>NC_090923.1:1029413202-1029723106 GCF_040938575.1 Ambystoma mexicanum | reverse complement strand
GGTGGTGGCCTGCTGGCAGGTGCCCCACAGTGCTGGGGGGTGGGGGTGGTGGGGAACATGAGTTGGACATGGGTGGGGGCCTGCTGGCAGGTGCCCCGCAATGCTGGGGGTTGGGGGTGGTGGGGAACATGAGTTGGACATGGGTGGGGGCCTGCTGGCAGGTGCCCCGCAATGCTGGGGGGTGGGGGTGGTGGGGAACATGAGTTGGACATGGGTGGGGGCCTGCTGGCAGGTGCCCCACAGTGCTGGGGGGTGGGGGTGGTGTGGAACATGAGTTGGACATGGGTGGGGGCCTGCTGGCTGGTGCCCCGCAATGCTGGGGGGTGGGGTGGTGGGGAACATGAGTTGGACATGGGTGGGGGCCTGCTGGCAGGTGCCCCACAGTGCTGGGGGGTGGGGGTGGTGGGGAACATCAGTTGGACATGGGTGGGGGCCTGCTGGTAGGTGCCCCGCAATTCTGGGGGTGGGCGTGGTGGGAGACATGGGTGGGGGCCTGGTGGAGGGTGCCCCTGCACTGCTGGGGGATGGGGGTGCAAGGGGACATGAGTGGGACATGAGTGGGGGCCTGCTGGCAGATGCCCCGCAATTCTGGGGGTGGGGGTGCAAGGGGACATGAGTTGGTGATCATTAGTGCAAGGAGACATGTGCCTTTGCTGGGGGGCATGCCCATGTTGGGTGGGCTGCCTGCGGGACATGACCAGGGATGCAGGGTAGTCCCCTGTGGTGTGAGCCACCTGCAGGGGCCGTGGAGGGTGTAGATGGAACACCTGGGAGGACACACAAGTGCAATTCACGTGTGGTGCTCCCCGCGCATCCCTGTAATACACGTACCCTGATGAAATTGCGTGTGAAACTTCCCGCGCACCCCTGAAATACACGCACGCAGCCCAATCGCGTGTGAAACTTCCCGCGCACCCCTGAAATATACGCACGCAGCCCAATCGCGTGTGAAACTTCCCGCGCACCCCTGTAATACACGTACCCTGATGAAATTGCGTGTGAAACTTCCCGCGCACCCCTGAAATACACGCACGCATCCCAATCGCGTGTGAAACTTCCCACGCACCCCTGAAATATACGCACGCAGCCCAATCGCGTGTGAAACTTCCCGCGCACCCCTGTAATACACGTACCCTGATTAAATCGCGTGTGAAACTTCCCGCGCACCCCTGAAATACACGCACGCAGCCCAATCGCATGTGAAACTTCCCGCGCACCCCTGTAATACACGCGCCCAGGGCAATCGCGTGTGGAACTTCTCGCGCACCCCTGAAATACACGCACACGCTCCCCCAGGCCCGATTGCGTGTGAAACCACCCGCGAGCCCCTGAAATACACGCCCCAGGCCAATCACGTGTGGAACTTCTCGCGCACCCCTGAAATACACGCACACGCTCCCCCAGGCCCGATCGTGTGTGAAACCACCCGCGAGCCCCTGAAATACACGCACCCAGGCCAATCACGTGTGGAACTTCTCGTGCACCCCTGAAATACACGCACACGCTCCCCCAGGCCCGATCGCGTGTGAAACCACCCGCGAGCCCCTGAAATACACGCGCCCAGGCCAATCACGTGTGGAACTTCTCGCGCACCCCTGAAATACACGCACACGCTCCCCCAGGCCCGATCGCGTGTGAAACCACCCGCGAGCCCCTGAAATACACGCGCCCAGGCCAATCGCGTGTGGAACTTCTCGCGCACCCCTGAATTACACGCACATGCTCCCCCAGGCCCGATCGCGTGTGAAACCACCCACGAGCCCCTGAAATACACGCGCCCAGGCCAATCGCGTGTGGAACTTCTCGCGCACCCCTGAAATACACGCACCCAGCTCATTCGCGTGTTAAACTTCCCGCGCACCCCTGAAATACACGCACGCAGCCCAATCGCGTGTGAAACTTCCCGCGCATCACTGTAATACACGCGCCCAGGGCAATCGCGTGTGGAACTTCTCGCGCACCCCTGAAATACATGCACACGCTCCCCCAGGCCCGATCACATGTGAAACTTCCCACGCACCCCTGAAGTATATGCACACAGCCCAATCGCGTGTGAAACTTCACGCCCACCCCTGTAATACACGCGCCCAGGGCAATCGCGTGTGGAACTTCTCACGCACCCCTGAAATACACGCACCCAGGCCATTCGCGTGTAATACTTCTCGCGCACCCCTGAAATACACGCACACGCTCCCCCAGGCCAGGTCGCGTGTGGAACTTCTCGCGCACGCGTGTTCGCGACACCCGTAATACGCGTTCCCCGCTTTGCGTTTGCTGTTTGCCAGTCCGGTAAACTGGTACAGGGTTGGCACAGCCCTTTCCGATGGTTTTGCGATCTTGGTGGCTTTTCCTTGCACGAGGGCGTTCTTTGGGGCGTAACTGGCGCTGCTGCAGGGTCGCTGCGCCACTCTGCGCCACGTCTGCTTTTGGAGGTGGGAATCCATGAATACGCTGTGCGCGGAAATTGATTTTATCGCACGCGGCTGGCGCAGACATTCGCACGGGCACGCTGTGCGCCAGCCGCGTGCGACACTTTTGAGAGGAATTACATGAATCGGCCTGTAAATCCCCTTTTCCTCCATTCTAGCCAGCAGTACTGCGCTACTGTCCAAAAACACCATGCCCAGCGCAGGCTGCCACGTGCTGTAAAGTGCTGCGCTCCTCTCGAGCTATAAATGATAAAATAAATAATAAAATATGCGAAGGTTGCCACATGTATCCTGGGGAATGGGGTGTTTCCGCCGATTTCAAAAAACAAAACGACACACGCTAAAATACCGGTTCAGAACCTCGGCCTCCTGTACGGCCGGCACTGCTTTCCAGGGGACCTGCTGACAATGCAGATCAGGGGATTTGTAGCCCATTGCTTCGAAAGCGAAGGGATGGGGCAGAGTCAGTCATGTGTCGGGTGAATAATTCCACTACAGCACCATCAGCCTTTCAAATACAAGGGCCAGTCTCCATTATCATAGGACGGTCTGCCAGTGCAACTCTTCACACAGGGGCTTGCACTATCGGTATTTTATGGCGCAACTCAATATCCATGCATTGGATGTAAGCCTCACCCCTTCAGAACAGCACTGAGCTGCTCAGCTGCTGCAAGACCAGTGCGAGTTCAGCTCATGTGATGTCAGAAACCTGCGATTGATGTCATCATATTGGGACCCGGAAGCAGTGACCAGGTGTCCCAATTTCCTCTCTCACAAGTATGAAAGCATTAGTGGCAGCGGGGTTTCGACTTTGCTTTTTTTCGCCAATGGTTACTGCACAAAGTGTACAGTGCTAATCAGGGTTACTGAGCTCCCAGCTAGTTCGCAGGTGGGATACTGTGCTGGACAGAAGGCTCTGGAAAAGGAGGTGCCAGGGATGAGGAAGCGAACAATGAGAGGGATAGGGCACATGCAGGGTCAATCAAGGACCAGACCTGCCTAAATTAGAGAAAGAAAAGCCCAGAGAATTAAGTCACCCAGGCCACACCCACCACTCCACAAAGCTTTGCCCCATCACGTCCACATTTTTTATTTTTTATTTATTTATTTATAATATATACAGAAATATATAACACATTAGCAACAAGCAATATTACAGAAAAAGAATGTACGAAAACAAAAATAAAAAAAAAATCCTTGAACACGTTCCAGATCTTCTCACATGAAGACAATTTACATTTCAATTTGTAAATCAACTTTTCTGTCCTTGACAGGTAATTCATTTCCTGGATCCACTCCTCGGAGGAAGGAGGGACCCTCCCTTTCCACCCACGGAGAATTAGCCTCTTGGCCACAATGAATGCGCAAAGAATCCACTTCTTGTGGGCAGAGCTGACATCATCCAATCCAGAATCATCACCCAGGACTGCTGTCCTAAAATCAAGGACAGACCCTCCACCAGCAATCCTGACACACACATCACAGACCTCACTCCAAAAATCTCTGACCCTCACACAGCTCCACAACATGTGTTCCAGTGACCTAACTGTCTGAACGCAACCCCAACAGTCTGAACTGTCAGACATGCCTCTTTTATGAAGTGTTTCAGGACACCAATACACACGATTCAGGATCTTGATTTGTCAACACCTTTCACTAAGATTCAGCGAACACAAAGATACATTACCACACATATTCTGCCAAGCATCTACATCAATCTCTGATCCAATTCTCTCGCTCCAAACTCTCCGTAAATTGTCATTATTCCGATAATGGGACACAATTAGCTTGTAAAGCCTACTGGCCAGACCACCACTCTTCCCACTGGAATCCACCAGAAAAGCGCTCACATCCAAAGAGTCAGACCAGTCCATCTCACCAACAGCCCTCTTCAGGCGTCTATAAGCAGAGTCTGATAAACCATCAAAATTCCATTTCTCTCTCAGCTCAGCAGCAGTCAACCACCGATCATCATTCCCCAAATCGGAGACCTGTTTAATATCCATCAAAAACCATTCGGGCCAAAAAACTGTCCTTGAATTATCCCTAATCCCAGGATTCAGCCAGATAGAAGCATTCTTGCACTTCAATGCGTCACGACCAAGCAATGACAAGACTGCAATCCATGAATTGCGCAAAAATGACGTTGCCAACAAACTACCACCAGGAATCTTTGTATTAGTGGTCAACAAAGCTTCCGGGCCCAGCGGCCGATAGGCACTCGACTCCATGACCGCCCAGCTGTCCAATTCACCTGTCAAAAATGGAACAAAAGAATGAGCAGAAAAGGCCAAATGGTAGGCCCGAAAATTCGGTACCCCTAAACCACCCAAATGGACTGGAAACTGCAACTTCCATAGACTAAGCCTTGGAGGTTTTTTGTCCCATAAAAATTCCTGAACAAGACGGTCTAACTCATTCCAGTAACAACTCTTAATTTTCAATGGAAGCATGCTAGATACAAAGTTAATCCTTGGTGCTGTATTAATTTTCAGGGCATTGACTTTACCCCAGAGGGAAAGATTAAATAAGGACCACCTTTCCAAATCCAATTTACAATCTCGAATAACCACACTCACGTTCTCTTTAACCATCCTGGAAAGAGGATACGTCAACCATACCCCCAAATAACGCAAGCGCACATCACACTAAGTAAACCTCAGCCCCGTAACCAGAGTCTTATCACATCTATTCGACAGAGGCAACACTTCTGACTTCAAGTGGTTAATTTTGTAGCCTGAACAATCATAAAAATCAGACAAATCTGCATCAGACTGGGCAAGGACACCTGCAAATCCTTCAGCACTAATGGGAGGTCGTCTGCATAAAGCCAAGCCTTCGGCACAACACCTCAACAACCGACACCTTGCAAACTTGGTTAATTTTTTATGCTAATTGCAGGAGGCTCAATTGCTAAAATGAACAACAGAGGAGAAAAAGGACAACCTTGACGCGTGCCGCGCTCCAAACAAAAAGGTTCCGAAACTACCCCATTAGTCTTAACGTCAGCCGTCGGCAGGGGCGTTGCTAGGGGGGGCTAAGGGGGCTATAGCCCCTGATCTTTTGTTTGTAGCCCCGGATAGAATCTCAGGAGCTACAGCCAAAAGACTAGCTAGCCCCCAGTCCCAACAGTTCCGACATCAGCATAGCCCCGGGTCTTTTCCAGACCTAGCAACTCCCCTGGCCGTCGGTCTGGCATACAGAAGAGCAACCCAAGATATGAAATCCTCACCCAGATTCATCCTTCTCAGTACTGAATACAAGTAATCCCAACTAACCCTGTCGAAAGCTTTCTCCGCATCTAAGGAAAGGACAGCGGCATCACAGCCCATCCTATCTGCCATTTCCATTGTAAGCAACAACCTCCTGATATTACTGGACGTATGCCGATTTTTCATGAATCCAGACTGTTCCTCACCAATCAAAGCGGGCAAGAACTGTACCAGGCGCATAGCAAGAGCCTTGGCAAGAATCTTATTATCGGTATTGATAAGGCTGATTGGACGATAACTAGCCGGATGATTATAGTCCTTACCCTTTTTTAAAAAAAAACCCGAAATAGACGCATGGTTAGTACTTTTAGGCAACATCCCATCTAGGTTGCTAGAAACAAACATATCTCTCAAGATCTCTAAGGCTGATTTCGGGAGGATCCTATAAAACTCACAAGGGAGGCCATCTGGGCCCGGGGATTTACCCACATTCAGCCCTGAAATCGCACTTTTGATCTCATCAACCGTTATCATTTCACCCAGAAGAGCACGTTCAGTATCCTGAATCCTAGGTAAATTCAAATTATCAAAGAAGTCTTCACCCCTACCAGTTATACCCGCCTCATTGCTATACAGATTCTCGTAGAAGTCATGAAAAATTGAGTTAATTTTATTGGGATCAAATGTAATTCGATCCTCCCGGTCAACTATAGAAGCAATTGCTGACTCTGAAATCCTTTTCTTCAACCGGTATGCCAGCCATCTGTCACAATGTTCTCCCTTTTCGAAATAAGTACACTTAGAATAGAACAAGCTACGCTCTGCCATCAGGGACAAAAAGTCTTCCATTTCTTTTTTAAGTTTTTTCAAAGTTGCCAATTTTACTGAGTCAGTTGGATCAAGCATCAAATCCCGAGAAATCTCACCAAAACGAAGATCAAGGTCACGCCTCTTACTCTCTTCCTTTTTCCGTTTACCACTAGACAGCCCTAAACAAACACCACGCATACAGCATTTTAAGGCTTCCCACGTGTTCGCCACACTGACCTCCTCTGAGCGATTCTCCATAACAAAATAGTTTGCTTCCGAAACAATCCGCTCCAAAATATCATCATCCAATAAGATAGAGGTGTTCATCTTCCATGAAAAACTTCTTTTACACTGAAATTTAAGTCTCAAATGCATCTCAACAGGGGCATGATCACTCAATAAAATATGTCCAATACCACTAGAGACAATACTTTCCGACACCCTCCCACCAGTAAAAATCATGTCCAGCCTGGAAAGCACACCATGAGCACTGGAAAAGAAACTGTATTGATGCTTGTCCAGGTTCTCCAGACGCCACGTATCTTTCAAGTTGTGTTCCCCCAAGAGTGATCTAAGTGCCTGATGATGATAATCACAACGCAGCACACGCCTGACCTGACTTTTATCCAGCTTAGGATCAACTACTGTATTAAAGTCCCCACCAAGTAGAATATTAGAATTATTCAAATCCAAAAGGGTCTGTGCCACCGTTCTAAAAAAGGAGCCATCGTCCACTGTAGGAGCATACACATTGCAAAGAGTCAACAACCGCCCCTGGATCTCAAGCAACAAGGCAATCATCCTACCATCCTTATCCGCACATTCTCTTAAAATTTTAACAGGTAGTTTCTTACGAAACAAAATAGCCACGCCCCTTGACCTTGATGAAAAGGAAGAGCCATAAGCAGAACCAACCCACTCCTTTTCCAATTTAGAAATTCCATCCGCCAAAATATGAGTCTCCTGCAAGAAACAGATGTCAGCATGCATGTCCTGTAACATGTGAAATACCTTCTTTTTCTTTAGCAAGTTAATAACCCCATTCACATTCCAAGAGACAACACACAGGTCATTGACTGCCCCACCTGTGCGAGAAGTTGCCATTATATCTTGAAGGTCTAGAACATCAGAAGCAAAAAAAATATAAAAAGAACTAGAAAAATGAAACTTACCTAAATATGAACACAAAACAAAAGTAAAAAATAAAAAGAACAGATAAGACTGCAAAGTCTATTCAGCCCAAAAACAAATGAAACAACATTCAGAACAAATCCCAGGACCCCTCCCAAAGTACATTAAAACAATCATAAAGCATCAAAAGGTAACATTTCCAAAAAAAGAACATGGAAGCAAACAAATAAAACCCCAAAAACCAATAAAGGCAACCCTAAGAACCTCAAAATCCTCCATCCCCCCATAAACCATAAAAATATACGCAAATTAAAACTACAAAGCACCAAATACCCAAGAAACTATAAGGTGAGCCACCGTTTCGCAACCAAACGTGCCACCTCTTAAGGCAGAGTGTAAAACCTGTGATATGAATAAGATTAAATCAATAATACTGCTAGCAAGAGGGACCAAGAGGCTAGCATAAATTCCCGGCACCAACCTGGCAGCCTTGAAGAATCCAACATCCTCCAGTTGTAAAAGAAGAGTTATGTCCAGATCCACCCAAGAGCCTTCAGCCCCCCACCCCCGATAAACCAAAAGAGCATTTCGAAGAATATTCAGGCACCAAACTGAATCTACAAAATGTTGAATGACACAAATCTTCTGTGATATAACAAACTTCACACCAAAAATACATAGAGAAAAACATGCAAAGGAATAAAGAGAAATGCAGTGCAAAACCCCATATATAAGGCTGAAATCCTTAGTCATCAGCTATCATTGCTCCAATACTCGTCAACATCCAGTTAGGCCAAATTGGAAACCAAAATCCCAAAACCAGCATCCTCTTTGCACGTCCAAAACAAGGCGATCCACAGTTGCTGCAACTGACAACACTGTCAGAATGTACTTGTCTGAGTGAGAGCAATAGGCGAAGGCCTGACATGCAGCTCAAGATGCCTTTCCAAGTAAAGGATGACATGGATTATATCTGTTATCCAGCGCTGCCAGAAACATGACGCCACAAAACTTCCCCCTCAACCCATGCACCGTAAATGTAATGCTTGCTTGATGACTTGGATGCGTTCCCATGCCCATCGGAAAAAAACAAAGTAAAACATAAATACTCAACAAAAGTACAAAATGTTGTTTTCCATAAACATAAGTGAATTGCACATGGGATCAGCGCTGGGCAGATTTCTGAAGTAGCCAGGCACACTACCGAACTTGCAGAGGCTGGGAAACTCCAATGACTCAGTTGGATCATAACTCCGGAAACCGTCTCCAGCCCTTGCACACATACCTCGCCGTGTCTGGGGGCAAGCCCTGGCAATGACGCCGTCCCGCTCACCGCAGACTGTGAGCTTCACCAACCGCGTGGTCATGTTCCCAGTATTGTTGTGCCCGGGAAATGAAACGAAACGCCGGTCCGAACAGCTGACTCAGGCTTACGTTCCGGACGTGCGTGGTTATGGCACAATATTACAAAGGTCCTTTGCTCAAACAGCGGCGAAGCAGCAGAAGCACGGACCAAGTTTTGAGAAGGAATCTTGAGCGAGTCCACATGGCAAACAAAGGCAAGATGAAGTTCCAAGCCTTATTTGAAATGCCACAACGTTAACTGTCATCCACATACGGCGCCATTTTAAATGTCCGAAAATAAACACATTAAGAGAATAAAAACCATGATGGGGAAGGGAGAGGGTGAAAGCAGGTCCCAGGTCACTCCATGGTAAGGGAAGGCACAGGAATGCCCCTCTTATATGTTTCCAGCCACTCTAATGCAAGTGTAGAGTCTGATGTGCTTTTCTCACCATCAGGAAAGGCAATAGTAAAAACATTATTCTTATTGAGAAAAGGCCTTGGTGCAAGCTGTCTGGCCAATTCTTTAGCCCCCCGAAAGGATCTCCTCAGAAGCAGGATTTCCTTAGGAAAGTCAGGATAAACAAAGACAGCTTTACTTTTGAATGTACCATTTCCAACCATCCTGGCAGCTTTCATCAGGCGTTCCTTAGACCTGAGATTCAAAAAAGGATACTAAAATATGCCTTGCTTTGTCACTCAGGTGTTTAGCAATCCTAAATATGTTATCAATGTCCTCCAATTTGATAGTAGTACAATGAAAACTGTCCCTAAAAACTTGTAAAACCAAGGAAGACAAGTCTTCACCATCATCAGCAGAGTCCTCCACACCAACCAATCTGATGTTTCTTGCCCTGATCCTCAACTCCAAATCCAGGCGCTGTTCCTTCTCTTTCTTCAGATCAGACCTCAGATTATTGTAAACCTGAAAGCTACCTGCAATCTCAGAGCTCATAGTCAGAGAGGACTTTTCCAAATCAGTGACCCTGCCATCCAGCTGTCCAGTTTTCAAATTAAGCTCAGCCATAGTCAGCTTAATATCACTAACATCTTGGGCCACCTGAAGGATAGTCTTGTAGATATCTGAAAGGCTGGGGGTATCCTCCATCTCAGGATCTGCTTGGACTTCTTTGAGGCAGGGTTTTCTGCTTCACCAATCTTTTTCTTGGAACTCATTACAATTTCTTTATAAATATCGTCAGGGAGAGGTCCAGAGCAGTTGAGTTAAGCTGCTACTCCGCTGCCAGTCATTCGCGTCCACATTTCCACAAAGCTCCGCCCACTGACCCACCCACAGATAAAAAAATTAAAAAACCTGACTACCTTGTGGTGTTGCTATACTGATATGCGCAGGATTTACATTGAATACCAAGTCTTTGCCCGTGCCTCCATGTGATTGGCTGCTATAAAAAAATATAGCAGCCAATCATGTCGAACGATCCCTGGAACTGCAAGTCAATGCAATCACCCAAAAAATGTTTCTTCCTCCTAAAACTGCTCAGAGGATTATTCCCCTACCTCTCCTTCCCTCACAGAACCCTCACAACCATATCCCTGATACTCACAACAATGGACTACGCAAAAAGCCTCTACCTAGGAATGCCGGAAAGACTCACCAAGAAACTCCAAAGGATGCAAAATACTAAAAAACTAAACAGAAGAGACCACATCACTCCAGCACTGAAAAGCCTACACTGGTTACGAGTAAAAAAGCGCATTAAATTCAAAGCACTGTGCATCGCCCACAAAGCCTTGCACAGACAAGGAGCTGAATTCCTCCAAGATAAGATCATCCGGTACCGCCCAAGAAGGGACCTAAGATCCAGCAACGACCTACAAATAGAGACAAAACATTACCAAAAAGGAAATTCGGTGGAACAGCATTCTCATTGGAAACCTCAGGAACACCATGCCCAAAGAAATTAGAACCACAGAAGACCACATCACCTTCAGAGAACGACTAAAAACCTGGAAATTCAACAATGACAACCACAAAGGGACACCAGCAGCAATAACATCACAGACAAACAAATGAAGAGGGGGTGAAATGGGCCGACGAACCACAACCAAGAACGTGGGTAGATATCATCAAGCGGCAGCCAAAGAGTCACACCAGAGGCTCCACCAAACCAACTGACTTACTAACCCACTTCCATGACATAACCAATTTGACTACACTAGACCTTGGGGCTAGCCACACTACACATAAACACACCAAGAATCAATCCAATGTTCACACCCGACTATCTCTCAGAGATTGTGGAAGCACACCTAGAGTGAACCACCAGACACCTAGTCCATAAAACCGTCAACGAGACAAGTACACACCAAGACACCAGCTAGTCATACAGCAACAGTTACCCACGGCTCTGCATCCCTTATGGACACAATCTATACAATGCGCATAACTACAACCCACCCCAACATCACATGACACACTAACACCAACACAAACACTAGCGCACACCCAAGGCACTGAGTCTTACCCATACGGTAACCACGTATGGGGCCTCCTGCACCAACTCCCACATGCAAAACAACACTCACAAATGCCAGTTCCTCCTGGTTCTGCACCTATCCTCTCATCCTATCCTCAATAACACCCCCACCGCCATCTCTTGCAGAGCCACACGAGCACCAGGAGACTGCCCATGGCTGGAAGCAGTGCACAGTATAAATCAACATAACATAGCATGGCGACATGGGCGAAATTTCGCTTTTTGTCAGAAAACCCAGAGACTCCATGCTCTTCCGCGGAAACCCAGAGAAGAGCATAACAACCCAGACTAGGCAGGTCTGTCGAGGACCGAAGTCCTCAAAAATGGAACCAGCGCAGCAACTGCACATGGAGCCAGATACAAGGAAAGAAAAAAACTGCAGCAAAAGCCGAAAGTACCATGGGAGCCATAGAGATGATAACTAGCCTCTCAGCTAGAACCGCCGCAGGTGTGTGCACGCAGAGCCTGCCTGCCACAAGGGGAGGATTTAGGGGAGAACATATAGCTGCATTTCAATCAGCTCCACCTTGCACAGGCATAAGAGGTGCAGCAGGGTGGCCAGAAATGGAAACCCATGTATAGCCTAACTCCAGTGGAGTAACGTTGCTGAAAATGTTGGGGGGACATGACATCTGAAGAAAAGGTGCCCCAGCCAAATGAAATGGGACAAAAGGGTGTGCCATGAAAGTTGGGGGGGGGGACAAGCACCCCGTCAATCCCCTAAAATTACGCCCATGCCTAACTCTGCTCAAAAACCATCCCAAATGTAGCCCAATTGCATGACTGCTTCAATGTTGTGACTATAACCAACTTCCCCAGAATCGGGCTTGTCTACCCCTCCCCTTTTTTGTGTCTCTGCATTGCTAGAAATGAGTATGTCCTTAAGAACGTATGGTGGTGTGTAACATGATGCTGCCCTGTAAACAGGAGAGGGGCACAAGCAGCGCTTGAAATTGAAAAACTTTACTCTGGGAACTCTCTCCTCATTGGGGGGCGATGCAGGGTTGAGGAGGGGGTGGGCCGAGGGGCATGGCCCCAAGCCAGGTCATGTTGCTTCATGGAACCAAAGCCTGGTGAATTTGCATAAAAGCAAAGAGAATGTTGGGACCATAAAGATGCCCACTTGTTTAAATGTGAAACATGTATGTGACAGTGATTCAGTAAGAAACCCTTTTGCGCGAGTAATGGAAGTTGAACGCTGCTCCTTTTTATTGGTCACATTATTCACCCTAACAAAAATAATTCTGTAAATTGCAGGATATGTATATCAATTTGGACAGCTTCTACGCATGATGTGATACTTTGGCTGTTTGCAGTCTCCCATGGCTTATCTTTTAAAGCACAGGCAACTTTGTCGTCTTGTTTTGGCCCATTTGCTAGGCAGGGTGCAAGTACTTTAGCCTTTAACATTGTGTGGCAAAAAGGGGGGGGTTATGTGTTTAGCTCAAACAAGATGCATTAATGTGTGAAGAATACCAACTCAAAAAATAAAATAGCATAGTTTTTCCACCTGTCTGTGATAAGTGTAGTGGCAGTTTCCTCCAACATATAAAACTTTTTTTGAATTTATCAACTCATAACTCTAACGTACAAGAAAAATCGCAACGGTGCAATACCATTTACCAGAACTTCTTCTTTTCATTAGTGCGAGCTCTGTAAACTGTGCGGGAAAATATGGGGAAACTTATCATTGTGTTGCTACTGTACTTGAGAGTAGCATTTATACATATCACCCTTTTTCTCAACACATTTCACCACTATTTTGGCCCCAATTAATTTCCAGAAGACAGCAGACGAGGCCCTCTGAGTCGCTGTTCATCAGCTCACCACTAGGTGTCTCCTTGTCTTTCTACAGGGGTTCAACAGCTGTTAACTGCATGCACTGGCCTGGGTATTGATATAATGAGGCAAAACTGTCAACTTTACGCCGTACAAATGTGACAATATCAGATTATTTAGTATTTTGGTGTGCCTCCAGGATTCTGTACATTTGTGTGGTGCAACAAAAAAGAATTTAAACGGAAGGGGGTATTTTTCCATATGCCATGGACCCGGATGCCATCCCTCCTTCAGTGTCTTTGCTGAAGCTGCAGATGAGCAGGAAGCTGTATAGCCTAATCAAATGAACAGAGCCTGGAGGGAGAAGGCTGTAGGAATGTGTGATGAGCTTTCTCTTGATCCCTTCCAGCTCCAGCTATTAACTTTCTTTCATACCGCCTTGGCTTTATGAACTATGTCAAGTAGGCTCCATGAGGGGGCACTCTGATGCAGGGCTCTAGTCAGTAGCACCAGAAGTGATACATTAGCCCTGACAAAGGCGTGTAATCATTGGTTACGCTGCAACATGCATGCTATACATCGGCCTGACCAACAGTTGATCAGATCAACAGCTGCTTGGTTACCCTGACTGTAAAGTATTTCAATATCCGCCTCCTTGCTTGATTAGGTTCCAAGACAATTGATCATAATAGCCCAGACCAGGATCCTCTGCACCCTGTCCTGATAATCTGTCTTGTATGTTTTCTTCTGTTTTTCCAGCGCTTTGAGGGCTACGGCGATTAACGCTTTATAAAAACTATAAATAAAATTTGTAGATGGCTTCAATTATCATTCTTTGAATGAATACATGCATCTTTAAATTAACAAAAAGAGAGGAAGTGCAATGCTAATGTGCTGATATTTGATTTAAAAGCACCAATGGCATGCAATGCAATCTTGTTGTACCTGTAGATAGTATTGTATAATGTTTAGACATCACATAATATGTTTTAAGTTTTGTCATTACACACAAAATGGAAGAAAGTCATGCAATGACAAACGATGCCTAACCTTTCCACACATCTACAGTTCAGATACAATCAAGATACCCTACACAGGGCAGGATTACATGAAGTTTCACATGTGCATCCAGCAATGTTGTGTATCTGATTATGTGCATAAAATGTCCACTCTGGAGCTACTATGTTGGGGAAACTGGCCAGCAACTACATACACGGATGAATCGACACAGACAAAATGTTAGGCGATGAAGTAAGGACACACCCATCCGTGAGCACATTTTGAAAACAAATCAGACCCTTGATAACTTTAAAATACATGAAAAACATATGCATGCAAATGCATGCAGGTTTTCAGTACATTTGAAAATGGTTTCAACAGACATCGGCTACCTGGGTCAGTATCCCAAATAACACATTTCCATTCTTTGCACCCATGGAGAACGAGAGGTCAAAACAGATAGACCCGTTTTTTCCTGTAACATTTTCCATGGCTCTTTACTGACACTTGACTGACACATCCCAAGCCCCATCTGCTTCTCTGTGTAAATGTTCTGTTGTTTGCACTCACTCCTGCCCAAGCCCTCCCATATCCTTACAGGCCCTGCCCCACAAGCTTCTCAGAGGCTAGTGAGTGCTCCTGTTGCATGCCAGGCAGGGTTTTTTTTCTCCCACCCAGATGTAGAGAAGCACACTCTTAATATGGCATCACCTTTCCAAACCAGCCTTCACAAGCCAAAGGACCAGCACATGCCTAATAGCGTCCCCTCCTTATTGGCCTCTTGGAAGCATAAGCCCAACACGTGGATGACTGCGCGAAGGGATAAGCGTGACAAATGTCTTGCTCTATTTAACCAGCCTTTTAGAGGCATTACTGGCAGTAACCCATCCCTTCATGCCTCTTTGAGAGCAGCCGAGCAGTGTTTTTTTCTTTTCTCTTGCCTGCTTGTATGTCATTTTCAGTTTCCCACTTAAATGTTTATGACTGGAATGTGTGGGGAACTTCTTAATTGTAAGGCTCTCTGTGAAGGAAACAAGCCAGAAGCAGACACACACAGACAAGGGATCACAGCGGTGAATCCTTGAGCTATCCTACTATTCCAAGAACCTTATTCTTCATATGCCTGCTGAAGTAATCTTAAGATTATGAAAGCTTGCAAACAAATGACTTTGTTAGCATAACTAAGGTAGCACTGTGCTGTCTTTTTGGAGCAACACTTTTCATATTACACACTAATACTCACAATATTATAGTAATGACATATGTCATTTTTTGTGCATATCTTTTTCAGTTTACTGTTATTTGTTTAGATATATATTGTGGTAAATCAGACATAGGAGAAGGACACTAAGACATAGTTGAACCACTCTTTATTCATAAACATAAAAATAAACCTACTCTAATCCCTATCACTAAGTGGGTTTCCCTGTTCTATAAAACAATAAACTGGTGCTCATCAGGATGCCTCACAAAAAACAAGTTCAGTCCACGGTCCAAAACATCTGGTAACCTATCACTATCCTCACTAGTTTTGAAAAAAGAATAAAGAAAAGAACCCTAAGCTTGCGCTTGGTCTAGGTTATTTCAGCCTGATGGGACTATGGCTGGTTTCTGAACCCTCCTCCAATGGTTCAGATCAAGTCTAACCGGAACCAAAACGGAAAAGAAAATGTCTTTCAAAATGTCTAAAGGTTTTTTATGGCCAGACAACAGTCTTCCATTTAGATACCTGGATTGTTATCCCAACTCCAGGGGTGATATTTTACTCTGATCTGGGGAGGTCGATATTCCCGATTCCTGTGGTGTTCATTCCTGAGCCCTCTTGGGCGCTTAGACTTTGATGGGTGTTCCTCTTCTCAGCCCCAGGAGGGCTTTGGTCCAGTTAGATTCTCATTCCAATGGAGTTGTGCTTCAGTGAGTCCCTCACGGTCTGCAGGCTTCTTTTGCCTTTGCAGTTCTCGGGTCCCCTTCACCCTGTCATAGGAAGCTATCGGCTTCTCTGTCCTCAGCAGTTCTATAGTTTTGTTCATCCCTGCGTGGGGTATTGCTTCGGTGAGCCCGCCATGGGCTGACAGCTTCTCTGGCCCCTGCAATTCTCTGGCGTTGTTCCCCCTTTGGTGGGGTATTGCTTTGGTTAGCCCCTCATGGGCTGTGGGCTTCGCTGGCGCTTGCAATTCTCTGGCATTGTTCCTCACCTGGTGGGGTATTGGATCAGTGCACCCATCGTGGTCTGTTGGCTTCTCTGGCCCCTGCAATTCTCTGGCATTTTTCCCCACTGTGTGGGGTATTGCGTTGGTGAGCCCTTTGTGGGCAGTGGGATTCTCTGGCCGTGCAATTCTCTGGCATTGTTCCCCCCTTGTTGGGGTATTGCTTCAGTGAGCCGCTTGTGGGCTGTGGGTTTCTCTAGCCCTTGTGGTTCTCTGGTTTTGGTCACCCCCGGGTGGGGTCTTGCTTCACTGAGCCTGTTGTGCCTCAGAGTGTTGTGTCAGAACACTGGTTCCTCTCGCCCTGGATGGTGGTGATTCCTTCCTCAGCAGTTTCCCAGTTGTAGGGGACTCTGTCTTTGTCAAAGCTACAGCACTTCATACGCTGCTTCATGTCTCCACCTACCACAGTATCTGACTTTCACTTTGTTCTGCCTCAGCATGTCTCCTTGCGGCCGAGTTACTCACTCTGCGGCAGATTCTCTCTCTTCCAGCTGGTTTCCAGTCAACATTATGCTCCGGTCTGTGATGAAGATGTCAATTTCATTGGTCATCGCTCTTACTTGGAGACGGTAAGGAGTACAGGTCTAAAACCCAGCCATTCCTCATAAAGTGTATTGTGTATTATTGGTAGGTTCGATTCCCATATAACCAACAAACATTGGGGTCCAGTAATGGAAGGGAGGTGGAGTCGGATTGTCATTTGGGCATACCTTGTCCCCAGAAAAAGGGTCACCCCCAGTGGGATCCTGCTTGCCCTGTCCCCTAGGGAGGGTATTGCATAGCGGGCTCACCTCCCTTGTCCCAAAACAGGGGGCTCCCCCCTGGAAAGAAGGGACACATTCCTTGAATTTATCACACTATTAAAACAATACTTTTCATACCCTAAGTACACTTTATATCATTGTTTCTAAAAAATAATATATGTTTTAATATTTCCCATGAGTTGTATATGTGTAGAATAAGCCATTTGGGCAAAGTCACACATGGCACAACGCCACCCAGTACCCAACACTAGAAGTTCACTTTAAGTGCACATTAGGTCACCTCCAGTTCAGAGCCACATAAGCAAAGCATTGTGGGTATGTTGCTTAAGCTAAATGCAAGTAAATCTCTCTAAATGTTTTATCTTATAGGGTAGTACTACTTTATATGTAGCTTCTTCAACCCAAGACAGCCCCCTCCCAAGGCCGCAGACCACTGTATAACTCTTTCATTCTTGTTAACAATTACAATGCGGTAGCATTAGGGATGTATAGCAAACACCAGCAATGTTGTGCCTTTTCGTAAAGGCATTTCACCTAAAATGTGAAAGTAAAATAATCTGTCGGCTAGGTATGCCACAGAGGATCGGCGCTCACAATACACAGTCACCGTTCAGAGCACCCAAGACTCAACGAATCCTCCCCCGGCATACAAACGGAGGACTCAGCCAAGTGCAAGCTAGAACTGTCCTTTATTTTCCATAACAGACAGGAATCATACCGGAAAGGCCGAATTCTCCCGCGATCACAGCTCCTTTAGTGTCTGATATCACAAATTAGGACTCTTCCCCAAAAAGCCCGCCTGATTGGGTGATTGGGGTGGTATCACCTATAGCTGGCACATATAGAAGTTATTTTACTAGCCCTTGCATGTCAGGTGGGTTTGCCTGAACCTTCCCCAGAAACTATATATTACATAGTGCAGGGTCGCATGATTACCATTGGCCCTTGCTCTCTGCCATCCACCCCTCTATTTGTGTTCCCTGATTGACTGGAGCTGATCTCCCCAGGCCTGGGACCCAGCTCTCCCCATGCACCTTCTCAAGGTGATGAGAAAGACTATGTGTTCCCATTGTTGCTATCAGTATTACCACTTTGCGTTTGAGAGTGCCTGCAGGGTTGCAAAATTGTAAAACAATATATGTATCTCTTTGTGTCTGCATCACTGGAAACTGCTTCTCTTCTCACCACAGGTAAATGGCCATTGTTTGGTTCGGTGGTACGACATGGGCGAAGACCACAAAATTGAGCTTTTTTTATTTTATTTATTGAAACGTCAGCTCAATGTGCCCCAAATGCGAACATTTAAGAAACCAAACGTTTGTTACAACTAACAACTCTGTGTGTTCCGAATCTTCAGATACGACAATATACTGCAAGAACTGCTTTGTCCAATACAACACAATTTCCTAAAGGTTCAAGAGTTCAGAAATGTACGTCCAGCTGTAGTGAGTCCATAAAGTTCACAACGGCACAACTCAGTTTAATGCTGTGACCAGCGGATGCATTTGACCACCAATTTTGATTGGTCATGGCAGTGGGGATAACATCCCCTAGATGTTGCATCTGACTTGCAGTGGTTTAGGTGCATTCAGTGAGTTAATGCTCGGTTGATTCAATTTCATTGTGACAGAATCGACACAAATTATCTTTCACTTCATTGATGCGACGAAGCCACATCCTGATTTGCTGGAGCGGATCTCCCAGGCCTGGGACCCAGCTCTGTTCTCAGCTCTCCATGCACCTTCTCAAGGTGATGAGAAAGAAGACTATGTGTTCCCATTGTTGCTATCAGTATTACCACTTTTCCTTTGAGAGTGCCTGCAGGGTTGCAACGTTGTAAAACAATATATGTATGTCTTTGTGTCTGCATCACTGGAAACTGCTCCTCTTCTCACCACAGGTAAATGGCCATTGTTTGGTTCGGTGGTACCACATGGGCGAAGACCACAAAATTGAGCTTTCTGACCTGCAATTAGTGAGGATTTATTCTGTTTTTCTGCAGGTGGCTCCTTGTCTCTGAGGTTTAGGAATGTTCTGCTCATCTCTGGCCTCGGCTGCGAGCCCTGGCTTGGTGCTTCATGCAGCCTAATTCTGCTTTGCTTCGTCTCTCGTTCTGAGGCATGTGGCTTCATGTGATTCTACTATAGTTGTGCTATAATATCTATGTTTATACTGTGCTATTCTTCTTATAGGTTAGTAATATTGTGGCTCCTCCAGGTCCTTTATACAATCTTGTAGTTTCATACGGTTATTTGCAATAAGCGTCTGTAAGCTTGCTCTGCATTTCTTGTTGGCTTGTGTTTCTGCATTTCTGCATTTGGCTAATGAGAGAAAATAATAAAAGCTTTTGACACTATGTATCTGTCCTCTATCTACAGAACTGTGTAATCATGGTCTTCGTGTATGCACGTGTCTGTCCATGTAACTTCGTGCAGGGATGCACATTTGCTCCATGGCTAACGTTACTATGTTTTGGTGTCTCTAATGACATCAGCACTCCAGGATATTTGTCATTAATCGATCATGTCCATTGGGGCATCTGGATCCATGATCAGTGTTGGGGAAACTGCATCCATGATTGTGTTAGCTGGATACTGTTTAAATGGTTGTCTGAGAGAATATCTGTTTGCATATGTAGTTCACTGGCCCTCCTAGGGGCTGTCCAAACAGTGACCGGCATCTTGCATCTCTGGCTCTACGGGCTGTCATGCTTCTGTTGGTCAAGAAGGGCATTCCATGGACCCTCTCTTCAAATCCATTTGAGGCAAGTCACAAATGTCACAGCACCAACCTATAACTGGAAATCCACTTCCAAGTCAGAGACACATGAGCAAAGCATTGTGGGTATGCAAATGAACCCAAATGCATGCCTTTAACTCCAGAAAAGTGAATTGACCTTATAGTGCAGTGCTATTGTATACATAGCTTAATCAAAGCAAGGCAAGCAGTTCTCAGGTCTGCAGACAACTGGGTGATTTAAAAAAAAAGAAATCTAATTGCTGATACATGTTGACAAACATCTTTTTGTAGATTTTAAAGCAGAAACAGAACCATGGGTTCTTAATGGATTTTTTGCAGTTGTATATAACCTCAGGCAAGGGTACGATTGTGCACAATGACAAAGGCAACAGGTACAGGTGACCCTGAGAAAGCTGCCCATGTCCCTAGGGGCCACTCGTCCCTTCCAGGCTCCCAGTTGTTCACTTGGGAGGGAGATATTCTTTAATGCACATCCATGAAACCCTTTCTTGTCTCACGTGGAGCGCATACATATGTATATATTCTGTAAACCTCGCCTGGCCCCTTCCGCTGTGGTCCCTTGGGCCTCTTTTGTGACTCTCCAAATGGACTCTCAAATGGCCGCTTGTTATCTGCGGTGATCTGCCTATAGTTTCCAGTCCAGGATCACTTTCCCGCTGATTAAAAGAGGACCTTGAGTGCTGCCAGAGCCCAGTCATTCTAACCAGACACCAAAGGACAGGGGAGGAAAGAGGAGGCAAATTACCACAATCAGTTATAAATGACCACAAACAGGACTCCTCTTTACACTCTCCACTGCAGGCCTCTGTGCGGCCGGGTGCAATCCGACACTCGAGGCTTCCTGGCCCTCCAGGGTCATGTTGCCGGTGTGATTGTGTTCTTTCTTGCGATTGGTACGGGGTTTCCCTGCCTCCTACTACAGTCGCAGTTCTTTCTTTCCGTCTCTTTGATGTACCTTCCTCTGCCCCCTTTTCCATCCCATTCCCTCCCCTTACAAGCCCCCATCTCTGCTTCCCAGCAGCAAAGACAGGAGGTATTTCTTTCTCTCCCCCTCGCTGCCTCCCTCTCTCGTTCACGGCTTCACCCATCACACACACACACTGCTAACGATCACTGAGTATACAGGACACACAACTGAATATTTTGCCGTAGAAAAAAGCACATTTTGCGGCACTTTTGCAACACTTTTTTTATTGATTGGAGGGTAATAGATTGACAGGATGTAAGAAAAAGGCAATGAGTGAGGCTTCAAGAGAGCCAGGTTGTCATTATTTGCACCATTTGACCGAAAGAGTCCCAGATGTCCCTAGCTTGACAGACCAGTGTTTGTTTCGCTGTACTTTTTCGGATGAATGTTCATGCACATTTCTTATTTGCATTATTGATCTTTAGCAGATGTAATCAGTAAAATATTCTCATTCTGTTTTACAATCCGGCATGCACCCACTCGCCAACATCCCTCACACTCACCAATTCCTCTTTACAACTTACACTCCTAAACCTCTCACTCTGCCAGCATGTGCATACTCACATGATCTGTCACATGGCCAAGTCACAACTCACACTCCCTAGTCCCTGCCACACTCCCAACCACGTTCCCAAGTCACATCACTCGCCAGTTCCTCCGGCAGTCTACAGACCTTCATTCTTTCTCCCTCCTGCTGCACCTTGCACAATTCTTCATTCTATCGCACTCCCCCCCCCCCCATCCTTGCTCCCAATTTGCAGCTCACTGTCTTTTTCCAGCCACACCCCCCGCCGGCCCCCGCTGCGCTTTGCTTTCTGATTTCCCTCTAGCCCATTGCTCTCTGTTTTCTGACCCACCACCACGTCCTGGCCTATTGCTCCCCCTCTGCTCCTTTTTGCTACTGCCTCCCCTCTGACCCACTGCTGTCCCTCTGCTTTCCTGCCCATCACTCCTCATCTGGTACATGGCTCCCTCTCTCTCCTTCCCCCCCCAGATTGTGACTATTTATTTTTTTTAAATGTAAATGTAGATTTTTGGCCAGTTCCTCAATAAAATCTGGCAACTAAAAATAGAGCAGATAATGTGCCATTTTTTAGATGCCCCATTTTTGGAAATGCGCAGGACCCCTTATTCTCAAAGGCGACCTATGCATTTACAAGGGGCTGAACTGTAGGTCCAGCAGCGTTGACTACATTAGGGTGCTCTCCCGCCACTGATGTTCTACAGGCTGCCAGCATCCAAGTAGGTGCTGGGATTAGGCCCTGTCACTGTAAAATGTGATTAAAGAAACATTTCTATCCCTGTTTGAGGAATAGAAATGCAAGTGGGATAGTAGCGATTCATACCTCTGCCGCCTCACTTAAGAAATACAAATTGCATTACAGTGTCAGGAGAGACCCTGTCATGCAATGGGCACCACATGCGCTTATTCCAAACGGTGTTTGGACATTTAAAAGCGCATCCCTGTTTGTGAATTCAGGATGCGCTTTTAAATGTGCAGAACCGCCCCTCATTTACCAAAATACACAAAAGGGGTGAAAATGGGCATCTGAACGAGAGAATATAAAATGCACTCATTCAGATGTCCTTTGTGAAATGGGTTGCTTCTGTTTCTGGCGCAAGTTATAAGATGCATTTACGCATCTAATCACTTGGGCCCAAAAAAGGTTTTGTGAAGCTAGCCTTTTCTTTTATTGGAAAAAAATGCCGTTTTTGCAAACACAGCCGTTTTTGTGGCTATTTTTAGAAAAAAACAGCAATTTTCTCGGGTTTCTAAAAAACTGCATTTTATGTGTTCACGATATGAAGGTTTCTGTTTTTATGACAGTGATTACGGAATGGAGAACACAAGTTTCACCCAAATCCGTTTTATCTGAAAAGTTAGAGCTAGGGCAAGCATCTGCTTCATTTTTGATTATCTGTAAACATTTTTAGATAATACAGACTGGAACAAAGCCCGTTTGAGCCATTCCTATTACCTACTCCCCAAAACTGGTGCGAGTGCTGGAAATTGCCACAGTTTACAGGGGAAACTCCCCCACTTCCCACACGGGAGTTAGGGTTCTGAGTTGTGTGTAGGACTGGGGCCACATTGTCAGTGGTGTAGGCGGGACTGGGGGCGGAGCTAAGTGTCAAATAATGTGCATCCCCTCAATATGGGATGCTGGTTGCTTTGTATAAAAACAAAGGGGGTCATTCCGAGTTTGGAGGCAGCCATGGTGCTATTAGCTATTAGCACCATGGCTGCCTCCAAACTCTGCTCCGGGTAGTCGGAATGGGGACTTACCAGGACATTCCGACCTATGCGGACCCGGTAAATCCCATTTCGAAAACCATTCCCCATTCCCATTTGAGCCCCAATAGGGCTCAATGGTATTGGGGAAGGAGTTAATAACAGGCCCACAAATTGCGGGCCCGTTATTAGCTCCATGGTCCCTTAACGGGTCCCGCTAAGGGCGGCTGGTAAAACCAGCGGGCCCTAGTGGGACCCGCTAAGGGACCTCGGAATGCGGCGGTAGGGGTTTAACGGCCCCGGCATCCTTATCGGTGCCATTAACCCCTTACCGCCATACTCGGAATTACCCCCAAATTGTTTTTGGAAACATAAGAATGACCACCAATTTATCAAACACGGCTGTGCTTCAAAGGTTCATTCTTTCTGAGCATGCAATGCACACTTGCTAAGGTGCTCATTTCCCCTGTCACACTAGTCTGCGCCTCGTGTCTACATGGAACGGCGCTCTGAAAAGACAGTTTTTGCCAGATCTGCGCTCCATCTTGTAGCGGATCAGTTCCTCCCCCGACTAGTGCTAAATTCATTTGCTCAATTCTTAGATTATCTGGCTTCGTCCTCGTGTCTTCCTAGCCCCTACTTTTCTGGCTGTGCTTTCCTTTCCGCGTTGCACGGATGCAACATCACACCTATGTCAGGTACCAAATGACGAGACACACACAGAAACTATGGCTTAAAGTGTTTAATAGGGAACCTTTGTTGTGTAGGAGGAAAATAATGAACGGGGTAGAAATAAAATGCTACTGACATGTCGAGATTAGTCTGATGTCTTTGACTGACTAAAAGTTCAGAGAAAACTAAAAGTTCAATATTGGCTTCACTCCAAACACGGGTGGCTCCCAGGAGGAAATGTTTCAATAAAAATCTTATAACAATGGGCCTCATTACGGGTCCGGTGGTAACCCTGCCGGTGATACCGGCGGGTTGCCTGCGGACACGTAAAGAATTACCGGCACCTGACTTCCTGGTAACAGGCGCGGTAATTCTGTTAATCCCCATTCCCATGGAGTCCAGCCATGGGAGTGGGGACCGCGGAAGCACCGGCACCGTTAGTAATGGTGCCGGCGCTTCCGTGACGGCTTCCCTACCGTGGCGGCTGTGTCCGGCAGGGTCTGCCCTGTTGGGCACAGCGGCTCCGGCAGGCAAACTCGTAGTGTGCCAGTCTGGAACCAACGGTGCCGGTGGTCTTACCGGCACCGTTGTTTCCAGACCGGCACACTTGTAATGAGGCCCAATGTCTCTGCTTTTCCGAGTGCCCGGGACTTGGCTTTTTTGGAGCACTATGATAAACCCTCGGCCAGTGCGGGTTTCACAGGGACGTCTCCCCTCTGCTTCTCCTTCACTTCAGTCACCTGGTCTTGCTCGCCTGTGGCCTGTTGTCCGTCTTCAGTATCCACAATATCTGCTTCTCAAGATGTTCAGGGGGATTGTGTGTGTCTCATATCATGGGAATAAGGGCCCGGGTAGAGAGCATGGCAGCACATAGTATCCTGGATATAGACCTGGAGAATTTGCACAATCCGATGGTGGCCAACTATTCTGCTTTGAGCTCTTCCCCCAAAGGTGCCATCTCCTAGGCTGGGCAGGTCACTACCACTGCCCTCCTTCATTGCAGGCACCTGCTTCTTTACTTCCCTGTAAATCATCTTCGCGTCTCCTCCACCCGTGTTCATACCTCTCTGTTCCAGTTGTCCATCTCATCAGTTAATTTTTTCACCAACTCTTGGCTTCTCGCTTCCATTTCTATGTCATTTTGAAACCAGCTCTGGGCTCGTTAAATATATATCACACTCCACTCGCTTTATCACCTTCTTCACACAAGTCCACTGCCTTTTTTCACCCATTCTTCAAATTTCCAAGTTCCTACCTTCTTTCCCGTCTTCTTAGCCGCTTTGGGCACCCTTTGCTATACTCTCCAATTCTTGCCCCATTCCCCTTCTTGCCTCTTTTGGCACTACAGTCATGACTCTCCAAACCTCTCTTCCATCTTCCTCAACCCTTTGGCTACTACTGTCACTGCTCTTCGTCCACTTTCTTTGCTCCCCTGAGCATCCTTCTTTCCCTTTCTATTCTCAGCCATAACAACCACTATGCCCCTTTCACTTTCTTCACACCGCTAGGCACATGCAGCGCACCTCTGTGTACCACTGTCCTTTCTACATCCATTCCCACAGATGCCTAAGCCTCTTCCAACTTTATTGTGGCTCTGGGCCTCTGCTTTGCTCCCCTGAGTACCGCCTTCTTCTTCATACTGTCACACTCTACTTCAGCCCTTCGAGTGTTGTCCTTCTCCTGGCTACTTCTAATCTACTAGTCTTCACCCCATTTGGCACCACCATCCTGCACTCTACTTTCACCTGCAAGGATTTCTAGGTCTCTCCCAACTTCTTCATGCCTCTGTGAACCTTCTCCACTTTGAGCACCACACTCTTTCTCTCGACTCTCCACCTCAATAACCTCTAGATCTCGCCCACCTTTTCCACCCATTTGAGCCCTTTCTCCACCCTTCAGATCACTGATTGGGAAGGGTGTAGCACACCTGCCTGCTCAGCATGGGAGACAACCTGCTTGTAACTTATTTAAAACTATGTCTGATTCTTTAGTGTGTGAATCTAATTGTTGCCTTTGGGGAAATTGCAACTTTGTGTCACCTGACAGTGGAAAATACACCTGTATACAATGGATTTCTAAGATTGTTTCACTCGCGAGTGGAAATGCTGCCAGTAAACAAAGAAATGGAAACATTGTATGAGTCACAGGAATGAGCGCCTCTAACATGAGAAACTTCTCTGGGCATTTGAAGTGGTGTTTTCTCAACTGCAGGGCTCTGGCTTTTAAATGTATCTTATTTGCTAAATCGAATGGAGTGAGACCGTATTAATGTGTTTTCTCTCTGGGAATTTTGGTCTGGTTAGTGAAAGCTTCAAGTTCTTTAACATGGAGAAGGGTTGCGTATACCTTTTTCTTTTTTTGGGGTCTCTCAAGTCCCAATTATCTAAGTGCCCTAGTTGGTACCAATACGGTCCCAAAGAAAAGTTCTAGAGAAATAGAACAATTAGATCTGCCGTTCCATAACCCTACGGAGATATCCACCTCCTTAACTCTCCCTTTGAATCTGTGGAAAGTCTGACCCAATTGAAATACTCTAGACCTTTTTGGGGGGCATACAAGAGCCCTGTAGTGGAAGGGTTCCATAAATATTGTCATCTTTTATTCTTTCCTGGTGACTACTATCTTGACATGTGGAGTTTGGGGAATGTACTGGGAAACCCAAAAAATGCATCTTCTCTGAGGAAGTAATCTCTGACTTCGCCCAGTTTATCCTGAAACCTAACTATTGTAATATGTGTACTGATAAGTGTAGATTTGATAAATCTCCTCCAGAAATCAGGACATCATAAATATGTTGTTCAGATATATCAGCAATCATCAGACACCCCCTGCTATGAGGAAGGTTACTATGGATAGAGACATTCCATAAAGCACCATGGGCTCATGCTAATCCAAATGAGAGTAAGGCATATTGGTACCTCCTCTCCTCCCATGCAAATTGCAGGAAAGGTCTGTGTGGTCTGGAAATTGTCACTGTAAGTTATGTGTCTTTTAGAGTCAACCTCACTAGCCAGTCTCCTGGATGCAGCCCAACATTTAATGATGCAATGGTCTCCATCTTGAAGGATTGTCAGAAAATGAATCTTTTAAAATCCTTCAAATTGTCAGAAAATGAATCTTTTAAAATCCTTCAAATTGGTTGCGGGCTGGAAGCCCTGATCTTTCTTGCACACTAAGAACATATTGCTTACAAATCCATGGGGCTGTAAAAAGGGTTTGTCCCCTTCAAACTTGCTTAGGTCTTTCTCCTCGAGTGTAATTAATTTATGATCCTCCTTTAAGAATCCGATCTGCCCCCACTAAAGGGCTGAGGAGGAAGTGAAATACATTGTAAAGCAAAGCATTAAACTGTTTGAATTACCCCAGGGTCCTGAGGAATAAGAGACCATTTGTTTCAATAGATCTCAAATTCTCCCTCCGATTGGAAGCACATGAACTAACGTTAGAGGATAACCTACCATTGGGAAAACATTTGTTCTACCACAGTTTCCTCTGAACCCTCTGTCCGGAAACATTGCCATTTCTTAGGAAACAAAGTGGCCCTTGATTGTTGTGAATCTTGTTGGAAGCCTTTGGGCTTGTGAAATTGTCATTTTGGGGAGCACAATTGGTCACTCGAATTCTACTGGGCAAGCCCTTAAAGAGACTCATGGGGTGAAAATCTTCCTGAACAAAGTCTGAGCTTTGACTAATGACATGGAAGTGTTGACATAGCAACCCAAGTCTTTCACAAAAGAATCTCCAAGCAAATTCTCCCCCTGATGTTCCCACTGCATTGAGATCCACAAGAGCACTTAGTTTGGCAGTTATCTTGAGCAGCATGCTCTTCCTACTTAAGGCCGGGAGCATAGGTCAGGGGCAATGCGCTCGCCTTGGAAGTAAGACGCCACGGAGCAACACAGATTTGATCGCCAGGTCCACGCTTTGAAACCTCTCGGTATTAAGTGCATTATAAATAACCAATTATAATAATGAAAAGAATTATATGAGGGCAATGGATTTGCTTGCATTGCCCAGTAAACACAAAGCTCACTATGCCCACCTACTCAATTCTACTGGATCCAATGCATGACCCAGGAATGTGGATTCTGCAGCTAAACCAAAAATCTTAACCAAGGGGCCATTTGTGCCGAATACTCCTTCCTGACACATATCCTAAGCTTTATCTATGCCCTTTGATAGATAATCCTCATACTTTAAAAAAAAACAGATAGTGTGAGGTCGTTTCCTGGGGCTGCCACCAATTTATTGGGTGGGTATGGACAAAGACACCCTACCATCATTTTGTGGTGGAACACACTTTATGTTGTATAATGCAATCTAAGCATTCCCCTTCCCTCTGAAGGAGAGCTCATTGTGAAGCTCATTGTGGTAATTTGAACCACACACACTTCCTTAAGGAGGGAGCGAGTCACAGGGGAAAGGGTTGGTGCAGCCATTCCCCAGCCATTACCAGAGGGTGGATGAGCCCGCTGGATCGCTGTCCCCACAGAGATGCAGTAACCTGATTGCAGGAGCAGCCCTATACAAGCCGGGACCCAAGGTCTACTATTCCCAGAAAGCTCCACCCGGGAATGGGCGAGTCCACAGACCGGAATACAGAGCACATGCCCATCATTCAAGGACTGCTCACAAATGTGCAGAATTTGCGAACCCCACAAGGTTGACTTACCAGAAATCAATCTTGCCATGGTGCGCCTGCAGGCCACGTGGCAGTACTTGTGCGGTAACACACAGTATTTCAGTGGGAAGAAACCACAGAGCACTGCTGAGCCACTGACAACAACGAAGATGAGTCCAAAACAGCACGGCATGCCACAGACCCCTTTGGAACTTCGTGGTTGCTAGGTAAAGCTAATAGAAACCATAAAATAATAATCCGATGCCAGAACCTAATAAGAAAATGAGGGGAAATAGGACCCCCTAAGGCGAAGAACCAATCCCAGAAGAGAATGTGTGAGCACCGTGGACATCTCCAATCAGAGTCAACCTTAGAAAGCACCCTACAGCCTTGTGGGTATAAAAGAGAACAGGAAAGTACATTCAGTGTCTTGGACATGGAAGAAGCAGATGTACATGCTGAGGCTCCCTCGATACAGGGAAAGACTGCTGGGGAAGAGCGTCCTGGAAGAACTGTTGGCTGGAGGAAGGCAGTGCAAGCCTAGGGACGCTGAAAGGAGAGGTGAAGAGTAGCTCATCTCTGGAAGCCTTGGAGGCGGAAGGATGACCAGAGGGCACAACAGTATGAAATGGGGAACCAGAGCCAAAATGTTCCACCAGTGACCCCTGCAGAAGGACTGAGACCCGTGGCAGGAGAGGGACAGAATATTGGCTGAATGGGAAGAACGCTGAATGGGGTGGTGGGGAGGAAATACCCATTCATACTGAGAAGACCAAGGTCCAGCAGAGACCTGTTGTGAAACCTAAACCCAAGGTCCAAGAGGGAAAAGTTGTAAACCTGAAAATGGGCCAGGGCCAGTAAAGCCTATGGATGAATGTTGCTGGGCTGGAGAAAGCCAAAAGGAGGCAAACATGCAAATCCTGGGAAAGGTCTTTAAACACAAGTGAAATAAGAGTGGCCAAAACCTTGCAAAGTTTGTGTTGTTAACTTAAGGTAGTCAGAAGGATAAAGACGTGTTAGGATTATGTGTCAGAACTTTTTGTTGGCCATCCATTTTCAAGACTCTTACATTGTAGTATTAGCATAGGACATCTCAAAGTGAATCAAGGACTTTTAAAGAAAGGGCGAGGATTCTATGATTTGAACATAAACATTTAAGATGATAGAAACCTGACGAATAACCCCACTTTGTCCTGGTATACCCCATGTACTATTTGCTTTAGAATAATCTTTATCAGAACCCAGAGGCGTTTTGTCCAACCCGAATCCTAAGTAACCTGACACTAAATAAAGACTTGTTGATTCATATGTTAAGGGTGGTGCATATCATTGCCCCGAGCTCTCCACTCCAGTCCAGTGAGGTAGAGTGCGAGATGGAAGCTGGGTCGAACATGGGAACCTTTACACAGTCCTGTAAGCCTGCCCAACCCCCCCCTGCTCATTATCATCATTGTCATGGTGCAGGTCAAGGGTAGCCTCAGTATCAAAATTGATTTCTAGGAACAATAGAGGGATGTAATTCCAATCAACCCCTGATGATTGGCTCACAGAAACATTGTGTTCAGCCAGTTTTCGCCCTCCTCCTGGCCAGAAGATCTTACCAGTGCATCTGGTACCTGAGAAAAATCAAGACACACAACTCCCTTGTGCTCCACCTGTTTCCTTTTATAGGGGGCTTTTGTGTATATGGAAGTGAAACCCACATTGCTGGCAGTAGCCCCCACACCTTTTGGTTCAAACTCTATGAAGGAGAAGGTGGGGAACCTTTGGAGAGGCCGAAGTGTCCATTGTTGTAAAAAGGCTTCTTCCACCGCCTTTTCTTGGCATTTTTGAGCTAGCTGTCCCTGGGTATTCCCCCATCATCAGAGTCCTGAAAGGCATATGCGGAGACCTCCATTTTACTTCCTTTAATATCACCCCTGAAAGTTACTCCAACCATCACTGTTCAGCCAAAACATCTCTCACCTCTTTCCCATAAATGCTGACTGGTGACTGTATGTGTATTCTGAGCCACCAGCCTCAAATTGTGCTATATCCACTGACTTTTCAGACTACCAGTTCACACCTCAAAGTACTTTCATCTAGCAACTGGGATCCACTCAGCGATGTTCCCTGCTTTCTGGACACTTGTACATCAGACGATGTAAATGACGGATGTTCCACCATTTCTCTGAGACCCTTTGAGATCTGCCCTGTTAATGTTACGCAATGGAAACCCTTATGTCTGGTTTTCTAATTCCAATACAGAGTGTTTAAGCCGACACGAAGATGTCCTAGTTGACACATAGCCCACAGTAAAGAGCCTTTTTTGTATTTGGTTGAGGAATGGGCATTACCACGAAAAAGGAGTATGGTTTACCATGAAATTATCGACTTTAAACATTCGAAAGGAGAAATTCCCCCCGCACTCACATGCCCTCACCCCGTACCATAACTAATACCCTTGCCCCATGCTACACCTATATTTTATTAAAAACGACCCCAAATTTCGAAAGAAATTGGTACAAATATTCGCCCATTTCTTTGTCATTTTATTTTAATTCGATCATTTATATGGATACCAAGGAGTATCACAGTGCTCAACCAACAAAATGTCCCTTACAGAGAAACAAACTGACAGAATCAGAAAACCTAAGTTTCCACATCCGACCAGCAACAGACATTCAGACAGCAGGGATGTGGATACGGACTAGACAGTCCCAGCCCCTTCCTCTGGCCATACATAGTAACTGCCCCTTAGCGCGCAAAAGCCACAACTTTCCCAGGGACGGGGACTTCCATATGAGGCATTTCCTGCACTGAGAAGGCAGAAGGACGGCCAAAGAACCATATGGTCAAAGAACAGGTGAAAACCTCATGGTACGGCCATCTCAGGGTGCTAGCCACCTTTACTAGTCATTCGCATGTAAATGCAAAAGTGCATGACTAAAATGTTCCAAAAAGGATAAAAAGATCACTGCTGCCACCAGCTTGCCTTAGGCATATTGTAGAAGTAACCAAAAAACTATTATATAAAAAGTTATAAAATATCAAGTATCCAAATTACATTTCACTGTAAGGTAATATGTGTGATTCTAACAATACAAAAAATTCACAAAGAGAGACATCATATCTCAGTACTTGGGAACTTATCAGTTTCCCCATAAGAATGAGCAGACGGGCCAGGGAAATAAAGCAAAAGGCTTTACTTTACTCCAAAAAGGCAGGACACACCTGCACTAACTAAAGTATTTTATTTCCCACACCCTTGTGTCTGAGTCATTATTTCTATTGTTCCCTCGTGATGCCCAAAATGAAATTTAATTATTGCTGTATTATTAATATATTATTATTATATAACGCAAATCCAGCTCAGAATTAGAGGAGTGCCGTACATCAGGATAAGGGTAACATTAACAGGCAAGAGTGATGAGGGTAAAACCGTAATGCCGTACTGTGTGTGTACACAAAACAACGAGTTGAGTTGCAGATAGTCACCCTGTGGCTGGTAAGTAGCCTCTGAGTGTAGCTTATGTCAAGGTGTGACGGAAATAGGCAGGTTTTCAGGTCTTTCTGGAACAGGATGAGGATTGGAGCGGTCTGACTGCTACAGGGATGGAATTCCATAAGACCGGATAATAGCAGCAGAACAACTGTTTGCTAATTTTCTCCTTTCAATATACAAGAAGAAAGTCCTATATTCTATTCGGTGTCACCTTACACTCTTCCCACATCAAGTGCAATTAATTATCACAAAAATGTTATTAATCAATCAATTTAATAAAACAATCATAAAAATGATCATAATACATAAAACACATACGATATGTTAAAACAACACAAGTAGAAACATCATGTGTGAGTCACGTTGCAATAATTCATCAAGGATCTCAAATGTGTACAAGAATAACACTCTGATTCCCATGCCTCACTACTTTCAGCCTATTTCCTGTTCATATATTTCAAAACACCCGACTTGTACAAGTTTCTGTCCTTAATATACAACAATGTAGGACATTCTTCAGGGGAGTATGCCTTGTGTCGATAATAAAAATCTTCTTTGGTTCGGGAGAGTACCTTGTTAATCACAAAAGGACACCCTATTAGTGATCAATAATCAGATATAAATCTCTATTTGCATATCTTCACACCCTCATCCCTAAAAGTGTATCACAGTATGTTACTTATTACATACCTCTCTTTCCTAGTAGGAATTCTTTGACCTTTTTTGGTTCTTTCTGCAGTTTCCCAATTACTTAAGGGAATTCTTGCGTTTCCTCTTTTCTTCTCTAAACTAATGCACAGATGACATATTAATACCACGGGGCATCTATAAAAATCCATATATACTATTTTATCTTTCAGTGTCTAGACAGCATAAACTGGTTATGCTTACCAGTGTGGAAAACTCCAAACAATTCATTCTCTCTGAGTTCCCTCAAGTATGGATCTCAATAGGGGATGGCAACCCTGTAAGACAGAGTAAATGCACTCTGTTAACAATATTGACTTAAAAATCCGAAATTGTGCAACAATGCAATGCAATGTGGCAAATCAACAAACACTCACTTGCTGGTAGCTAAGACCTCAATTGCCGATAACAGCTTCATCCCAAGGTGGACTCCTGTAGCAGGAGCCAGTATTGTGCCTCAACCCCTTAAAAATGGGTCAGTTTCTGTGGAAACATAAGCGTGCACATCACTGTATGAGCCCCGCTCCTATATGGGGTATCCAAACAAACCTCCAAAGCCTCCCATGTGCTTCACTTACTTGGATAGTTGTCTAAATCACCCACTTGTCCTCTTCAAAACGTGCCCGTGCTGTTCAGCTTACTCTACTCTACCGCAATGAATTCGTGGGTGTACCAAACAGCCGCACGACGTCATAACGTCACCACGTCACGTTAAAAACGTGCGCCGTGACATCACGCCGCTGCACGAATGCGTAAAAATGCCGGCGTCATCAGCATCATGGACTAGAAAGCCCACACGTCCCGGGGTACAGCCCGTGGTACAGTGGGACTCGTAGTCCAACTCTGACCTCAAATGCAAAAGCCACTGTTACCTCTATTTACTAGCAGTGAATAACCAGCAATGTGAAAACAACCTGGTACCCCGTTTGATTCAGAATTCAAAAAATGGCATTGAGGGAGGGGAAAAAAAGGACGCATACTGATCTGGACATACTAATAATCCCTAAAGTCAAGTAGAACTCCATGCATAGGTATTACAGCCAAGTAGGACAAAGAACCAAATTCAAAAAATGTGATGACATTCTCCTATTAATTCTTACTTCCACAGTTACTGCAAAAAGTTACACACAATTCAGTTCTTCGTATTGCAGTTATTTCAAAGAATAACATATCACTTAAATGAGCCAACGTTCTTACTTACAATGATACTATCAAAAGTTACATATAAATTATTTCTTCATTTAGCAGTATATCACGTGATAGCATATCACATAATCTGAACCAAAATCTGAAAGTCGAAACCAAATGATGCGATTAGGCATTATGCCATTCGATTCCCTCATTCAGACCACTAATATGGCTTTTTGATAAAAAAACATCAATTTCTGTTCTAAATGCAATAGTTTCTTATTAATTGCTGTTTGTGATTGTCCTTTGATTTGTTTCAAGATGCACCACTCAAAATCATTGCAAGTATGCTTCATTTCCACAAAATGTTTGACCATCGGAGCTTGTTCAACCTCATTCCTAATACAGCTCCTATGCTCAATCATTCTTGTTCTGCATTTTCTGTTAGTTTTACCTATGTACATGCGTTTACATGGACATTTAATCAAATAAATGACATTATTCGTGTTACAATTAGTGTGTTTATTAATGTTCCACATTCTTTCAAGGCCTAGATCTACATTCAGTGTTTTTTTGGTTTGGATACACATTGTGCAATTGCCACAAGGATAATGCTCTGCCACTGGGGGTAAACCCCATAGGGTAGTTTGTTGAGAGGGCTTTTTTTTGGTACTCATCTCATTACCAAATTTCGAACAGTAGTGCTCTTCTTAAAAGCCACAATAGGCTTACCCACTTCCTTGGTCATGATCTTATTCCAATTTCTTGTAATAATACCCTGAATCTTATATGACAGATTGCTGAATGTATTGACAAAAACTAGAGGTCTATCTTTATCATTTTTCTCCCTCTGAATTTGCTGATCAAGAAGAGATTCCCGATTATTGTCTAATGCCCTTCTGGCAGCTTTTTTAACCAAAGGAGTGTGGTAGCCTCGATGTATCAATTTGGTAATCAATTTGTTTGCTCCATTTTCATACGATTCATTAGTACCACTGTTCTTCCTAATGTTCTCCTAGCAGACCCATCTAGTCTCAAGTCTGGCAATGTCTTACTGCGAGTATGCCATGATCTGCCAAAAGCATTTAACAAGGCCGCAAAGTAAAATGGTGTACCAGTCGAGGTAGCCTTGTAGGTGATACAAGCATTATTTTTACATGGGCCAAGCTGGTAAAGGTAACCGGTGCAGCATGAGTAGGGTGGGAGAGATGTGGTCGAACTTGCATGCCCAATGAGATGAGGTGTGCCACCTTAGGACCCAACCGTATGGCAGAGAGCCTGCTAGTAAGGTGTGTCCCCATCTATGTGAGAGATTACCAGAGCCTGTGCTACTGTACTGAAGTCCTGGGGTGGCAGGAAGGGTTTGATCTTGCAGAGTATGGTGATTTATTGCACAGTTTGGGCTTTTCAACTATGTGTTGTTGAAAAGATTGCTGACCACAATGAATCTAAGTGATTTCACTGAGTTGGTACGTTGCAGGGTAAATCCGTCCAAGTACATATGATCCAGTCACCTTTGAGTGGGTCCTGCACGGCTGGGGGGCTTAACAGGATGAATTCTGTCTTAGTAGGGTTAGGTTTCAAGAAGGCACTTGACATCCATGTTTGAAAGGTAGCAAGCCATGCTCAGAGGTGGGCAATGTCAGGGGACCCCTAGCTTTTAAGTCTAGTGGAATGTCATCAGTGTATTGGTGTATTGAGATGTCAGAGTCGGTTAGGAGTGTGTTGAGGAGATCCATAGATTGAAATAGACTGAAAAAGAGGATGAAGCCATGAGGGACATATCGGGTGACATCACAGCATGAAAACCTCAGATAACCCATGTAGTTGGCCTGGTAACTCCAAGGTGGCATGAGAAGAACCATTTTATGAAGACAGTGCCTGCAAAATCCATTCTGTGAATAAGGAGGGACAGTAGCGTATCATGGCCAACCATGTCGAATGCGGCCAAAGGTTCAAGGAGGACAAATAGGCATGCGTCAGCTTTATCAATTATTTGCAAGGCATCATAAACAACCTAAATGGTGGCTGTTACGTGCTGACCAGAAGCCAGAGTGATCATCGAAAGTAGGCTTAATTTGTCAATTCACTGAGTAGTTGATTGGCTAATATCTTCTCAATATTCTTTCTGATTAAAAGAGCTAGTGATGGGATGGTTGATTGCCAGACCCTCAAGGTTGAGGGTCCTAACATTGTCACTTTTGTACACAATATTCCAAGAACATTCACAAGATTGTCAAGGACCTACAAAGGCTTGGGAGCATGTTAAGACTTGTTAACGATCTTACGCAGACTATAGGCGACAAACCTCTAATTGTGTATATAAAGGCTTGTATTCCACATGCATTTCAATATCTTAGTAGCACAGTGCAAAGCCCAAAAAAGCAGAGAAACCCGGTTATTGACAAAACAAACAGGATTCTACAAATGGGACATGTACCGTAAAATTAAAAATGTTAAATAAAACATACCAGTGAGACTGTAATGGCGTGTCCTATCACAAATGTTGTATGAAATGATCTGTATCTGTAATGCATGTGTGTAATATAATCTGACAACTGCGGGAAAGATTCCTTAAACACTTGAGAGCAATTCAAAATAATGATCTAAAATCGTGCTTGGTTGAACTTTGGAAAAAACAACATCTTGGGAAGAATGCATAGGAGATCAAACATGCTGAGATCAAACATGTGCCACAACACACTAGAGGTGAAAACAGATCTCTCCTCCTTAGATTAAAGGAGCGCAACTGGATCTCCAGTTTGAGAAGTATTAAGACTCTAATCATAGGGCGGACAGTGGCTGGGAACCACGATTAGTTTAATTCCCAGAGCTCCGGCAGCGCACATTACGAATAGAAAACGAAATTAATGTGTATCTGCCATTCCTCCAATCCGGGTGATGAGAGCAAATCGATTAGCTGAGGGGGTTGGTGCCCTCCTGAGCATCCTTCCGAGCTGTCATAATAGCAGAGGTCCCTGGTGGGGCCTCCACTCCTCAGCACAGCACCACAATGAGCCCATGTAAAGCAGAAATCGGCCTGTCCTCTCTCATTTGAGCTGAGGCCTCTCTGCATGAGGCGACAACCAAGGTGGCATACAAAGACACTGCAAGAATTGGAACACATCATAATCCAAAAACGAGTGAGCTGAACAATGATATGTGTCATTTGAACGATTTTGGAAGATGGCGAAGCAATGCTATGCAAGCTTAAGCACCTCGATGCCTTTGGGCTGTAGCGCGCTCTACAAATACAAAATAAAATAAATAAAGCAATCCCAAAAGCAGATGAAACTAAAGTAAAGAGTTCTGGTTCTGGAATCTGACAAGGATAATTTGACAGATTAAATGGAGGACATAGAAAACCACTCCTGTCATAAAAATAAAACTATTTTGGTGCATTCCCCCTGCGGTGCCAGACTCCTACTTAGCCTGCAACCCTTATTCAATGAGACCGTAGGAAAAGAAGGTTCTACCAATATGTAATTAGACAAAACCCACAAAACCTTTCTGAAGGAAAAAGGCTGCACTCCAAATGATAAAAGTTATACAGATAAATGGCATATTGGCACCTGCTCCAAGGTCAGCCCAAAGTTCAGTCCAAAAGAGGCACGAGATGAAGCAAATTACTTCGGAGCTACATGACAAGAACATTTCATACAAATGGACTTTTCTTCAACCTTCTTTTAACATTTCAAGGTAAACAAAGCCAGCTGTTATCAATTGAAGCCGGATCTGAAGTTCATGAAATCCATTCTGATGCAAATGAATAAGAAAGTACTTGAAGGATATCCCAATCGAGTGATTGGACCAGCAGGACAACAATAACAGAAAAGAGGTAGTGACGAATGAGACATAGTTCCAGGGGAAGAAACAAACACCTCCAACCAGCTGGACATCATCACTGTCATTCAACTACTCCAAGGCACTGCCCAGGGCTAGGAGGGGATCTATGACTGGGCAGTCTCAAATTAAGAATGTTTGCTTCTCCTACTTTAGTGTTTGGGGCTACGTTTGTGGAACTTACATTTTATTTTCTGTTGCACGCTGGGCATTCTGGTTCCAAAAATTGGGCCCATTTTCTACTTTAGGTGTATGTTAAATTACTTGGATTAATTGACTTCAGAGAGGGGGTAGAAAACGGATGAAGAGAATTCACAAAATGTTGCTAATTACTCTTGGATTGAAAAGAGTTTTGATATATATATATATATATATATATATATATTTTTTTTTTTGTAAAGTCATTTTTTCTGTTACAATGCTAGCTTGTTATTTGTTGCTCAAGGTCTGTTACAAAAGTGGAGTGTGCAAACCGAGGTGGACACAGCCAAATGACGTACAAGCCTTATTTCAGGGTCGTGGGATTTTACTTCAATGTGATGAAATGCATTGCTGCCACCCAGAGAGGTTCTCCAGCCCGTACCTTTGTATCATGTAACGCCTGGGGCCTCAATTGTCTGAGCAAATGAAGGCCCATTCTTAAAACATGTAGGGAAATGAATGTGAATAACTACTCATACAAACACTTATCTAAAAATGGAAGATCCTCAAAGAATGCGAGTGAAATGGTTTCCCAGTCAACGTTTTGCTTCTTTAGGGGAAAAGAAACAAAAGAGCGGCCATCTTAATTGCACCTAAAGATATGATGGTTGAAGGGGTAATTTAAGGCAACCAAGGTTCCATGCTGGTCTCTTAGCAACGCTGCGTTAATGGTTTAGAACCAGGTCGTCATAACATTAAAAATAATTTGTCGTTAGGAGCCCCTTTTAAAGGAAAATTCTGGATAATGAATGACACCATGAATTGAAAACTGTTGACTGCAGATTATCTTACAGATGTCGTATCTAGATAGAAATGTGAATGTTAGCATGTACCACACTAAGATGGAATTCTTGACCTTAGCATGTGTCGTATCCTGATAGAAATGTGAATGTTAGCATGTGCCACACTTAGATAGAATTCTTGACCTTAGCGTGTGTCATATCTAGATAGAAATGTGAATGTTAGCAGGTGCCACACTTAGATGGATTTCTTGACCTTAGCGTGTGTCGTATCTAGATAGAAATGTGAATGTTAGCATGTGCCACACTTAGATGGAATTCTTGACCTTGCCTTGTGTCACTTCTAGACAGGATTATGAATGTTAGCATGTGCCACACTAAGATGGAATTCTTGACCTTAGAGTGTGTTGTATCTACATAGAAATGTGAATGTTAGCATGTGCCACACTTAGATGGAATTCTTGACTTTAGCGTGTGTCGTATCTAGATAGAAATGTGAATGTTAGCATGTGCCACACTTAGATGGAATTCTTGACCTTAGCGTGTGTCATTGCTAGATAGAAATGTGAATGTTAGCATGTGCCACACTTAGATGGATTTCTTGTCCTTAGCGTGTGTCGTATCTAGAAAGAAATGTGAATGTTAGCATGTGTCACACTTAGATGGATTTCTTGACCTTAGCGTGTGTCATATCTAGATAGAAATGTGAATGTTAGCATGTGCCACACTTAGATGGAACTTTTGACCTTAGCGTGTGTCGTAACTAGATAGAAATGTGCATGTTAGCATGAGCCACACTTAGATGGAATTCTTCATCGTGGCTTGCGTCACTTCTAGACAGGATTATAAAAGTTAGCATGTGCCACACTTAGATGGATTTCTTGACCTTAGCGTGTGTCGTATCTAGATAGAAATGTGAATGTTAGCATGTGCCACACTTAGATGGAATTCTTGACTTTAGCGTGTGTCGTATCTAGATAGAAATGTGAATGTTAGCATGTGCCACACTTAGATGGATTTCTTGACCTTAGCGTGTGTCGTATCTAGATAGAAATGTGAATGTTAGCATGTGCCACACTTAGATGGAATCCTTGACCTTAGCTTGCATCATATCTAGATAGGAATGGGAATGTTAGCATGTGCCTCACTTTGATAGAATCCCTAACCTTGGCCTGCGTCACATCTAGATAGAAATGCAAAGGTTAGAACACTTAAATGAAACTGTTAATTATGACAAGTGCAACATTTGATTGGAAACATGATCACTAGCCTACCTCACATCTAGACTGAATATTAACAAATTAGCAACCGCCTCTTTCCGAGGGAATAGTGAATGGCAGCAAGCATCACACCTAGACATAATTGCAAGGACAGCAATGCCAACTAACCAATCCACTACAATTTCTTCCCTCTGCATACACCTCTCCAACTCTAACCAAACACAACCACAAGTCTAAAACGTAGCAATCCGCACAAACTTCACTACACTGCAACAACAAAACAAACCACACATAGTCTTGCACAACAGCACACGACGACTACCGACCGTAAAACACCCCAAGCCCAGCCAAAGGACCCACTGGGCTGAGGCTGCCAACAGCACATCACTGCTCTCTTGTGCTTTTCCAGCTCATTCCCACTAACCCTCCCCCCCTTCTCCCTCTTTCAGAGCCGCCAGAGCGCCAGGGGACCACTCCTGTGGTGATAGTGCGCGGTAAAAATATCCTTTAACATTAACATTAACATTAACATGAGATTAGCCCATCTTTTCTTGCGTTTTAAACAGTTTGGGAAGCCTTAAGCAATCCATTAGAGTAGGGATCCTTATGACTGTAGCCTCAGCACATTTGAAAATGCTTTTGAAGTTCACTTGGAACAACGTAACTGTGCGATGAAACTCCAACAGACCGGATCTGCTAGGACCAATAGGCAATTGGGAGTCACAAGAGGACAGCCTAACTCATTACAGACAGACGAAATGGCTGCTGGTCTTTTTAGAGACAAACATTATCGTTTGTTATCATTCTAGTAAGAGCACACGACATTTTTAGCTTATAAATTAAAGGTTTTGCGTACATGTGACAACCACAAAAGTGTATGTCACATGGCATTAATCGAATAAAGGCCGCTGGGGGCAGGACTTACTGAAAAGAGGAAGCAAAGTTGACAAAGTTTACTAAACATTACTCTACACTAGTCAAGAGTTCATACTTTTGATATTATTAGGCAGCAAGGATTTCTAGGTGGGATCACCTCAGCATACTGTTTCTGATGAGCATTGTCAACATCTTGCGGCAGATGACATTTTGAAAGTTTGTATATCTGTCTCAAGGACAAAGTTGATCATGAAGTTTTGTCTGCCATTTTTTTTTTTTAAGTTTGCTCGGGTCCCGTTTCCCCAATGAGTTTCTTCGATTAGTGACTTGCTACTGCTGGGTAAAGCCAATCCACTCATGAGGAAGCAGTGGCATCCTTAATGGTAAAAACAGGTTCTGACCCCCTTACTCCGGGACTCCTGTCGTCCTTTTGCAACACTCTACTAGGATGCAGGACTATAAAGCAAAGTCCTGACTAATCGACCAGCACCTATTTTACCAAAATTAATTCATTCTAATCAGGCCGGGTTCTCCATGGGGTGGCAGTCCCATAACGATATACAGAGGTTTATCCATGTTATTTACATAAGTAAAAGCTCTAACACATTTTATGTACTGCTTGCATAAAGCCTTGCATTACATAGACCTTCCTTACTTAAAACTGATGCTAGCTACAATTCATTTTACTCCTTGATTTCATGACATGGATCTTAGCGAATTTCTCAACTTAACAGACAAAATTACAAGTGAACTCTGTCCCCTAACATTAATGTGCACAGAGGCCCCAGGCGGGGATGCCCCCTCACCTCGTTAATGTTGGCCTTGTCTATAGACATCTTTGTTGAAGCTATCAGAGCTAATAGTCACATTGTAGTCATCTCCATCAGGGCTCCACAACACGCAGTGTCATTATTCGTTAATTAGTATATACACTTGTTGGAAAATTCAAGTACCACTCTCCTGACCATAAATGTCAAGCTTTAAGAATGTGTTTAAAACGTTTTTATTAAGATTTTCAGCAATATTACAAACAGTTAAACAAAACCTAGACAAAAATAATGAAAATAAAAACCAACAAGGAAAGATACATCACATTTTACAGCATGCATGGTGATTGCACACTGTTGTTTTGAGGTTTTACAAGTCTGATAATAAGTGAATCGTGAGTGATAGTATTAGTTCAACCATCCGCTGTAGGCCAAACATTGTCGCAGTACATATTGCACTGAGTTCAAGGCCCCAGTTCACACAGGCTAGAGCCGTACCAGAGGGAGTCATTGAAGTATTCAGATTTGTCACATCAGGCGAAGACAAACATCTTTTTTTAATTACTGTCATTATACTAAATTATCGAACAATTCCCATAAGGCTGTGGCCCTCTGAGGCAAGGCTCTTTGCTTAAATGTGTGCCTTTCAGCTGGGCGCGATTGAGGCTGTATACCTTTTGCTGATTAAAAGGCTGCCTTCACATCTCCATCATAGAAGAATCGGGTTCCTGATAGGACAAAGAACGGTACATATCACTCCATCCACAAGGAGGGCTACTGCTCCCAAATCACAAGTATTCTGGTAGGTGAGCAATAGCATTAGAGTCAAAATCTCGCGCAAGTATTCCAAAGCATGATGCCACAGTCTTTGTGATTTGTTACAGAACCATAACATATGTGCAAGGGTGCCCACATGACCACATTCACTTCAAATAAGCCCCAGATGATACAATTTAGTAGGGGTGAGAGATCACCTCTAAATCATATGACATTGGATTTCTCTGTTTCTTACCGGGAATGATGCATATTCCACCATCAAAGTTAGAAAAGAGGTCTGTTCTGTCAATCTGAATATGCAACTCCTCTGACTGGGCATCATTTCCCGCCATGTTACCAGGCATTACCTGCCTACAAAATGGCTTAACACATGGGCCGGGATCTCCTGTGGCATTCATATTGTCCTCCCAGAGTTGAAGTCTCCAACAGAAGTTAGTGTTTAGGGCCAATCTATGAGGCCTAACTCTCGCCTTTGTAGACTACATGCCATGTCAAAGTGTGACCATGTACATCTCTCATGAATGTCGGAAAGCTAATGCTGGTCAATAATTGAGGGAGGGTTTTATTTACCATCCAAGTAACCCTTAATTTGAGCATATCAACAGCAACATCTTACATACCTACATATATATATAGTACACGTTTGATTTTATGCATGCTAAATAAATTAATAATACACAGGCATATACATTAGATTCACAATTGCCATGGCCACGTGAAGTTATCATGATCCTAATTGGTGACGAGCAACATTGCTTTTCCACATTAACTCGACCCATTTGAACCATCCCAAGATGGCCGCCGCTGTCCCAGCGTGACTGCCATCGTGTCAGGCCACATTGCCAATGACTACACAACACAACTTATTTAAAGATTGTCAGTAGGACAGTCATGTTTTACATTAAAACGATTGCGCCCAGGACCGATCGCACCACGCTGATCTGGTAAAATGACCTGAAATCATATCCATGTCTTTAATGCTCACGCACAGTTCAACTTTTCAGAGCGTGACGTGTAGAAATCGAACGCGAACGGCGTTCACGAGTAAGGTAGCTTTTCCAATCACATTCACTCCATGGTATTAACAGTAGACACACAGTCACGGAAAAGTATGGTCTATTGCATTGTTGAGAATTTAAACACAATACTTTCAAGTAACACACCGATAGAGCAGTGGTCAAGTCCTAAAAATAAAAGTGGGGGACTCATCAACAAATGAATGAGATGTGTCGCGGCCAGAAATAATCAAATCAAGGTGAAATAATCACATTTCATTAAATTGGCTTTGCAATCATAACCACCCACATTGCACAGGACGAATGGCATTTGCCTTTCATAAAATCAACACTCACACAAAACCAAAAGGATATTTTCTTCTAATAGTGTTTTTGAAAACGTTAAAAGGTGTACAAGTTTTAAACTCCAAGAACCAATACAATGTTTTCCCTGGGACTTGCATTACCGAAATGGGACATTTCACCCTTAGTTGTTTGTTATTCTTCATCCGGTTATCCCCGAGGTCGGCTTTAATTCATAAATTCAAAGAGGACATGCAATGTTTCTCATTTTTGCTGGGGGGGACTGAGTCCACCCTCTGACTAAAGTGGGGGGACTCCTCCCTGCACGTGTGCCCTCGACTTGAGCCCCGCGATAGAGCCACTGTTATTTAAACGCACAGTGCATTCCACAAATGCAGTTCGGTCCATAACGAAATGAAAATTAGAAAATGACACTGTATAACCATTAACAGTGCTAGATGATAATTGCATGAACTAAGATTTATGAACTTGGAGCTAGTGAGCACAATCAGACACAATGGTTACGGTACATAATGAGAATTGCTTATACCTATTGCAACACTTGACTAAAAGTTGTTTTGTATATAGGTTACATGTTTTCTATGTTGTTTTCTCTAAATGTATCGTGTGTGTCTTGAGGGTACCCTTCTCATTACCAAAATGTTCTTTATATATACACTTGTGGTTGCTTGACATTTTGGTTTACTCATTTTGCATTGAGCATTAATGCATGATCACGTGTTATTGATTTAATTGATTAGACCAGGCCCTGACGAAGGACATATAGTCCGAAATGCATTGGCCTGACAGACATCATTGATCATTTGCTTTTTTAACAAATTAAAACAAACTTTTCTTGGTAATAGAAGGAGAAGAGAGTTATTTTTACCATTACCTTTATTCACATACAACAAGCATCGAAAAGATGGAAAACAACCCCAAGTGGGTACAAGGTTGTGCGGCACACACCGATGGCTAATTAGTGTTAAGGACCCACACACTTGTTGAAGTTTTATATGTCTATATTAAGCACATATATAATAAAAGACCCCCAGCAGTCCCAACACAACACAGCCCAGGGCAAACTAAAACCAACTGACATAGAATGGAACATAAGTAAAAACAAACACATACATCATAGACACAACATATCCAATTTAGAATCCTATGACCTGCTGATGACATAACACAATTCCAGTCATCAGCATCACAGTGTATAACAATCCATGAACAGCGGCTTGCCAATATAACTAGCTAGCAAGCCACATCATAACACATCTCCCTCCGTTCATTTATTCAAAACACATATACCACTTATAACAATATCTTCCTTAAGTTCTCTTCACAACCGCTATGCTGTTCTTACTCCACACCTGACCTCCTATCACACAGACCGCACCTCGCATCACTCCCACAACTCTTACAGGATCTGAGTACAAAGACTCCCCCTTCTTCTTAATGACTCCCTTCTTGATCCTCACAAAATCTCTGCACTGAACTCTCAATTCTTTCTTACCTCTCCTCGCATTCTCACGTGCCACCCACTCTCTCTTCTTCCTCTTCAATTCTCTCCTCACACCATCCAACACATGGTCACTTTCCCTGCTCCTCCCCAACCATGGTGGACTAACAACAGTATTGGGCTTGCGTCCCCTCATTAATTCGAATGGGCTCATACCTGTAGTTGCATGGGGAGACATTCTCAACGCAAACATCCTTTCCTGTATTGCAACCTTTCTGTCGCATCCTGTTTCCACAGCCATTCGTACCCCTTCCATTATACACCTATTCACCCTCTCAACACACCCATTAGATTCAGGATGATAGAGAGCCTTTTTCTTATGTTTAACTCCACACTTCTCCACGTACCTTTCGAAACATCCTCCCACAAACTGCGGACCGTTGTCTGTCAATATACTCTCAGGAATGCCTTCCAGAGAAAATACTTCCTGTAACTCCTTCACCAAAATTTCACCTGAAATTTCCCTCACAATACTAAATTCACACCACCGCGAAAAGAAATCTACAACAACCACCCCAAATTTTCCTCAATAACACTTGCTAGCAAGCCACATCATAACAATTAGCCTAGGTCCTTTTCCTCACAATAATCGAGGTAGCCCATTCACGAGTAATAGAGGAGTCAAATGATCTATATCAGCGCCTCTTTTTTCTGCTGTACCTTGAACCAATACAAGGACGTTCCCACAATCAGATGTTGCCATATATGTTGGGGTATTATACATCTTGGGAGATAGAGGGCATCTGATAGTGGCAGTGGAGCCACAACTTTACTTTTCAGAGATGTCCACATTGGTAAGTCCCCAGTCACTACTCATCTCTTAACATACATCAAATGTGCTCCAATGTGATGTCTCCACCTGCGTGGGAGAGCCAAGCACACTTTGGGTTTCATACCCTGAAGGATAGGAGACTCCCCTCTTCCTCACAGGAGCATATCTCTCTTCTGGGGTTCAGGGAATAGCTTCTCTGCCTCTCTGGAGAAGACTCCATTTTGGGGGTTCGGGTAGGCTTTTCTCCCCATTATCCCCTTTTATGGGTTGCATTAAACTCCTCTCCTCATCACTGGAGCGGGCCCCATTGTTGGGGCGCAGGTGCTCTTCAACCCCTCACTGGAGTACATCCGTCTTCGGGGGTTCAGGTAGTTTCTCTATAACCCTCACTGGAGCACACCCCTCTTCAGGGTTTCAGGGGACTCCTCTCCCCCTTACCGGAGCACACCCTTCTTCTTTGTTGAAGGGGCTCCCCTGTTCTGTTGCTCTCCAGCTTCCTCAGCAAACTACCCTCCTCAGCCCCCAACCCAAAAGACACTGTATGTGTTTCTTAGCCTCAGTTATAAAGCCCTCTCTGTTTTCCCACTGGCTGTGGCAAACCTTTAAATTAATTGGTGTGACAAGGCCAGTACCCTGCTCTTGTCAAGAGGGGATAGGAACCCCTTCTCAGCCGGTGTCTAGGAGACCTACCAGCGAGAAATCCAGAGCCAGTCCTCTCCCTGTGGTGGACTACCCCATTGACAGCGTGTATCTAAGCAGTGCACCAGTAGCGCATGCCTTACCTCCTATACATAATTGTTGCCAGGTTTTTATTTTATTTCTCCTAGTGACATTGTGCCAGAAGCTGCAATGAAGCAGAAAAATCCCATAGAGAACCAGGGTTCCACATTGCCCGCCAGTGAGGAGACCATCCACCAGGATACGATTTACCAGGGTACCTAAACCCGACCCCCAGAGACTAGCCCTATGGGATGCTGCACTATGCCAGTGCAGGAAAAAGGCTGGCAGAGAACGAGGGGTGCCACAATGGAACCATAACATGGGACTCACCTTTGTTATGCTATATGGCATTTGTATAGCACCCTAATGCCATTGGTATGGCCTGAAAGTGCTGTTCGTTGAATGCCCTTAGAGGACCGAGGTATGAGAATTGAGAGGAGGATTTTTAAAATGTGTGCGTGCATTTTAGCCAGCACAAAGGTGGGCAGGGGTGCTAAGTATGTGCTAGCGGACCATGGAGATCTCACTAGTGGATGGGTGCTGTGATAGGCTGTTGGGAGAGTAGGCGAGTCAAGGAGACTGATTATGTGCCCAGCTGGACTGAATGTCTTTCGTGGGACACAGCTGCATTCTAATGGCAGAGGTGATGTACGTTATGAAGTTGAGTGCTGAATTGTTGCAAATGTATGCGGGTGAGTGGCCATGCCCCAGGCGGGATACAACTATACGACTATGTTCCATTGAGCTGGAGTGCTATAGGTACCAGAGAATCCCTGTAGGATTCAAAATACAAGCATATAGCATTATCCCTGTGGGAAAATATGCAGAGCAATGGCACAAAAAATTGTGAGATTCAAAATGCAAGCCTACAACACTATCCCTGTGGGAAAATGTAATGTGATGTAATTGTCACTTGCATAGCTCCTTTTCCCATTGGTAGGGTCTCAAAGCGCTTTAGTTGAATGCCCTCGGAGGAACGAAGTGCAAGGTTTGGGAAATTAATCAGAGGAGTTTAGAATGCGTGTGTGCATTTTAGCCAATACAAAGGAGGGTAGGGGTGGCCAAGTCCCTATTTGCTACACATATCGAACTAGCATGTGGATGGGTGCTATGCAGACGTCTGAAGAACATGCAAGAGCAGGAGACTCATTATGTGTCCAGCAGGACTGAGTTTATGTCGTGGGGCTATATAATAGCTGCATTCTAATCGCAGAGATGTTCTGCGATGTGTCTTAAAATGGTGTATGATAGCAGATGTGTACGGGGGTGGCATTGCCATTGGCTATCTTCAATAGGCATGGATTGTGATACGTGCCTGCATGTTTTGGCTGGCTTCTTGGTTTCGTAGATGTGCATTGGATTCTGTCCTGTGGTCTGCTGGAGTTTATTATTTGCATCTCTGTAAATATCATTGATGCATCAGATGCTAAGGGAGATTTAGTTCCAGATTCAGGGGGCTTGGACCGAGAAGGAGAACCCCCCTAATGTTCTCTATTTGAGGGCAAGGGAGGGATCACAAGGATGAGTGCAGTGCCTGAGCAGAGATTTCTGTTGGGTTGGTAATGGGTGAGTTTCTGTTGAACGTAGTCTGGGCCTTCCTTATGGAGGGCACTCTGGGTGATGCTCATGGCTTTGAAAGTGGCTTGTCGACCGACAGTGAGACAGTGGAAGATACAGAGGGCAGGAGTGATGTGCTCTCTGTGGTCGAGGACCAGGAGGAGTCTAGCTGCTGTGTTCTGGACCCGTTGAAGCTTTCGGAGTAGATATGCGGGGACGCCCTGGTACAGGGAGTTGGTGTAATCTAGGCGGGAGAGGACGATGGCCATGATTGCAGTGACTCTGTGAAGGTAGGAGAGGTAAGGGAAGGGAAGATGCGTCTGAGAATGTGGAGTTGAGGATAGCAAGATTTAGACACAGTATTAATGTGGTGCAAGAGTGTCAGGTCAGCGTCCATGGTGCATCCTAGGTTCTTTACTGAGTTGGATGTGGTTTTGAAAAGATTCAGGGCAGTAGCACAAAACAACAGCTAGACTCAAAATGCAAGTCTGCAACACTACCCCTATGGGAAAAGATTCAGGGCAGAGGCACAAAACAACAGCGAGACTCAAAATGCAAGCCTATAACAGTACTAAATAATAAAAAACCATTGTCTCTATTTGATTGCTGCAGCAGACAGGGTTTGAGGTTTGGCAGGGGCTGGATCATCAAGGGTGAATAGGCAAACAGTTGATGGAAGTGCCCAAGGAGGTGCCCCTTGCCAGAGCCCTTAGCTGACTGCCTGGGAAAGGCTGCCCTGAGGCACTCCTATATATGGGGTGTGAAAACTGGCTCTGCTAGCCTTCAGTTCCACCAATCAGGGGTCAGGGGGTGGAGAGAGGTAGGAGGAAAGGCAGAGGAAGGGGCTGGCTGCAAGCCACATGCCAATGGAGTTGTATTCAGTGGGAGGTGGGGAGGGCGAGACGCCAGCCTCACAGCTGCTATAAAGTAAAAGAGGGCCAGGGGACTAACTAGCAAAGCATGGGTTGCGGTGGTGATCCTTTTCCTTCAATGGGCAGAAGCGTAAATGGTCAAGGAATGAAGCCCTGAACTTGAATATCCAGCCTCCCAGATCGCCATTGCTGTTCTGCAGCAGACATGCATGGAAAAGGGGGCAGGGCTATGCCTCTGGTTTGTAATCTTGGTGGCATACAATCTGTCCTGCGTGGGACAGGCAGGCCCAGATTGACCAGGGAAATAAAACCAACCTGTAGTAGCTACCTGGCGCATGGTGACAGACCATGCGTTCCATGGAATGTCATCACGTGCACAGGAGACAGTTAGGAAGACGTGGCTTGCTCCGCATGTTGGCAGCTGCAGCTGAGTCACTTTACATGGAATAAACTTACTGTACTTAGCAAAGTTGGCTCTTTGAATTACTACATAAAGTGGCGATGAGGATGGAAGACCTCTTAGGGGAGCCAAGAGTGAAGAGGAACATGACAAAAGGGTGTATGAAGTGTTACATATACTAGTAGGGGCTGGCTTAACAGTAAAACAAAAACAAAAAAAACAAGTTAAGGTTAAGAAATGTATAGATATAACCCACCATTTCCTGCCCCTCTTCATTTTTCAGGAACTGCCTAGGACATATTACTTCAGCAGGAAAAAGTTCTTGGTGGTCAATCCTGGCTCGAATCCTTTGGATCTTCCACATCGCAGAATCTAATTCTGATGTTTCCATGTCGTAGATGTCCTCTATAGCACTGACGCATCATTTGTTGTCTTGAATGAGCTCATCCTGTTGGGACATAGAACTTGTGGAGTCTTTAAATTCTTGCATGAACTGCTGGATATTCTGATTCGATTCTTGCAAGCCCAACATGTTTCTTCCACCATTACCTGAAGCAGATCTGGCTGATTGTCTTGGGACATGACCACTTTCTGGAGTTCAGAAAATGGCTGCAAAGAAGTGAAGTGAAGAATAGGCAATGATGGCTGCTGCATGAGACCCTCTAGTAATATAGTCCGAGCAGTTCCGCCCATAGGGCGTCTGACCAAACTGGAAATGTTGTTTCATGCAAGGGATCTTACTTGATTAATTTCTGTCGAGGCATGGTATCCACATTTTTGAGATGTAGGTCACAGCACAATAGATCGGTAAAGCAGATGCACGAGCTGTGTGGAATTCGACGATCCGTATGGGGAATGTGCACTCGCCTGGGCTTTTTTGAAGTTGTGTAATTAAAATGAATGATGAGAGATCATCCTCAGAAAATGTATGGGGCTAATCCGCACACATTTTCCTATGCTCACTGCACAACAAACACATAGTCAAGTGTACTCCGGCGGGACACATCCTACAGGTGCAGTCCATTTAGTTGGAATGTGAGGCACATCAAAGCATCTCGGAAGGGTTAAAGCAACACCTTCCTCTGGCCACGGCCAATCTAATTAAAACATCAAAAGCTCCATGGACCCTCCCTTTTCTATTGTCAAAGTTCTGTGCGGTGGCAGCGCATACCGATGAGAGTTAAATGAAAACAGGCCTGCGAAGAGGCCTGGTCACAGAACTAACACATGGGATAGGAAATACCAACCCCTCTTTGATAAAAAATGAATGTGGCAGCATGAAGCTAGCTCCCACCCATCTGTATGAAGGGCAGTGAATGTCATGTCTGGGACAACTGTTTACAGTAGGCAACCCCTGCATGGAACCCCCATTCAGAGGGAAGAAGTATGTGATTTGATGGAGACAGAAAGTCTATTCTCGCTACAAACTTCAAGGAAGACCTGCGGTTTGATCCGGAGAGCTCAAATAACCAGAGAGGCACTTTGATCCACAACAGACAGGAAGATGGGTGGGACTTAGTAGTACATGTTTTCACCCCTTACCTTTCCTGTTGCAAAGCACTCTGGTTATGACCTCACGCATAACAGAAGATTGTTGGTGGAGACCCAGGATTGGTTCATTAAGGTAGGCTTAGCCTGCACCAATCATTGGGGCCCATTTGGCTTTAAAAGAGGGCTGAGACCCTCACTTAGCAGTTCATCCGAAAGCTTTGAAAGGAGTAAGAGGAAGGACTTATTTGGACACTGGCTGAAGGTACAGCCTGCATTGCAGCTTCCGCCAGTGAAGGAAGGCTAGGATTAACAAGAGGGAAACAAGATGCCTCCCCGAAACATCTCCCAGGGAGGAGAGGGAGATACCGGACTCAGAGGACCCATCCAGCAGCTCCAGAACCGCTACCCAGCCAGCACACAGCATGCCATACTAGATTCTACCAGCAAGCTTCCTAGGTGGGAAGTGCCAGAGAGTCTCTGAACAAAGGACCAGGTTGTTGCCTGCAAACACTCTCCTCAGCTTTGGCCTGTCTGCCTTAAAGGACGATACGAGCCCTGCAAAAAAGCTAGGAGGAGTGCCACAATTATTAACCAGCATCCATCTTTTAAGGACATTTTCGAGACAGTCGAGCCCTCAAACCGTGACCGGCTGCACCACTGAGTGTATCATGCTGCAGTCACTAAAGCTGTCCGAGACGCCTCAACCAGCGTTCCAGATCCGCCGACCAGCACAGAGACAATGATTATTAACCCTGAGTGGCTATGTAGGTCAGCCTGCAGCCGCCTGTCCAGCCTCGCTTGTCGAACTGCCTGCCGTCTGATACCCACAGCTGTGTCCCATCTTGAACTCTGTTGCAGGAGCTGCAAAGCGTTCTTGAACCGACTCGACACTGTTGAGCATCAAGATCATCTCAAGCACCAGGTACATTGTGGTTCTGTTCCCCTAGTCCTTCTCTGAAGGCCCCCATTGACATTTATGACCCCTTGCTACCTTGGTGCTGAAACCAAACAATCTTGAACTGTTAAGACTGATTGCTTTACCGACTACCCTCCTGTCAGTATCAAGAGTATATACCTTTCCTTCGTGAAACTGTCCGTCTTCTGTGTTCCTTTACAGGGTGGGTTGTATTTTGAAGTGGGCTAGAACTGTCTGTTGTAATAATAACAATAATCTCGATATTTTTATACAACCTTGACTGGACAGTCCCTTTTATCAATGGGTAATACTTGTATTTTCGCTGTGTTGCAACAAACCAGTGATCCACAACCTTGCAGAGATAAGCCTGCCGTTCCATCCACGTTACCAAAATTGGACAAGGAGGTTTATAATTTACTTGTGTTTCAAATCTGTTCAAATCCCTTCGGGTGTACTAGAGGTTTGGGGCTGACTGATAGTTTAGAAACTCATATTCATCCCTGAACCACTGGTGCCCCGGAAGTTGATTCGTCACATTGTGGGCAAGCAGTCATATCAGTTTGAGCCTTGTGCACAGCTTAGTCGCCCAATAATAAAAGTACTGTTGCAGGCAACATTTAGTCACTGCTAGGTATTAGTAATAGTCATGGATCTTGACATGGAGACTGTAAAAGGCAGGACCAAGGATGTCCTGCGCGTCTTATGTCAAGAGAGGAGACTTCCCCACAGCACTAAAATGAATAAACCTGAGTTGCTTACCAGCCTCCAAGCTTAGTAGAAGTGAGAGCGGTTTGGGAGAAGACCCCATGGGACGGTCTAGGCCCCTTGTACCTGCACAGACAAGACCTTCCAGAAGGGGGAAAATGACGAGGACGAACGCATGAGCAGTGTTTCTCGCCAATCATCCCACCACAGGGCAAGTGTGGTTTCTCAACACTCAAGAGTGTTAGTGAGGACAGGGGCTAGTGCAGAATCCCACAGATCCCAGGCCTCAGCACAGTCTCTAAGTGGCCTAGTAATTGTTCTGGCTGTTAATGAGGTAGCGGCTAGCAAGCTACTGCTTGAGGAGACTAGCACTAGAAGAACAGAGCCAGCGGGACAAGGTCACCATAGAGCGTGACAGGGCCGCCATAGAGCTGCGCAAGCTTGCGCTTGAAGAGAAGAAGGCGGCCAACAGATCCACATCTAGCGAAAGCAGCATTATTGGGTCAAACCAGAGTGCCAGGGATAAGCCCCAGCGGCACATTTCCAAAGACTTAGTGCAGACCTATAAAGTGGGGAAGGATATTTCTGACTGGTTTGAAGCCCTCAAGCTGGCTTTCCAGCTACAGGAGGTGGATGAGGTACTGTGGGGTGCAGCCCTGATGAGTCGCTTATCGACACCACTGACTGATGCAATTCTTCAGTTAACTCCTGAGGAAAGGCCAGTTCATGAGAGCATGAAGGCAGACCTCATCAGGAAGTTCTGTAAAACCCCAGCACAGTATCTCAAGAGCTTCAGAGAGCTCGGAAAGAAAAGTGGACAGACATTTGAAGCGTTAACACACTTGTCATTGAAATATCTAAACGGGTGGATGACTGGTAGCAAAGTTGACACATTTAAAAGCATGTACAATTTGATTGTGTGTGAGAATGTATTGAAAAATTGTGAATTTGTCATCAGTATCTTGTGGACAAGACTATCACAGACCCTAGGGAGCTTGCAAAGGCTGCCAACAGGTATGTGAGTACTCAAGTCCAGAATAATTTCTCAGGGGAGCACACACAATCCGGAAGAGAAGTCAGACAACAAAAAAGAAAAAAAAGGATGGGATGGGAAGGACAAAGGTCCAATCCAATTCTATTCAAAGTCAGGTCCCCAAAAGAACAAAAGGAAATCCCAAAACTCTAGTTCAACCGTCTACAACGAAAAGAAGAGCACAGGCACCACTAACACTGGGACACCTGCGTTCTCACCACCCAAAACTTCTTTTGTGTGTAAGGAGCTGGGCTATAGGAAAGGGAATCCAGCTTGCAAGGATTTCCCCAAGCAAGCCATAGTGAATGTTGGACTCGTGGAAGAGACAATCATAAGCGTAGGTCTCTTAGAGGAGGACATCCCACTAGGCCAGGGAGTGGCCGAATGTCGATTGGTAACACTGAGTGGGAACAGTACCGGGTCTTCAGAAGATACTCCAGTTCCCAATAATACTCAACTCTATCTCACACGTGTATTACAATGGACACAAAACTCCTATGGTCAGAGACACAGCAGCTAGCATCACTTCTGTCACCCGGCAGTGGGTACAGCCAGGCCAGTATATTGATGGGCCTGATTTGAGGGTCAGTGGGTTTGACAGAAAGAGTAAGTGCCCCTTGGCTATAGGAGAGCTCAGCTGATGAGGTAAAGTGACCCAGCACTGTGAAGCGGTGAAAGACTCCATCCCTGTCCCATGTCTGTTGGGCAATGATCTTCCTGATCCCAAAATAGTCACATCAGCTACCAGATCGAGGGCTAAAAAGATCGCCAGATTGAACACTCTCAGAGCCTTTGGGTCTGGAGTGCTTCCAGAGGGCTTGTTGGAAGCACCGGCGGGGCATCCAGTTCCACAGATGACTGAGTTGCCTACTCCTGCGGGAGAGGGGCTAGTAGCCACTGAGGACCCTAATTAGGAAGCAGGGGGCCCAGTGCCTTCAGAGTTGCCTGGTGCAGCACAGGAACCTGAGGTGGAGGACCAGGTGGGCGCAGATCTCAAGGGCCTGCCCAAGCTGGATGAGTTCGCATCAGCTGGGGGTCCTGGTCAGACTGACTTCTTCACAGCCCAGAAAGAGTGTCCCACTCTAGCGGGTCTGTGGAAGCAGGCGGAGGAGCAGGCTATGGGCGAGGCCCATGGCCTGTTCAAAGGGTACTTGGAGGATGGACTCCTCTACAGTGAGCCTAAAGACTCTGATGGTGAGGGCACCAGGAGGTTGGTGATTCCCCAATACTACAGAAAGTTCCTTTTGGATTTGGCTCATCAAATTCCTTTAGCAGGTCACTTGGGAGTGACTAGGACATCAGACCAGTTGTATGAGCACTTTTACTGGTCGCAGTTCGGCGTAAAGGTTAAGGAATTTGTCTGGTTCTGCCCGACTTGTCAAGTTTCAGGCAAGTCAGGCGGTGCAACAAAGGGCCCCTGTCACGCCCTCTCACACGACCTTTCCCTCTTCACACCTCTCCTCCTCAGGCGCCTCGCGCCGTAGTATTTCCCATTCGCACCACCAGTAGGGAAAACACGGCAGGCGGAATACCATGTTGGGCGGTTCTGCCTCGTTTCGCCCTTTTCCGCGTTGGCGTCTGCCATGGCGCCTCTTGCACAGCCGGCAACGTCAGAATACCAGGAAGTGCCGGCAGCTCCAATCGCTGGCCGCATTGCGCGCCATGCAACGTACGCGAGCAGTCACGTGATACGTCACGTGATACCACTCGCCCCTTCAAAAGAAGCCGGCAAACAAGACTCTTTGCTTCACAGCTACTTCAACTTCTACGGAGGACTGTCACGCATTACCCTGGCTCTTGTTTGCTTCGACCTTGGAACTCTTTTCGGATTTGCTATTGGATTACCCTTGGATTTTGGCGTGCTCTCTGATTTTCTGGACATCCGACCCCTGTTATACTCTGGACTTGCTCTTGGATTGCCCTTCTGTTTTGCAACCTTCGGATTGCTTCAAGCCTTGGTACATATCTTGCCGCACTCCACGAGGTACTGGGAAGGAGTGCCTATTACATCATTCCAGCTTGCCGTGGATTTCCCTGCGTAGGTTTTCTACCTACATTCCATCTCTACTAGGTAAGCTGGTGTCACTGCATCTTGTTTAACCCTTTCTATCTATTGCCCATTGCCATTATAGAGTATATTCCTGATTATAACCTTTTGCCTTACAGCACTCAGGGGTCCTTCCGGCGTTCTCAATACCAGGCTGACGACAACACTCCTTCCTGTGGCCTCAAAGATTGCTCGGGCAGTGTTTATATTCTGCTCGAGCGGTACTTGGGGACGGAGGCATTTTATAACTGCACGACCATCAAGTCGGACCCACCAAGTCAGAACAGACTGTGAAGCCTTATGGTCGTCCAGTTATGGATGTTTCAGCCGGGGACCCTGTGACTGCTTTAATGCAAGCAGTGACATCGCTTAGTACAGATATGGCAGTTGCTACCACTGCCCTCCGCTCTGATTTAGCCTCTGCCACCACTGCACTGAACCATCGTCTTGATGCCATGCAAAGCACCCGACATCCCTTACCTGCTGACGCTGAGTTCGGCGATGCTGCCTCATCCCAAAACATCCCCATCACTCCACTTACTTTGCCAGTCCCGTCTGTGGTGGTTCAGACTCCATTTCCTCTAGCAGCCCCTGAGAGGTACCAGGGAGATCCTTTGAAATATCGCACTTTTATAAATCAGTGCAAACTACATTTCTTATGCCGACCTCAAGCTTTCTCTGATCCAGTCTCTAAAGCGGCTTTTTTACTCTCCCATTTGTCGGGTGTAGCAGCCACATGGGTTAATCCGTTTTTGGAGAGCAATCATCCCGCTCTGTACGATTTCGAATTATTGACTCAAGAAATGGCTAAGGTTTTTGACACTAGATATAAAGCCCAATCCAGAGACATGGAGCTCTTAGATCTCACTCAAGGTCGATCTACTCTCATTGAGTATATTACCAAGTTTAATCAACTCGCCACCGAGACTTCATGGCCAGAGAATAAGAAGGCAGTGATCTATTATCGGGGTCTGTGTGGTTCCATGAAGGATGCTTTGTCTGTAGTGCCCTCCCTTCCCTCGCTTTATCTTGATCTGGTAGATTTAACCTTGCAAATCGACGCCAGGCGGGCAGAACGTAAGGGGGAAGCAGGGATATCCCAGAGCTCACCTTCAACCTCATCTAGCACCTTACCTGAACCCATGCAGATCGGCGGGGTACGCAGTCCTATTACACATGCCGAACGGGAGCGCAGGAGGGCAGACAACGCTTGCTACTACTGCGGACTCAATGGGCACTTTGTAAAGGAGTGTCCCCGTCGACCAAGAAACAAAGCTCCGGGTTTTCCGAAGACTCGCCCTTGAGATCAGGGGTTGGGGCGAGTCCTATACCTAATACCTCTGATCTTACTTTTGGCCCCGTTCGACCTGTGGTGGTGCAAGCTTCCTTAAACCTAGCTGCAGGAGTTTCCCATGCAATACAAATAGTGATCGACTCTGGTGCTACTGGTTGCTTTATAGATATAGCACTAGCCAGTGCTCTAAACTTACCTCTGATCCAAAAGAAACACCCCGAACCAGTTCATGCAGTAGATGGAACGTCATTAACCTCTGGGCCGATCTTACACCAGACAGCCCCTTTGGAATTAGTCATACAGGAAGTCCATAGAGAGACCATGACTTTTGACCTCATAGCTACGCCTCAGTTTGGTGTTATCCTTGGCATTCCTTGGCTAAAGAGGCATAATCCTTTGATTAACTGGGGTACAGGTCAGGTACTCTTTGAATCCGAAACATGTCAATACTACTGCCTGCTTGAGACACCTCAGGTTTCCAGTCCCGCAGACATCCTAGGGATAGTCGCTTCATTAGACATAGAAGACAGGTCCGATTCCCCAGACACACACATGATAGGGGCGGTCACAAATAACATACCTCCTGAGTATTATGAATTTCGGGCGGTGTTTGACAAAGGCTCTGCAGAAGGCCTTCCTCCACATCGATCTTACGACTGCCCCATTGATTTAATCCCAGACGCACCTATCCCAAAGGGGCGGATATACTCCTTAACCCAAACAGAGGAGCGGGTCCTTCAGGATTACATACAGCAGGCTCTGCGTCTAGGTCATGTTCGCCCATCAACCTCTCCAGCTGCAAGTCCCATCTTCTTTGTGCCAAAGAAGGAAGGGGATCTCCGTCCCTGCATTGATTACAGGCGTTTGAACGCCATCACAGTAAAAAACCGCTATCCTATTCCTCTTATTACCCCGTTATTGGACAGACTTACTCATGCCACAATGTACACCAAATTGGATCTACGGGGTGCATACAATCTCATACGCATACGAGAGGGAGACGAATGGAAGACGGCTTTCTGCTCACGACAAGGGCTGTTTGAGTATACAGTTATGCCGTTTGGTCTCTGTAATGCTCCTGCTACGTTCCAGCGCTTCATGGATGACATATTTGGCGATATCCTGAACACATACGTAGTAGTGTATTTAGATGACATATTGGTCTTCTCTTCCTCTCTCGATGAACACATCAAACACGTCAAGGAAGTGTTGTTACGTCTGCAAGCCAATGCACTTTTCGCTAAACCCGAAAAGTGTATTTTCCATACCAGCCAGGTTGAGTTCTTGGGGTTCCATATCTCTTCTGGAGGCCTCTCCATGAATCAGTCCAAAGTTCGGGCAATAAACGATTGGCCGATTCCGACCACACTCAAACAATTACAGTCGTTTTTGGGTTTTGCCAACTTTTACCGACGGTTCATAGCTGGGTTTTCTTCTATTGTAACACCACTCACTGCGCTCACTAGTCCTTCAGTCCCCTATGTCTGGTCCGAAAAACAACAAAATGCTTTCGATTCTCTGAAAACTATGTTTACTACTGCTCCGGTGTTACAACACCCTGACCCTGAACTCCCGTTTGTCCTTGAGGCAGACGCATCCTCTTATGCACTTGGAGCTGTACTGTCCCAGCCATGTCCTGCCACTGGTCGGCTACATCCGGTGGCTTTCCACTCTCGCAAATTCACAACAAGTGAATTACATTACACAGTCACAGAAAAAGAACTATTGGCCATTAAGGACGCCTTACAGACCTGGAGACATCACCTTCTAGGAGCAAAACACCAGACGGTGGTGTTCTCAGACCATAAGAATCTCCAAGACCTTGCCTCCTTGAAATGTACCAATAGTCGACAAGTAGGTTGGCATCTTTTCTTTGCCGCGTTCGACTTCGTGGTCAAACATAGACCTGGTGTAGGGCATGGGAAAGCAGACGCCCTGTCTCGTTCTCCTGGGGGGGAAGTTCTACCATCCTTCCCTGAAACCTTGTTGAGTGATTCTCACGTAGTATGTGTTTGCACACCATCACCTTCATTGCAGTCCACCATACGACAATGGGTCTCCCGATATCCACAGTCACTAACAGAATGGGATCCCGTTATGCAGGATGGGCTGCCCTTTATACATGGGAAGCTTTTTCTTCCCACGAGTGAAACCAGGAATTTGGCGTTGGAATGGTCTCATGATGCTGCCATTAATGGTCACCCCGGGCAGCATCGTACCCTGGAATTACTCAAACGATGGTGTTGGTGGCCGGCTATGAAACGAGACGTACAGAATTATGTCAATACCTGTCCCATCTGTGCTCAGGGCAAGTCACGTAAGGGCCGGCCTTTGGGTCTTCTTCTTCCTCTCCCGGTTCCTCCACGTCCCTGGCACACGGTCTCAATGGACTTAATTACTGATTTGCCACGCACACAGGGTTTCGATACTATATGGGTTGTTGTCGACTCCTATACCAAAATGGCTCGTTTTGTACCATGTAAGGGAGTACCCTCAGCCCCGGTTTTGGCCAGGCTTTTCTTTAAGTCTGTCTTCTGTCTCTTTGGCCTGCCTCATGTTTTGGTGTCCGATCGAGGCACACAGTTCACCTCTCGTTTCTGGCGGGCCCTCACCTCTCTGTTGGGAATTGATGCTCATTATTCCTCTGCTTACCATCCAGAGAGTGACGGGCAGACTGAGAGGGTTAACCAGTCATTGGAGCAATACCTACGTTGCCTAACGTTACAATATCAGGACGCTTGGCTTAATTTATTGCATCTTGCCGAATTTGCTTATAACAACTCTTTGCATTCTGCTACTGGTTTTTCGCCATTCTTCGCTCTCTATGGCCAACATCCTCGTACTCTTCCTCTGCCAGATTACCCCTCTTCTGATAACCCCGCTGCCTCGGCCTGCGCTAGGGATTTAGTGTCAGTACATGCCCAGACTTTGATCCATTTGCGTGAGGCCCAATCTTCCATGAAATCCACAGCTGACAGGAAGAGGGCGGATGCTCCTGCGTACAAGGTGGGGGACAGGGTTTGGCTCTCCACTCGTCATTTACACATTCCTGGTTGTCGCAAACTTCTCCCTCGCTTTGTGGGTCCTTACAAGGTGGCCAAGGTTCTGAATCCGGTGGCTATACGTCTGGCGGTACCTCCTGCTTGGCGAATCCACCCAGTTTTCCATGTCTCCCTGCTTAAGCCCTGCCCTGGTCCTACCCGAATAGTTGCCCCTCCTGCTCCGGTCTCTGTCTCTTCTCCTGATGTTTTTGAGGTCCAGGGAATACTGGGTTCCCGTGTACACAGGGGTGGGCTACAATATCTGGTGGATTGGCGGGGTTATGGCCCTGAAGATCGCTCCTGGGTTGCTGCTCGAGATGTTCATGCTTCTCGCCTGGTGGCCAAGTTTCATCGAGAGCATCCTTCCAGCCCACGCGGTCGTGGGCCTTTGAGGGGGGGCTCTGTCACGCACTCTCACACGACCTTTCCCTCTTCACACCTCTCCTCCTCAGGCGCCTCGCGCCGTAGTATTTCCCATTCGCACCACCAGCAGGGAAAACACGGCAGGCGGAATACCATGTTGGGCGGTTCTGCCTCGTTTCGCCCTTTTCCGCGTTGGCATCTGCCATGGCGCCTCTTGCACAGCCGGCAACGTCAGAATACCAGGAAGTGCCGGCAGCTCCAATCGCTGGCCGCGTTGCGCGCCATGCAACGTACGCGAGCAGTCACGTGATACGTCACGTGATACCACTCGCCCCTTCAAAAGAAGCCGGCAAACAAGACTCTTTGCTTCACAGCTACTTCAACTTCTACGGAGGACTGTCACGCATTACCCTGGCTCTTGTTTGCTTCGACCTTGGAACTCTTTTCGGATTTGCCATTGGATTACCCTTGGATTTTGGCGTGCTCTCTGATTTTCTGGACATCCGACCCCTGTTATACTCTGGACTTGCTCTTGGATTGCCCTTCTGTTTTGCAACCTTCGGATTGCTTCAAGCCTTGGTACATATCTTGCCGCACTCCACGAGGTACTGGGAAGGAGTGCCTATTACATCATTCCAGCTTGCCGTGGATTTCCCTGCGTAGGTTTTCTACCTACATTCCATCTCTACTAGGTAAGCTGGTGTCACTGCATCTTGTTTAACCCTTTCTATCTATTGCCCATTGCCATTATAGAGTATATTCCTGATTATAACCTTTTGCCTTACAGCACTCAGGGGTCCTTCCGGCGTTCTCAATACCAGGCTGACGACAACACTCCTTCCTGTGGCCTCAAAGATTGCTCGGGCAGTGTTTATATTCTGCTCGAGCGGTACTTGGGGACGGAGGCATTTTATAACTGCACGACCATCAAGTCGGACCCACCAAGTCAGAACAGCCCCTTAATTCCGCTACCCGTGGTAGGGTGGCCTTAAGAGAATATAGGCATGGATATTGTGGGTCCTTTGGGTGCTCAAACCAGCTCAGGGAACAGATATATCTTGGTGGTGGTAGACCACGCCACAAAATACCCCGAGGCTGTCCCTCTGAGGAGCATCAAAGCCCCAGTGGTTGTGAAGGCTCTGTCTGGGATATTCTCCCGTGTTGGATTTCCCAAGGAAGTCATTTCTGACAGGGGATCAAACTTCATATCAGCGTATATGAAGGCTATGTGGGAAGAGTGTGGAGTCACCTACCGGTTCTCTATATCCTTCGACCCACAAACAAATGGGCTTGTTGAGCAGTTCAACAAGACCCTGAAAGACATGATAGGTGGCTTGGAAGAACACCTGAGGAGAAAATGGGATATTCTCCTGCCATGACTTCTGTTTGCCTACATGAAGGTGCCACAGAACGGAGTAGGGTTTAGCCCATTTGAGCTTCTGTTTTGACAAACTGTACGAGGTCCCCTCAGTCTTGTGAAAGAGGGATGGGAAAGCAAACCCTCATCCCCTACATGAGATGTGGTACACTATGTACTTGGTGTAGAATGGCAAAGTACATGGAACAGTTGACAAAGAACCTAAAGGCCAATCAGGAGCTGATGAAGCACTGGCACGACCAGAAGGCCACAGTGACAGTCTATTATCCAGGCCAGTGGGTGTGGATTATGAAGCCTGTCAAACCCAGTGCCCTTCAGGACAAGTGGACTGGGCCTTACTGTGTGCTAGAAAAGGTCAATGAGGTGAATTATCTCATCGACGTGAAAAGACATAAACAGATGTGCAGTGTCTTTCACGTCAACCAGCTAAAATCCCATTATAGCCGGGATGACCTGGTCATGGAATTAGTGACTGATCGAGAGGCTGAGGAGGAGACCGTCCCCTCCCAGACCTCTTGCACACTGAAGCCACAGATGGTTCAGTTAAAGGTGTTAACCTTGCAATGGACCTGTCAGAACAGCAATTGACAGACTATCGCCTTTTACAGGGACAGTTTGCCAGTCTGTTTTCTCCAGGTCACGCAGATTGGTGCAACCATGATGTGGACACTGGGGACAGTAAGCCGGTAAAGAGTAGGATTCACCGGATGTCAGTTAAGGTCTGGGACATCATCAATGAGGAAGTTTCCAAGATGTTGTCCCTAGGAGTGATAAAACCATCTCACAGCCTCTGGGCTAGCTTGGTGGTACTGGTCTCTAAAAAGACCAGTGCTAGGAAGACAGAAGTTGGCTTTTGTGTGGAATACAGGCGGCTCAATTCTGTCATGAAGACAGATGCTCACCGCATTCCTCGAACAGATGAGCTTATTGACAAGATTGGCGCTGCCAAGCACATGAGTACCGTTGACCTCAAGGCAGGGTATTGGCAGGTCGGCTTCACAGATGGAGCGAGAGAGAGGCCATCATTCTCAGCCCCGGAAGGACACTATCAGTTCAGTGTGATGCCCTTTGGATTGACGAATACCCCTGCCACTTTTCAGCGGATGGTTAACCAGGATCTGTCTGCTCTGGAAAACTTCAGTGTTGCCTATTTAGATGGCATTGCTGTGTTCAGCCACACCTGGGAGGATCACTTATCCCACCTGAAACAAGTGCTTCAGGTGCTACTGAATGCAGGTCTGACTATCAAGGCCATGAAGTGGCAGATAGCGCAGGGTACCGTCACTTACCTAGGCCACCTGGTCAATGGTTTTAAGAAACAACCTCTCTAAGCAAAGGTACGGGCTGTGAAGGATTGGGACATCCCCAACACACAGACTCAGGTGAGAGCCTTTCTAGGTTGCACCGGGTACTATTGGTCATTTATCAGAGGATATGGGACCATTGCCATGCCCCTGAATGATGTAACTTCCAAGAAAATACCAAAGAAGGTAACTTGGAACACCGCCTGTCAAACCTCCTTTCAGGATTGTACACTGGGACCCCCAACCGATTAATACTCCAACACCAAATCAATAATGACAACTCAACGGTTTGGCAAAGGTAGTCCGTTTAATGACAAGTACAAAAAACAGGAAGTCTCATGAATATCAGCGGATGCCTGATCTTCTCTCTCGCTTCACAACTCCAATGAACTTCACAAAAAAACACATCATCTATACTAAAAACTCATCATCACTGACGTTTAACGCTTAAAAGTTGGCATGCAATTCTGTTGGTTCTAGAAAGGCAACTTTAATGTAGGTACTATATCTGTATGTGGTAACGCAGTAAGCGGAATGGATAAACGCAGTCAGGTGGGGCATCTAAGCCCTTCCTTCAAAATGGCTACTGGAGACGTCACTAAAAGTACAACGTCCCATTGGTTCTACTAACACTAGGACCCTACATTACTTGGTCCTCTATGATTGGGTTGGCATCAACCCCACTCATACTTTTCCAATTTGCCTAGCACCGCGCAGAATGGTCGGCCAGGTGCAGGTTGCCCCCCAGTTCCTCTGGCCTTCCTCCAATTATTGTTACAATCAATCATCACTTTAGTGGCCATGCGTCAATTATTTCACTGTGGTTGGCCTCGAGACTGCATCTCTCTCTGGAAAAGTTCTGATATCTTTGCCTGGACCACTGCCATGTGTAGGTGTGAAAGTCTCACTTCTTCTCGCTCGGCTGGTCACGTGATTCAGACACCGTGAATTTGCCTCTTCTTCATGTAATTCGTGTATTTGATTTTCATTTTACCCACCACCTGCCTTCAGTTTCTTATCTTGACCTTTCTGAGCAGGATACTCTGTTCTTCGCTTCATTAATTGTAGCTACTGTTCATCTATTTTCTCCAGCATGGGGTCTGGCATGGATTCACATGCTCATGAATATTCCCTGTCGTCAGGCTGGGAATCCTCGGTAAAGAAAAAATCAGTATCAGTTTCGTTTCTGATCTGTCTTTCGTAGTAGTAACCAATCACTGATCTCTGCGTCATACTGACCACAGCCAATGACTGCCCTCTACCTAAGCCCCGCCTCTGGCAGCCATCTTCAGATTTTTACCACACATTCAAGTGTTGGGAGTCCTCGCGCTTAGCTCTCGAGCTTTTACTGCGTGTTTCGCGCTTTTTCAGGTGAATTTTCACATTTTTTCGGTTAATCGAGCCTCAAGCTCCACCGTTTCTACTCCCGTTAACGGCTACCCGTTGCGGGATTTTCCTACGCCCCTCAAGGGTGACGATTTCGTCGAATCAACTTCTTGGAGGATTCCAGAAGATTCGCGGCCTACTTCGAGATGGCCCAGGATGCGAGTTTGTCGCCCGGACCCAAGCTGTTTCGCAGCTGCCCTGGATGTGGGCTGCAGAATGTGTTTAAGGAAGACGAACATTCGCGATGCCTCTACTGTCTTCATGGGGACAAGACTCATGTAGAGAAGGACTGCCAGTTCTGCAAGAACTTGTCAGAGCGGACCATGAGGGACCGTCGATCCCGTCTCGCCAGCTGGTTGGAGAAGGGCTCAACGGGTGAGAAGAAGAAGAAAGGGTCCGAGCGGGCTTCTAAGTCCTGTGCGGGCGCCCCGGCGACGGGGGCCCAACACCAGGCTAAGCGCCACAAGTCTGCTGGCTCCGGGAGCGCCGAAAGGTTGGGCTCTTCGGTCGCCAGGCAGGGCGCACCTTCCCCGGCACCGTCAACCACGAGCCTGCGCTCCGGTTCGGGGAAGAGGAAGTCCGAGACCCCGGGTAAGCTTCGGGAGAAGCCCCGTCCGATGTCGGAAGAGGGGGAGCGAGGCGTCACCCCTCCTCCAAAGGAGAAGGCCCGAGACGCACCTAAGGCGGTGAAGGCCCCTACCCAGCAGGCAAAGGCCTCTATCGAGGCGATCGCGGCAACTCTGGCCAAGCCGGCAGAGACCCCGCCAGCGGAGACTGCCTCCGGGACTAGAGTTTCCCTGCCACCAAGGAGGGAATCCTCTTTTCAGCCCATCGTCGTGGCCGCCATGATGGAAGAAGCGAGGGGGGGCACGGTAGCCTCCTCGAGCTCGGAGTCAGCTTCGGAGGAGGAACTGACCGAGGCCGTGAGGAACCTCGAAGTCCAATTCGAGAAGGTTCGATCGCGTAAGGAAGATCCTCGGGAGATAACCGATGAAGATGACGATGGCGAGGAAGAGCAGCCTTCCCTTCCGGCGCATTCGGAACCTAGGCCTCAGGATGGCTCGGCGGCCATTTTGTCTGCGATCCAGTCCTTATGCTCTGAGATAAGGACGAGATTCCCACAGCCCAGGCCGGAGGACCCGCAACCTGGCCCGTCGGGAAGTCCTCAGAAAAATCGACGGAGGACCCAACCCTCTCCTCCACTCGCCCCCGTAAGGCCTACAGTTCCCTCCTCATCCTCCCACGAGTCGGGAGATGACGGTGCGTTGGGCTCGACGACGGGTTCTGAGGGCGACGGCGACAACGACGGAACGGGTCTCCCGTCACACGGGCCTCGCCGCCCGACGAGATTGGCTCATTCCACGCCATGATCGCCAGGGCGTCCGAATTGTTCCAGCTCTGCCCGGAGGAGCAGAAAAAGGAAGGTTTCCTCTATCAGCGCCGGGAGGCCAAGAGGAAGACTGTCATCGCGGTGCCTCTAATCAATGACATCTGGGAGGAGGGCCTGTCGGTTCTCAAAAACCCCTCCACGGCACCAGCCAAACGGGACCGGTACGAGAAGAAGTACCGGGTCCCCGAAACCGCTCCCCTGTGCCTCAGGGCCCAGCCAAACCCAGACTCGGTCATCTCGGCGGCAGCGAAGAAGAAAGCGGCGGGGTCAGGAGCCTCGACGTCGAATTCCCCGCCGGACGGCGAGGGAAAGAAGTTGGACGCCATGGGGCGGCGGGTCATTTCATCGGCGGCGACGACGATCAAACCGGCCAACGTCCTGGCGATCGTGGCCCGTTACGACAGGGAGCTCTGGTTTAAGCTGGCCCCCATATTGGACTTCCTGCCAGACGACAAGACGTCCGAGGCCCTGGAAATACTGCAAGAGGGCGAGGTGGCATCGGACCACGCCATAACGGTGGCAACCGATATTGCCGATACCGGGTTCCGCCAGCTGGGCAACGGTGTTTGCCTACGACGACGGGGTTGGCTCCGGGCGACCGACTTCCGTCAGGATGTCCATGCCTTTCGATGGCAGCAACTTGTTCGGGAAGGCGGTGGACGAATCCCTCCAAGCCATAAAAACGGACACGGAGACGGCCTGCGCCCTAGGAGCCCTTCAGCAACGACGGCCCTTTCGGAGCTCCGGAGGCAGACAGGGTGCCTCCAAGGGATCCAGCGGTGGCTCATCGTCCTACCGCCAGGCGGCACGCTCCTCGTCTCAGGAGGCCTACAGGGGTCGCGGCAAGCAGGGAGAGCCTCGCCGCCGTCGGCAAGGTGGCCAGGGCGGCAAGGCCACCACCTCCAAGCAGGACTGAACCGGCCGTGGTCTCGGGCCCCCACCGAAGCACCCCAGTGGGAGGCCGGCTGACGAATTTCGTTGGCGTGTGGAAGTCCATCTCCACCGACCGTTGGGTGCTGGATACCCTGGCAAGAGGACACTCTATCGAATTCCTGAAGAAGTGCCCTCACGTTCCACCTGTGGCCAGGAAGGAAAATCACATCCCGCAAGTGCTGTTGGAAGTACGGGCGATGCTCAGGAAAGGCGCCATCGAGCTTGTCCCGAAGATGCTCCGGAGCTCCGGGGTGTACTCAAAGTACTTCCTCGTCAGGAAGAAGACGGGTGGCTGGCGCCCCATCCTGGACCTTCGTCGTTTGAACAAATACATCAGATCACAAAAGTTCAGGATGGTCACCCTCCAGCACGTACTGGGACAGCTGGAGGAAGGCGACTTTCTATCGTCGTTGGACCTGGAGGATGCATACTTCCACGTTCCCATCCTCAAAAGTCACCGAAAGTTCCTCAGGTTCGTCGTCCAGGGACGCCACTACCAATTCAGAGCACTGCCGTTTGAATTGAAGTCGGCCCCCAGGGTCTTTACCAAGTGCCTAGCACCAGTGGCGGCTGCGCCTGCAGGGGATTCACGTCTACCCCTACCTGGACGACTGGCTCATCCGCTCAAGGACGAGGGAACTCGCCAGCTACTCACAGACCTGGGATTCGCCATAAACTACCCAAAGTCCCACCTGGTGCCGTCGCAGGTGGCCCTGTTTCTGGGAGCGAAGCTCGATACAGTGAGGCGCCTGGCGGCCCCGTCGGAAGAATGGACGAAGACCATTCTAGGCAAAGTGCAGCGCCTGCTAGCCACGGACGTGGCCAGGGTGAGGTCCATCAAGTCCATCCTGCGGATGATGTCCTCTTGCATCTACCTGGTGCGCCTCTGCAGACTACGGATGCGCCCTCTTCAAGAATTTCTCGACGCCCGTTGGATGCAGGCGACGGGCACCTTCGAAGACAGGGTCCCCCTCAACGAGGTGTTCCGGCGGGCGATTCAGTGGTGGGGCGTTCGAGCGCACCTCACGGCGGGCAAGGACTTTCAGACGCCGGCGTACCAGGAGACGGTGACGACGGACGCCTCCCTGGAAGGTTGGGGCGCCCACACTGGAGATCTCCACGCAAGAGGCCTCTGGCTCCCGGAGGAGAGGCTCCTGCACATCAACGTCCTGGAACTCCGAGCCGTGTTCTGGGCTCTCAAATCATTCCTCCCGTCGCTCAAGGGCAAGGTGGTGCGGATCTTCACGGACAACACCACGACAATGTTTTACATACGGAAGCAGGGAGGCATCAGATCCCCAGCCCTATCCAAGGAGGCACAGGATCTGTGGCACTGGGCGGTCACCCAGGGGATGTTCCTGGTTCCCTTCCACCTGGCAGGAGAAAGCAACACCATTGCTGACTCACTCAGCAGGGAGCTGCGTGCGTGTCCCGAGTGGGAACTGCGCCAGGATCAGGTGGATCAACTCTTCCGACGATGGGGCAAACCCCAAATCGACCTGTTCGCAACAGTGACGAACTCGAAGTGCAAGAGGTTCGCCAGCAGGTTTCCCCAGCCGAGAAGCATGGGCGATGCGTTCTCGTTCCCCTGGGATGGCCTATACCTGTATGCGTTCCCTCCGTTGCCGTTGCTGCTTCGACTCATCAGCCAGCTCAAGAGGTCCCGGTGCAGGATGATCCTCGTCGCACCGGCGTGGCCGAGGCAGATCTGGTTCCCGGACCTTCTGGACTTGTCAACGTCCCCTCCCATCAAGCTGTTGGCGGACGCGGACCTTCTCTCCAGAGAAGGAGGCGCCATCTTCCACCACAACCCGGCATCGCTGAACCTGCAGGCCTGGCTCCTGCAGCGCTAGAGTTTGGAGGCTACGATATACCGGCCGATTGCAGAGAGGTTCTTGCAAAGGCCAAGGTGTCCTCGACTCTCAAATGCTACGGTCATAAGTGGAAGAGGTTCTCTATCTGGTGCCGAGCACAGAAGATCAACCCCCTACGGATTACAGCCCCTCAAGTGCTGCCGTACCTGCTATCGCTGGCAAAGGCTGGGCTAGCCCATGCCTCCATTAAGATTCATCTGGCGGCGATCTCCAGATATACCAGAACCACAGGACGGACGTCCCTGTGGTCCCATCGACTGGTAAAAGAGTTTATGAAATTATGAAAGGACTGTTCCGGTCGTTCCCGCCGGTGAAGGCCCCGGCCCCGGCGTGGGAACTTAACGTGGTGCTGACCAGGCTCATGGGGCCCCCATTCGAGCCGATGCACTCTGCACCAATGAAGTTTGTGTCGTGGAAGACTGCATTCCTGGTGGCCATTACCTCCGCACGACGAGTGGGAGAGATCCAGGCCCTATCCTGCAAAGCACCGTACTTGACTTTCCATGCCTCGAGGGTGGTGCTTAGGACGCACCCCTCCTTTATGCCCAAGGTGCCGTCGGACTTCCATCTTAACGAGCCCTTGGTGTTACCTGTTTTCTTCCCGTCTCCTTCGTCGCCGGCCGAGAGGACTTTGCACTCGCTGGATGTGGCTAGAGCGCTGAAGTTCTACGTGGACCACACAAAGAGTTTCCGGAGGACATCACAGCTGTTCGTGAACGTTGGACCTGTGAATCAAGGGAAGGCTCTCTCGAAGTCTTCTATTTCCAGATGGCTCTCCGGCTGCATCATGCACTGCCACCGGTTGGCTAACCGACCGCTGCCAGGCCGTCCGAGAGCCCATTCGACCAGAGCGATCGCTGCTACTATGGCGTTCTTATCTGGTGTGCCCCTGCTGGACATCTGCAGGGCTGCTACGTGGAGGTTGACGCACACCTTCACGAGATTCTACTGCGTCGATCGGGATTCCAGGGAGGAGTCCAGGGTCGGCCAAGCAGTGCTGCGCAACCTGTTCGCTTAAGGTGAGCCTGGTGAGGATTTAAGAGATGCTTAGTGTTGAGTTTTTTGTATTGCTTAATGTTGAGCCTTTTGCCACCCCCCGTGGTTGTGCATGTGTGTACTGCTATTTATTCTTATATTCATGAGCATGTGAATCCATGCCAGACCCCATGCTGGAGAAGGAACAAGTTACTTACCTGTAACTGTTGTTCTCCAGCATGGGTCTGGCATGGATTCACATGCGAACCCTCCCGCCTACCCCTCTGCGGCTCTTCACTTGGTCATAGTGCCTCTTCACGTGCTACCAAATCTGAAGATGGCTGCCAGAGGCGGGGCTTAGGTAGAGGGCAGTCATTGGCTGTGGTCAGTATGACGCAGAGATCAGTGATTGGTTAATACTACGAAAGACAGATCAGAAACGAAACTGATACTGATTTTTTCTTTACTGAGGATTCCCAGCCTGACGACGGGGAATATTCATGAGCATGTGAATCCATGCCAGACACATGCTGGAGAACAACAGTTACAGGTAAGTAACGTGTTCCTTAACTGACATGTCCTTGGTTTTTCTGGCACGATTTGCGTCTGCTGAGTTTCGTTCTTCCTTTTATTCTCGATTTGTTAAATATGAAACTTTCCTTGTTTGGCCTTTAGTAACCTTTGGTTGATTCTGCTTCTTGTGCAAAGTGGAAATATACTTATATAACGTGCTTCTTTTGAGGTAGATATGTATATGTGGCGCCTGCCGCAATCTATCTTACTACTAAGCATAGCAAGCTGCACGATTTCTTAGCTTTCTTGCGGTTCTAAGCATATGTACATGTGTAAACTGGTTGAATATCTTCGTCATGCTCATGGCATATGCTCTTCGCATTTGCCAACGTCCTTTTACTTCGGGTTCGCAATGTCCTTTATTCATGTTGTTTCGTCTTGTTTTATCATTCTCAGGTCGCCATATCTTCTATATGTGAGTCAGTCCAGGTTCTTGTGTCGTCCCCGTTCGTCTTCCATTAAGACCTTTTTGGTTTCTTCAGGGACTGTACTCAGACGATCTTCGTTTTGTTTCATTTGTTGATATGGTTTTCTCAATGGGCACCTTACTGTCCATGGTTTCTTAGGTATAGGTATTTCAATAGGTGCTGCTCTTCTGATAGGTACTGGACAGAGCCCCACTGCGGCTCTCTGCTGGTTTATTTGCTCATCATATGTCACATATTTCGGTGTGAGCGTTCCTAGTACTTCAAAATGGATGGTTGGAGTGCGGGCTGTACTTGAGACCTCCTCTACACTCCCCCGTCTGGGCGATTCATCGACCACTTTCATCTCTTTCTTTGGATCCATCTTCTTTGGTTCCTCTATATTCCCTTTTGCTTCATTGCTTGGGTCCATTCTTTCTTCATCTTCTGGGTCTGTACATGATGGTCTGAAAAAATGTCTCTTTGGGGTCCATATTTTTATGACTCCTTTTAAACTTCCTTCTGTTCTCACGTGTTCGTCCTTGTTCCACATCATCAGTTGACATTGTCCATTTGGGCTGCAGTAAATCCATCTTCCAACATAATTTCTATGCTTCCTGGGATATAGAAACGTTGTTCCTTCTGGTGCATGAATGCTGGCCTTTACAAAGGGCCTCATTACACGGATGGCGCTAAGGGATTACCGGCACCGGTAAGGGCACCGGTGCCGGTAATCCCTTAGCGCCATACTACGAGGTCCCTCAGCGGGTCCCGTCCTTAACGTGTGGCCAGACCACACGTTAAGGAAGGGACCCGCTGAGGGACTTCAGGGTAAATAACTATTAGCGGTACCGTTATTTGCTCCTTCCCAATTCCGATTGAACCCTATGGAGGCTCAAATGGGAATGGGGAAGGGCCTTGGTGAATGGGGAATTACCGCCCCGCCTACCTTGGAAGGGGGCGGTAATTCCCCCATTCACCAAGGCGGAATCAGTAAAATACCGGCGGCAACCATGGCGCTAATAGCGCCATGGTTACCGCCGTCCGTGTAATGAGGCCCAAAGTCTCTTATTTCTTCATCAGTTAGGTCCTTGGGCTTCCATCCTGGTTCGACATCAATCATGATCTTCATCCCTATTGCTTTTTTCGCAGTTTTCTGACACTGAGAGAATATTAACTTGATAACACAAAATCCGAGCAATATCATCACAAGCAGGGCTCCTAGGAATTTGAATGTATCTGCCATCCATTGTGGAACCCATGAAAATATGTGACCCAAACCAACTGTCATCATCCACTTCGTCAGTTTCCTCAATCATTTGATTCTGTAGTTTTCTCAGCATACCTATGGCTTCTGTTAAAGTTCAATTTTCTTCGTCGTGAGAAGGTAAAATTGTGCAACATGATTCTCCAATTTTTGCACAAACACCTCCATCCATTGCTGTGATCATGTGAAGTACATATCTGTTCTGGAGAGACATCAGTCGGATTGCCCTTAACTCTTCTTTAATTGCGTATAATCCTTTTATGGCCGTGTTGATGGTTTGCAGTAACTCCCATCTGGTTATCTGCAACCATTTGGTATTTGCCCCAACTTGAAATCTTGGCATGAAGATTGTCGTGAACACTGATGAAGTGAGGCTGAACAGCCTGTGTTCCTATGGGATTGCATGAAAAGCTTCTTCTGATTTGGCAGAAAAGTAATTTTCTCTCTTCATTCTGTTTATGAATTCTACAGATCTCTTCTTTCACAGGTGAGCATCTGCTTTCGGAAAGCTGTCAATATTCAAGTCGCTTTTTGGGATCACCAAAGCCGGAACGTGGACATTCACTATTGTGCATATACCTCCCAACTTTCTCGGCAGTCTGATATATGATTTGGATCCACATGCCCAATAACGATCCATGATCACTGCAGTTCCATGTACCATTCCTGGACTTGTCCACTGTTCTGATTTTCTCCCATCTTCTTAGTGCCATTATTCCTGAAGCAGAATTGTGGGCTTTCCAGTGGCACTATCTGTAAGGGTCCTCCTCTGTCCTCGACCCATGTTAGCAGTTTTGTAAGTTTTGGCCATAATGGCTTGCATTCATTTCCCACTATGTTGATGGTGGGCTCGTAGTGACCGAAGACCATCCATGCTCTGCAAATCACTACTCCTTTCTCCCATCCGTCTGGTGAAAGCACTGTTCCCCAAAATGTGCATTTGGCCTCTATTCTTGCATCTCCGAGCTTCTTCTGGAGTTTTTCCTTGGATATTTAGCTTCTGGTTCGCTTCTCTTCTGATTTCTGCTCCTTTGACTCCAGGCTTCTCATATCTGATCACAATGTGTTTTGTCTTTCCATTGTTTCTTGTCTTTATGTCCTGGACATTATCATCTTCATTTGGATCAGTTGCTTCAGTTACCCATTTCAGTGAAGCATCACTTCCCATGAACTGGCCTCTGGTCTTGCACATTGCTACGTGTGATAGACAGTGTGCTGTCTGGACATCAATTTCTACAGCTACAAAGATCTTTGACTTCCCCATGCTGTAAAGTAGGAGTGCACAAACAAAGCATTCCCCCTCTGAACTCAGTCTTCCAACTTCTTTCATGTGTTGGTACCAGATGTTGTTTCTCAAATGTGCTGTGCTGTACAAGTAATCGTTTAGTTCACTGTCGCCTCCTTGTATGCTTCTCTTGATTCTTAAGGTTTTCATGTAGTTTGCTATAACTACATCCCTGAATGCATCTGTATGGCTCCTTCTTGCTGGTGGATTCTCAGGTATCCTGGTCCATGGTGCAGGCCTCTTCATCTGTACGAATTGAGTATGCAAAAGTCTGGCAATTCTTTCCTTCTCCTCTTGCATTCTTTTTCTTTTGGTTATAAATGTCCATATCCAAACTGCCATTGTTTCAGTATATGGGTGTATTGTAGAACTCGTACTTGTCCCCTTCATTGGATCATGTGTGCCTGTCAATGTTGTCTCTGTTGGTTTATTCTCCAACTCCTCTTGTCTCTTCAGGAGTTCAGCTTCCTTCATGTGACTCTTAACTTCACTACTCGTGGAGCTTCTCAGTATTGTTACTCCAACCTTCCTCTCTTATTTGACCTGTAGTTCTGTAGGTTTTGACACTAGGCCTGGTGTGTGTGCATTCAGTGTTTGCATGTGTGTGGTTGTCAGTAACCCTTTTACATTCATACTCTACTGACCCTGTCTCCGGCTTTTCAGTTTGCTTGATACCATAAGTTTGTGTGTATTATTGCTGATCACATCCATCTCAAGTTAATTCATTCCGCTATTGGACATCCTAGGAACTGGAATGACTATGTAAGGTCTGGGTGCCTTTGTAGGCTTCATGCGTGCATCATTAGGTGGGTGTACTGGAATTGGAACGCTTTGTACACCAATAAAAAATGCAGTTCTAATCATCAGTCACAGTAAAACAATAATGAATATAACACAAAAATACATTGTAGCCCTGTAGGTTAATCTGCAGCATTTAGTTCTGGAAAAATGTGCGCGTCTCTCCTCCTGAGGGAGGACAAGGTTGCTGCTTTGAATCCCCATCTCGATCATCCGTTGAAAGATACTAACTTTTAATACACTCTTAGACAATATTATTTCGGGATTCTGCTGGTTCTGCTTGTGAGATGCAGGACCTAAAACAATTGTCCCTCTTTGCCTGAACAATGGATTGTCTATTGTCTCTGGGTACAGTTTCTTTTTCTACGTATGAGGCGATGTCAAAATCAGGTAATAATTCAGCAAGTCTCTTTATTGTGCATGTTCAAAACATATGAGTTCCCAATCAGTGCCTCTGATTTGCTTCATTCCCGAAGACATGTCGTGTCCTTGTCAGTATACCAAAAGGTGAAGTCTCTTGCACTACTTTCTCGATCTGTCCCTCGGCGGAAAGTTTAAAATCTTCTCAGATAGTTCTGCTGATGGTTAGAAAGTTCGACTTGCATCACAATACCATGCAAGAGCATGCTCGTCTGCCTAGAATTAGTGGAGTCTCTGATGAATGTGAGGACGTCAACACCGGCGGGTCTCCCCACAAGTTCTGGGAAATCCTCGATTAGGCAAAAAAAGACGTTACTCGCCAGCCTGCTGTCTTCTGGTGACAGGGACATTTGTCCTGTCCTTGCTGAAGTTTGGAACTGTTTGGCCCTCACTCACTGTGAACAGTTTCTACAATTTCAGTGTGCGTGAAGAGCAACTTGTATAACTATTCCATTCAGGGTTATGCTTAAACGTTCTGTATTTGCTGCGTCTCAAAGAAATGTCAAGACATCTGTGGTTCTTCCGACAAGATCTGGACAGTCTTCAATTAGGCGAAAGAGCAGTACATTGATAAGCCTATTTGCTTCTTCCTCCACTTGGGACATTTGGTTTTTCCTCGCTGGATTCCGGAAGCACGAGGAACTGCTTTGCAATTTCAGTGAGCAACCTCCTTATTGTCTTTTTATTTTCAGGATCTTGAAGAAAGTCAGTGATACTGGTTAGCCTCCCCACCAGAGACGGGTATAATCTCAGTACTAGTTCAAAATATATTACTACGTCCTTGGTGATGTCGCTACTGTGGGGCACCATAAGTGATTCCGAACAAAGTCTCTGTGTTGAAAGAATCTAGATACTGTATTTTCTTCCAATGTATGTGTCCTCGATCAAAATTTGGCATTCTCTTTTCTTGTCAAGGCTTCAGTGTGCCTCAGTCCTAAGTTCAAAGTCAACAGGCCATGTTGTGGCTTACACGTGCAATTTTCTTCTTCACCCTGCAACTAGGATGCACAGAGTGTCAGTTTTTATGTCCGTATCCCCCTTTTTTTTTTTTGCTCAGAGGAATGTCCAAAATGAAGCCACAACTTTTGCACAAAATTTCCTTGTCTTTGCTTTGCTGCTGGTCATGCGTCCTTCTTCCTCATCATGGATCGTGTCTGCACATGCTATGGTTCTTCCCCGTCATCCGTAGTCTCTTTGCAGTGGGGTGCAGGCAGGGATCCTTCTCCGATGTATGGCTTGATGTCACCCAAAAAGATCCAAGCTCTTTTTCCTTGCAGCTTCACTGCAGAGGGAGTGCAGTCTTCCACTGTAAAGGGACCGATAAACCTTGGCTCGTCCCACTGTTTTCTCATGTGGTTCTTCACCAGGACGGTGTTTCCAGGGAAGTTTGATGGAATACGTAGGCTCTGAGTTGTGCCTGCAGTAGTATCTCCTTCTGTGTTCCATGCTGCCCTGCACGCTTTTTGTCGTCGCTGCAGCTGGCCTGAAATTACAGTAAGACAAGATGTCATGCAATTCAAGTAATTTTGCATTTCAGACCCTAAGATTTCCCTTGTCGGCTGGGTATCACATCTAGCTCTGTATCGGGGTGTCAGGGGAGTGCGCATTCTTCTTCCTGTTGCTATTTCGTGCGGCGTAAGATGATGGCCAGAACCAGGTTGGTTTCTGAGTGCATACAGTGCCAAAGGAAGTGCCATCCCTTTCTTAGAGTAAGCTTCAACTTCGCTATCCTTTCTTTTAACAAGCCGTTGAGCTTCTCACATAGTCTGTTACCTTGTGGGTGATACACCGATGAGAACTTGTGCTTTGTACTAAGCAACAAGTTAATCTGTTAAAAAATTTCATTGACAATGTGAGTCCCATTATCTGATCTCATGACTTCACATACTCCCCACCTGAGAAATAACTCTCTCACTAGAACTGTGGCCACACAGGTAGAGTCCGAGTGTATACATGGACCTGCTTCTATCCATCTAGAGCATGGACACACCACAACAATTAGATACCTGTACCCGTTACATACTTGAATCATATCGACTTAGTTGACATGCAAGTGCTGAAAAGGTCCATTGGGCCTTGGGATGACTCCTCTAATTACTTTTAATGTGTGCCCAGGCATGAACCGTTGGCAAATTATACAGTTCACCATATAAAATGCAATATGCTCTGCTAAGTTCAGTATGAACCAGTCTTCAGCGAGTGTTACTGCGAGATTCTCTTTTGTCATGTGTGCTGGATAGTGTAACTGTTCCAATGCTATTTTTAACAGGGCTATAGACATTACTGCTTTACCAGTGCTGTCTTGTCACCACAAGGTTTCAGAGGGGTTTAAAGAACACCCTCGCCGCTTCCAAAGATTTTTCTCCTCCTGTGGTGCCTCCCATTGGACTTCAATTAACTGCGTTTGTCTCATGTTATTGCAGCTTTCAGGTTCACTCTGTGCGACAATCATTTTTTCATTTACATTAGTAACTTCCACACCATGATCGTCTTGCTCTTGGATGCCATACACTTGGCTTCCGTGTCTGCTGCTTGATTTCCACGTGAGATAAAATCTGTCGTGTGGGTGGCGCATTTCACGACCAACTGATATGCCCACTGGGAGCTGTAGTGCCATACTCAGCCTATCCAATAGGGCTGCGTGGCACTGGCGTGCCATCCGTTCGGAGGTAGCCCCTACTTTTTCCAGCACGCTAAGCCTTTGTGCACTATTGATATCACATAGGCAGAGTCACTATACACTGTTACTTCCTGGTCTGCATGATTCTCAATCGCGAGTATCAACGCCAATAATTCTGCAGCTTGTGCTGAATAATGAGATGGTAATCATGCACTAAGAAGCACTCAAAACTCTCAATTTGCTGTGTACTTCATCACAGCAGCGCCTGTATATCTTTGTCCATCGTTTTGATCGATTCTCGAGGAACCGTCATCGAAGACAATTTCTCCTTCTGCCAATGCATTTTCTTTTATTCTGGGAATTTCATCACAGAATTCTTCATAATTTGCACAGTCATGTATTGGCTCTCCTTCAGTGGCTGGCTCTGCTATGAACATGGCTGGGTTCACTATCTTGCATCGAACTAACTTAATTGATGGATTCGATATGATCACTTCATTAGCAGAAGCTCTCTGAAATGTCAATGTGCCCTTCAGTTTCTCTAGAATAGCAAATAGTGAGTGCTCAACGTACAACATCATTGAGCATCCCATCACAATGGTTGTAGCCTTCTCTATGGCGAACGCTGTAGCAGCTAAACTTTGTTTGCAAGGCAAATTACCTCTCATCACTGGGTCCAAATTTTCACTATAATATGCGAGGGGCTTGTACCCCAATGTGGTTCTCTGTGTGAGCACTGCCGTCATAACGCTGCCATTTGTGTGTGAAAACAGGTAGAATTCCTCTGCATAATTGGGAATCCCTAAAACTGGTGCCATGCAAATGGCTCTCTTGAGTTCAGCAAACCCTTCCTCCATGGTCTCAGACCATTCAATCTTTTCTTTCATCACCTGTGCCTTCTTTAGGGCCTGTAGCAAGGGCTTGGTATATGAGCTGTAGTCGAAGACCCATGCCCTGTGCTGGGACCATATTTGCGCACACATAGTCTCTATTTGTGATATTGCTTCTCCACTATACTTGATCAACCCATCTGCCTGTGGTGCCCTGTCATTTGTCATTGTCATTTGAGTAATCTCCTAAGGAGAAATATGGTCCTTGTAGATGCTGGCGGTATTTCGTGTTGCCATTGCATAACGCTGGATCTAGATCAATGCTTCTCAACTGCACACTATGTGCCTGCAATGTGCCCTTTATCCCTTATAGTGCAAGATGTACCAAGCCTTGTGCCTCTGTAATTGGGACTGGAGGTGAACCTAAAAAACCTTAGGAGCCCCGTTGCGTGCGGGATAAGTGCACACCCGCAACATCTTTCATTGATTTGCCTTCCTGCAATGCGCATATCAGAGTACTAGCTATTCAATGTTTCTACATTCTGGACATCATAAATAGTGTCAAAGCCCAACCCCTTATGCCAAAACCCAACACCTTATGTAAATCATACGTCATTCATACTTCCCATTTCATTCGTCTAAGAAAACTTGTAGGGGTGGTCAGCAAAAAGTGAGACATTTTGTATAACTTTTTATAGACAGATTAGCATTTTTTTTCTTTCCCAACTGTTCCTCCCCCACTTTTATATGGCCATCCCATATAACAAACATCGCTTCATCCACTCCAACAATCACAACCAGTGTCATACAAAACAACATATTACTACTACATTTCTAGACTAAATAACATCTTTATTTATTATTATTCCTACATAATAGAGAGGTCGGTCAGCCATCTTTGCTCATTCCTGGAGAGGAGAAAAAAGGTTATCAAGAAAGAGAGAGAAAGAGAAAAAGAAAGAGAAAGAAAGAAAGAGAAAGTAAAAAAAGAGAGGGAGAGAGGGAGGGAGAGAGGGAGGAAGAAAGAGAGGTAGGGAGGGAGAGAGAGAGAGAGACAGACAGACAAACAGACAGACGAAAAAATAGACCCTTTTTCCACCAGAGCCGACCGTATCTTGGACCATCAAAAAAACAGAAAACAAAAAAACAAAACACAAAAAATCAAATAAAAATTGAAAAAACAAGAAAAAAGCAGGCGTGTGCCACTGCACACAACCCTGGCATGGATCCTCAAAAATGTCTCCCTTGGCTATGCTCTGTGTGCTTTTAGAACACAACCGAGAGATACACACAATATCTAACTCCTTCATATGGACGGCGTGAGGAGTACAGAACACCACCTCATATGGACCTTTAAACCTGGGGCTGATCAGTTCCCTAGATAATAATGGTCCCATTGTAATATGGGCAATGCTGTGTATGGAACCATGGTCTTGCTTTCTACAGGGGTGGTCACTATTTCTCCCACCCCCCTTTACTGTGTCCCACTACTGCCCCTTTGTGCTTCCGTCCCGTCTCCTGGTCAATTATTTATAACCCATCACCATATAATATGTCCCCTTCCGTCAATGCATGAGCCATATATCAGAGTGAAAAAATAAATAAAACTCCTGTAAATAAACGGGAGTTGCTAAAACAGGGGCTGTGCAAATAGCTTAAGTCCTCAAATTGTCTAGTCATTTTGTCAGTCCATTAAAATGTACTTTTAAGTCCTCTGTCCTTCCCTGAAACTTTGTAACAGTGGCCTTGTGTAGACTGCGTAGTCTAGGATCCATGCCCTACAAAAATGACATAAGCCCAAAAACTGCTATATTTCCTTCACAGTACTGGGCCTAGGGGCGGTGCGCTCTGCCGCCGCCCTATCTGATAATTTCTTTCCCCATTACAAAAATTAGTTGTCCCAAGTATAGTCCCTCCTGTTGGCAGTATTGTAGCTTCTTTGTATCTGTCTTGTACCCTTTGTGAGCCAGCAATTTCAATGTTGCAATACAATCCCTCCTGCATTGATGTTCATTTTCACTACATACCAACCGATCATCCACATACTGGATGATTTGTGCTAAGCACCTTACTTCAATGTAACCTGTACAGGGGTCACAGCTCTCAGTAACCCAACATTGTGTGGATTAACAGTCCATAAATATGCTGGCACATATTGCATGTCCTCCTTAAAAATAAAAACATCTGAGTTACCACTGCCGCCAGGGGGCACTGTACCTCCCTATACTGCACCATGATATCACAGGGGATGCAGATTCCCAAAACAATCTCCCCATTTTGTTCACTGTCCTCAAATAACTCCTTATCCGTCATTTCCTTTAAATACACTGTCAGGTCTATACATAATATTGTGCGCCACTCGCACCCGTCCTGGTCTGTTCCAGTCAGGACTACTCTTTATCTGACACTACTAGTCCTTGCAAATCTAATGACAATATTGTCCCTGCCACCATCTCGGGTGGCACCATGAGTTGGAAAATAAAATCTGTAGGTACTTGCCAACACTTTGTCACAATTTGAGGCACTGCATTTACTAATACCTTTAATACCATAACAAAAAATATATCTGGGACCACAGGAACCCCATGTACTACTGAATCCCTTGCTATTGCATTGATTATTACCATTGCTTGAGCTACACACATCCCTGGAGTGGAACACACTACCCCTTGATCTGTGAATAATAGTTATATTTATTTTACTGAGCAGATCCCTACCCAACAAGTTCACAGGGGAACTCTCTGACTATAACAAGGGCTCGTACTACCTCCCCTCCCACTTTTATATCCAGCTCCTCAGTCTATGGAACTCTCGAATAGCCCCAGAGAATCCCTGCATGTAAAGAGTTTTTACCTGATAATAAAGTTCCCCTCCATGATGCATGATTTGGTTGCACCTGAATCTACCATAAATATAAATTGTCTGTTTTCTATTTCCTCTTCCACCAAGGGCTCCTCTGCAGGGTGTGTGGTTATCAATAGGATTCGACATGCAGTGCTTTCTGTGGGCTGTCCTAATCAGAATATGTATTTGTCCTGGGGAATGAAAAGGAGCTGCCCCGTCATTGTAACTCCTTGGAATGGGGCGCCTGTTCTCCGTGCCATTCTGTTAAACTGTGTTCCTTCACCATGCTGTGGTTGTTGCCCATGTTGCCCTTGCCTGTCAGCCCCATAAGGGAACTGATTTTGACCCCCTTGCCCACATTGCTGTTGTCTTCTTCCTTGAGGCCCTTGGAATCCCTGCCCTGAAGGTGAAGGCCCATAATTAAATCTCATCCCAGGCCTTTTCCTGCACTCCCTTGCAAAATGCCCCCATTTCCCGCAACACCAGCACTGTGATGGTCCTAATCCTCCTCACAGAGGCCCTATCCTCCCAAAACCTCCTGCTCTTGCTCCTCGAAATCCTCCTTTTCTCATTGGTGCTCCTTCATACTGCCACTGTGGGTTGGGGTACTGCCCCCTTCCGTCCCATTGTCCTTGTCCTCCTTCGCCCCATAGTGCCGCAATTGTGGCATTCCCAATTTGTTGAGTATCTTCTGTCCTTTCCCCCTGAGCCAGTGCCTTCACTGGTGCTTCAATGACAACCTTATTTAGTTTCTTTTCCACTAGTTTTGCCTTGTCAATTTGCCGCTTCTGGATTGTCTCCCTGTCCTGCTTCTTGACTCTCTTACAATTGTGGACTATTATACTTTGTATCTCTGCCCACCCTTTGGCTTAAATTCTCACAATGTTATCTAGTACCTTTTGGACCTCGTTTGGTAGTCCCCTATTTACAATAAAATATAAATATGGTACGGTCTCAACTCTCCACATTTCCTGTAATTTAAGAATAAACCTAAGTGGATTCTCATCATCACCCATTGTGCACTGCATTAAAGAATGTAAGTCAGGGGTATCTGGGTATATCCTTCGTAAGGCCTCCCATACCCTTGCCCTTACCTCATCAAAGGCTACTCCATCATGGTCATTATCTGCAAGACTTACCCCACTGTTGCCCATATGTCCCCAGCCTGGTCCCCGACTATGGTGACCAGTAAACTCTTAAAGTCTCCTACTGCTAAGGCTACCCCTGCTGTTTGTTTTCCAAATTCATAGATCCATTTACTAGCTCCGTCTATAAGCTGGGGGAGGGCTTTAATCACATTATTTTTGTCCTTTTGAGGCCATGGCCCATAATGCGTTATCCCTACCTCTTTATGTTTTAGAGGCATCTGCATATCTATTTTGTTTTCCACCCCTTTAGTATTCTTCTGATCTTGTAGTAACATGATGAAATCTTGTCTATCTCTTGGTCTGTCCCTCCCCACTGCCACTTGTGGCAGGGACAGGTTTCTCGCCACCTCCTCTCCTTGATCTCCTTCTTGCCCTGCCTCTTCATTATTTCTACCACCATGATCTTCCCCTCCATTATCCCTTGCTTGTTCTACTTCTTGTCCCAGGACTGTCCATACACTCTGCCCATCATCATGTTCAACACAAACATGTCTTATTGCCCCAGGGTTAAACCTAAACAAAAAAACTCCTGACTTCCAATCCCCTATTTTCTGTACCAGTACCCTTATTTCTGGTGATATTTCTTCAGACACTTGTAACCTTACCAACCTTTCCTGCAATGCTCTTAGCTCATTGCCAATGTCTACGTGTGGACCCTCTGGGTACACTAATGCTACAGGCATATTAGAGCTCGTGGGTGGGTTATATGGAGGTGCAAAAGCTCTCAAGTCCCCCCTCCTAGTTGCTAATCCTGATAATCCTGTTGACACTCTCTCTACCTCTGGAGGCTTATAGACTGGGTGGTATTACCCTACTGCAGGTTTAGGCGTTACGGGGTATATCCCCTTACATTGGATCTCTTTTTCACCTTCCTGATCTCTCATATCCTCAACTAATTTACAGAGATCTAGAATCTCTTCTCTTTTTTGGGACTTGCTCCCTTCATATTTTGCTGCTACAATGATGGACATTTTTTCTAGCATGTTTCTGTTATGGGAGCCCTGCTCTGGCCAGGAGCAGGATGTCCCCCATTCCTTTGTTTCTACTATCAATTGTTTATTTATTCTGTCACAACACAGTGGCAGAACCCTATGCACGTGTTTTATTGGAGTTCCTTCCTCCATAATATTGCGCCCGTCCCCAATGCTTCACTTAAACCCTACTGCTATGCTGCACGTGCTTTCATTATACAGATCAACGCACTTTTCCCCCCACCCACTTTTACACTTTCTCCACTTTGATTTTACACATACACACACACACACCACGACTCACCCACCTTCCTTCCTTTTTTACCACAAAAGACAGCACGAGAAAATATAAAAGACTAAGATCCAGGCTCATTCCTTATAGCGAGCCACTACGTAATACCACTTATTGCTTTTATCGTCATAAGAAGAATACTGTGTGGTGCTACCTTTTCAACCTGTATGGCAGCTGAGGATCCCTTTCCTCCCAGTCCTTATAAGCAGGGGATCCCTTTCCTTCCTTTTCCATTATAAAAAGTAGAAAAACAGAAATACATGACAATTTCAATACATGATCCACTTATCACAAAAAGTCCTATTTTATACTTCATCACCAAAGTCCTATTCTATCTATTCCACTGACCTCATACAAAAATCACATCACCATAATATCACCCAAATCACCACATCACCACTATCACCACATCACCACTATCACCCTATCACCCTATCACATACATGTTCCCATGTTGTCATCACCTGCAAGAGTATACTCACGTGGGCGTTGTTCACTTGAGTTTCCCTCTGTTACGAAGTCCCCATGCCGGTCGTTCTGGAGCCACGCCCTGCTCCAGTGAGCAGAAAGGATTTCTTTTAAAATGGCTTCTACTAATGTCGCTCAGGATACATGGGTTTTTTGAATAAGAAGTCTGATCACTACAGTTGGGCGTGGCTGACCTGCTTGGGGCTTCACAAAGCACAGGGGAAGAAACTAAGTAACACGTTGGGTCGTCACCACTGAAAGCGAACCCCAATTTACAGGGGCGCCCTTAAAATACAGGGGACCCATAATCATAAACCAGAGTAAATGCACCCCTCTAGTGAATCAAAAGCCATGAGTCTGTCTTGCAGATGATAACAAGACTTTAATCTTTACAGATGTTGAGGATTGGGGAAATGGCAGAGGACTCTGCCATTTGAGGCCAGCATTCTGTCGTCGTCGCTGGCTCCCCCCCCAGGTCCTGAAGACTGCTCCTTGGCCTGAAGCTTAAATACTCTTCAGTTGGTCACTGGATACCCGCAGAGCTCCTCCAAACGTGTACTTCTTGCCATACAAGGGATTCTGCAGTGTCTTCAGTGTTGCATGGCCGGGTTCCCTACTTTACATAATGCTGCGTTAGCAGGAATACTTTGTTGCTCTTGTTTAGCATAATGTACTATGTTATAAACATTCATACATAAACACATTTTCATGCCATTCTCTCAGCACTTAACTCAATAAACTTATATTTGTCTGGTCCAGCAATTCCTACAAAAAACCTGTTTTCCCATAGTATTCTGTCGTGCCTTGAATCTTTTTTAGTCTCCATTGGCCTGTGATTGACAGGACCAGTTGGTCAGTCACTTCGTTCTCTCTTCAAGCCTTAGACTCAGTGATGCAACACCGCACACGAGCTCTGCGATCTATTCTTAGCGCAAGCACATTCCTCTTTGGCTGTCATGATCTCTGCTTCCAAAAGGTCAGGGTTTTCCCAACTCCCTTGGAAGCAGATCCATAACCCAGGTTCCGAGTGCCAACCAGTCCCAATTGGGACCTTTTGGACCCAGTCCTGGCGCCAGTGGCACCAGGCTCATAAATATGCCCAGTCCCAGCGCTGGAAGCGCCGGGCTCATAATGCTTGGGTGGACTTACCTTCAGCAGACCAAGCTGCTTACTTGCCTGCCAGTTGAGCCTCTGATCCTCTTCTGTTTGGAACTACTTTTCCTGTTGGGTGGGGCTGGAGCCACTCCCTAGATTCTGAACACTGGAACTCTTCTGGAAGGCAGGAACTCTTTTCTTACCAGGAACTCTTTTCTTACTTAGGCGTGGCTGTGGAAGGAGACACCTAAGCACTACAGGAGGCTATTTAAACCACACCCGGTGGATGAATCTTGCTTTGCGTTATTCTGCAACCTCTGCAGCAGAACGCTCATCGTGTCTTCTGCATCCGGTCCTGGGCCTAAGGAAAAAGGCTTACCATCCTGAATCCAGTCTTCAGCAACACCTATAAAGACAAGAAAGAACAGGTTAGCATTCCGGCATCTGAAAGGCAAAGGCTTACCATCCTGAATCCAGTCTTCAGCAACACCTATAAAGACAAGAAAGAACAGGTTAGCATTCCGGCATCTGAAAGGCAAAGGCTTACCTACTCTTCGCACGCTCCGGAAGCCTTCGGCGCTGCATCCCGCATCTGAAAGACAAGCGTTTAAAGACATTGGGGAACTTTAATACTCACGTGCCATTACTCCTTTCCACATCTAATCCGGTGGGTATTCCGGCACCCTGCAGCCGCTCCGAACTCGTACCTGCAAAATAAAAAGACAGTTAGAGCGCATAGTGAAGCAGGCAACAAGCGCTTACTTACGTGCTTCCAGGCGCTTCTATTCATCACACGGGCTCCATCTTCAACTCACTTCAGCCCGTCATCCGCCATCGCCGGAACCCTGCAAAACAAGAGACATCATTACTAAAGACTTTAAAGACATTTGAATGACTCGAAACTTACCGTTCGTGCAGTAAACGACGGACAGCAGTCCTCTGAAGTCAAGAGGCCTGCGCTACCTATCCAGTGAAGAAACTGGTTACAGCACCCTGCCCCGAGGCAGATGGAGAGCTCGGCATTCACTTACCTAAGGTGAGAGCGTTAACCTTTGGGGGTCTACAGGAGAGGAGAAGAGGAAAGAGATATGGACACCCCAATAACCCCAGTTCATTAACCCCATATTTTCTATCTGCAGACATCTTACTCTACACGTCAGGCATACAGTGCACAGAGGTCCAGCCCAAAGAGCCAACCGGGTGCTACACATCACCTTTGAAGATACGGTAGTCGCCCAGTCAAGACCGGCGCCTCTGCGAGAATCAGGTGAGCGTTACATTGGCAGAGAGCCTGCTCTTTACCGTGTGTTTTAAACAAAGATAATTTACAATGTTCAACAGTTTTACATATAAATCCATCTACATAGTGGTTTGCACTTAGATTTCAATCCTAACAATCTTTATTTAGTGACTGCCACGTTTGTGTGTGATTATTTTTGCAAGAAAAAAGCTTTCTTAGTGCTATAGTGCTTAGAAGTCTTGCCTCATTTGTAAAGCACTTGGGGGGTGCAGGAAACCACTAAGCTCCTTCCCAACACCAGACATAATTGCAGAGACCTAAAAAGCCCTGCATCTGTTTTATCGTGTGTGGCTTAGCTGTGTTCAGTATGGCTTCAGCCCTTTCTGGGGAAACCCTTTTCCCCTCATGTGAGATCAGCTGACCTATGTATAACACTTCTTGTTGACAATATTGTAACTTTTCTTTGTCAACCTTTTTCAGCCAATATAGTCAATAGCTGAACAGAATCATGTCTGCATCTTTCCTCTGTCATGCTGCAAATTAAGATGTCATCTACATATTGTAAAACAACACTTTCTAATGTAATGTTGCTTAGGTCCATCTGCAGGACTCTGTTAAAAATAGAAGGAGGCTCACAGTACGCCTCGGGTAGCCTCCTGCTTTTCAGGCACATTTGTCTGAACGTAAATGACGTCAGATCTTGTGAGTCTCGATACAATGGAATTGAGAAAAATGCATTTTTCAAGTCAATCACCGTGAAATATTTTGCCTCAACAGGTATATTACATAGGATTGTAGCTGGGTTAAGGCCTAATGGGAAGTTGGCCTCAACAATATAATTTATTGGGTGTAAATCCTGAATTAAATGCCAAGACCCTCCATTTGATTTTTTAATCGGGTAAACCGCAGTGTTGCATGACGATTCTGATGTCACTAAGATGCCCTGCTCCATCATAGCCGAAATTGTCCCTCCCTGGACATGGGATATTGTCATGCTTTTGGTAGAATTGCTCCTGGCTTCAGTTTAATTTTCACTTCGTAATGGTATATTGTTCTTTCTCCCCTGTAGCAATGAAGATGACCCAGGAGCACGTTTTGGCAAAAGGAGACTGCTCTGGGGGTTTCCACCACTGGTAAGTAAGCAGTTTCAGCAGCTGCACCAAGTTCGTGAGTAGTGCCGCTTTAGCGAGTTAGTGTCTGTGCGATCACTCACCTTGTGTCTCTTACTCTCTTAGCAGGTGTGGCAGGTTGGCAATGGCTGGAGAACGGTATCCGGCTCTAGATGGCTGTTGGAGGTGAAGATCCGTGTGGAGGCAGCACCCGAAGAAGGTCCTGAGTCGATAGAATTTAGAACAGGTAAGGTTGCTGTGCTGTACCTGCCGAGGACTCAGGGAAGGTGAGTATGGCTGCGGCAGAGTCGGGACCGGATTGCGATGCTTCCGGCGATGGAGCCATCACAGGTAAGGCTTGTGCAGCGAGTGCAGAGTGGAAGCGGATGACTGTGCTTCCAACGATGGTGTGGTCTCAGGTAAGGCGTGCGCAGCGACTGTAGAGTAGAAGCAGATGACTGTGCTTCCGACGATGGCTCATTCTCAGGTAAGGCGTGCGCAGTGACTGTAGAGTGGGAAGCGGGTGGCAATGCTTCCGGCGATGATGCGGTCCCAGGTAAAATGGTCGAGGTGGCTGGATGTGCGCGTGTTGAACCAGTTATGGTAAAGGGTTCCGGAAACTGAAGGTGCACATGCTGGGTCAGGTAAGAGTCTTCTGGTTGGCGGTAAGCGTTACGTTGCTATTAGCAAACTAATGCGAAGCACCAGTATGCGGGTGGGGCCGGTTTATATAGCCTGGCCCCAGCCACTCCCTTTAGGCTCCGCCTTGTGGCCCCACCTAGCTCCTCCTTCTGCCTTCTGCACGTGCCTTCCCTGTGATAATCAGGCCCCACCCAGCCTTGCTGCACGTGTCCTTGGTATTCTGTGTGCTGAGCACACTTTGAAATGAGCTTGGTGCCATAGGCGCCAAGACTGGATCCATTGGGACCCTGCATGTAGTAAAGGGCTGGGCTCCTGCCCAGTGACCATGACAGGTACAGCCCTCATAGCTGTGTGTCCTGCGTATGCTCTAATCATTTTGCATGCATTCCTGGAGTTGAACATACTATGCCATCCTATGTGATCGAGATTGTCATGTTTAACTTCATCATTAGATCTTGACCCAAGATGTATACTGGGGTTTGTCGCAAATATAATAACGGTACATTCATATCACATTCTCCTATAGAGACTGGAAGTGTGTCTGTAAAAGGAGCACGACTTGTAGCTCCTGTGAAACTCTGAGTATTTATAGCATCGCCGGACAAGGAAAACTTGCCTTCACGTATACACAAATGTGTTGCACCCGTGCCAACTAAGAAAGAATATTCTTTATCCCCTATAACGACATCCACCATTAGTTTGTGGTGACGCTCTGGTGTCACTGATAGGATAGAATACATCAGGGTTCCCAGTGAGCTGTCCTAGTCCATATATCATTTTGTCCCACCTTGTGCGAATGGACTTCCCCCATCACCAGTTTTACTCCTCATTCCAGGGGTCACAGCCGGACCTGTATTTATTGTCTGTGACAGTTGCAGCGGCGACTGCTGAGTCTGTCCTTGTGGAAAACTCATCAAATTCTGAGGTTGCAAGCTTTGCTGTGCTCCTGCCGTTTGTTGTTGCACCGTGTGATTCTGTGCAACTCCATTTCCTCCCTGTTGTAAAAACACAGGTGGATTCACCATACTTGCTCTTGTTCCTTGGTCGTTTTGCACCATGCCTTGACTTCTGCATGTGTGTGCTAGATGCCCTGTCATCCCAGACAACCAACATATTGGCGGTGGTCTGATTATTTGCCCATTTGACATATCTTGATTGCCATTTTGCATGTTTTGAAAGCCTCCCTGATTACTCTGAAAACCTCCCTGATTACTCTGCCTTCCTGTTCCTCTGAATCTTCTTCCCATGGGATAAAACACAGTATTGCCCTGATTATTCTATTGTAGGTTATTGATTTGCTGCATGCTTGACCCGTCTGTGCTAGTTATCATTGCCCCTTCAATGGCATATTTTGACAATTTCTTCTGCACTAATTTTGCCTCTTCACCCTTTCGTGCAGCCTCTTTTTTGTGATTCTTTTCTTGCAGCAACCTGCAATAGTGTGCCGTTTTCAACTGTATTTCAGACCACGGTTTGGCCTCGAATGCTACCTGTTTCTTGAGCTGTTTCTGTACCTGCTCTGGCAGCCCTTGGCATAATATATGGTAAAACACGGGTATAGATTTCCCCCAAGATTCACGAGTCTCGAGTACCCACGCGTCTTGGAAATTCTGGATGTAAAGCAACGGGTCCTCTGACTTCTTCATCTTACGTGTCATTATAGCTCCCATGTCGGAAGTATCTGGATATAGCAATCGTAATGCTTTCCATACTGTGGCTCTGCAATTATTAAATGACGCTCTGCCATGCACAGTTTTAACTGTGGTCACACCATGGTAACCTGCCCGTGTCCACACATCGTCTGCTCCATTACTGAGTATGGCGATTAAGAGACCTTTGATATCCCCCATAGCTAACGTGTTCCCTCCCGTCATTTTTTCTAGCTCATGTATCCATTTTCTGGCTTCCGATGTCAACATTGGAAGCTTGTTTTTCAGGTTTTCCGATCCATGTATGGCCATGGAACATAATGTGGTCTCCCTCCTCCTTTCTCGAGCAACGGAAATTGGGACGCATGGCCTTCTCTCTCTTCTTTCATTGTTCTTCTGTCTAGCACAGGAGTAATATTCCTGCATCGCCGCCTACCTGGCAATGTCCTTAGTCGGGTCACATAGGGCGGTGGAGACACCCCCTCTGACCGTAAGATACTTCTTCACATCGGACTGACTGTGTGGCTGACTCTGATGCCCTCGGTGCAGATCCACTAGACTCTGACCATCTTATCCCTTTCCCTCCAGAGAATCGTATTTCACGTCTCCTCTCTTTCTGCTTTCCCTTACTTGTTCTAAGGCATGCACTTTTTGCCAAAGCATTTAGTCTTTTTCACTCGCCCTTCACATGTTTCCTGTCTGGATGCTCAGGATCACTGCCTTCATCACCTCCTCTCCTGCCATTCACCCACTCAGCTGCTCGTAGGAGTGGGAAGGGGTTACGTGGGGAAATACAGGTCCCTTCAGACCTCTGCCTGCAAGTTCAGCATTTTACTCTAACCACTGTCTGCGGGGAGCTTCACGGTTTACTCAGCCAGATGGCAAAGGACTTGTGATATCACTGAGGACCTAGAGTTACTTTATGTCGACGGTCAATGGGTGTCTTATCTAATCGATAATCAATAAACCATCCAATCTCTGCTACCAAGTGCACACTGGGACCCCCAACCGGCCCATAGAGCTGGGGTTTTCCCAATAGCACTTTAAGACAAGATAGCAGCATCAATAATGACAACTCAACGGTTTGGCAAAGGGAGTCTGTTTAATGACAAGTACAAAAAACGGGGAGTCTCATGAAAATCAGCGGATGCGTGATCTTCTCTCTCGCTTCACAAATCCGACAAACTTCACAAAAAAACACATCATTTATACTAAAAACTCGTCATCACGGATGTTTAACGCTTAAAAGTTGGCATGCAATTCTATTGGTTCTAGAAAGGTAACTTTAATATATGTACTATATCTGTAAATGGTAACGGAGTAAGGGGATTGGATAAACACTGTCAGGTGGGGCATCTAAGCCCTTCCTTCAAAATGGCTACTGTAGACGTCACTAAAAGTACGACGTCCCATTGGTTCTACTAACTATAGGACCCTAGATTGCTTGGTCCACTATAATTGGGTTGGCATCAACCCCACTCATACTTTTCCAATTTGTCTAGTAGTGCGCAGAACGGTCGGCCAGGTGCAGGGTGCCCCCCAGTTCCCTCGGCCTTCCTCCAATTATTGTTACAATCAAACATCACTTTAGTGGCCATGTGTCAATTATTTCACTGTGGTTGGCCTCGAGACTGCATCTCTGTCCGGAAAAGTTCTGATATCTTTGGATGGCCCACTGCCATGCGTAGGTGTGAAAGTGTAACGCTCACCTGGTATCCACGGGAACGTCACTCAGCCTGTTATGACCTCTTACGACCTCGAACCCTTCCCTAGAGTCTACTCGACTGGAGACTGGGCCTGAAACACAGGATTGGTAGAGTTTAACTCCCTATTGTCTCTGTGTGCTTGAACCCCTTCTTCCCCGGGGTCCAACCCTTCCCTTTGATCCACAGCTCACTTTGTTTTCTTGGAAAGTGTGCTCTCTGTCCTGCGTTCAGCGCAGGGGCGCGTTGATTGATGCAGGCTTGTTGCTGCCTAGTTACTTCACTGGCAAGTGTCCGACAGGTAAGTATAATGAGTCTTTTGAACAGTTCTCTAACTTCGTTCCTTTCCTCCCTTAGATGATGGCCGGCGTTGGGGATGGAAACGTGCAGCTGAGATGAGTAGCGCTGAAGGTGAGTGAGAGCGCGATGAACAATGCGACCCTTTCGTATTTTTATTGAACTGAGTTCTTTTTCTGTGTCTTTTAGGTGCCGCGACGTTTTCAGCGTGGATTCCGGTTATGAAGAAGAAATGCGGTGAGTAAGCGCAGTATGCGGCGCCTATAGATGTTTCCACGCTAACATGGAGTGTCTTTTCCCTCTTGCAGATGGATGAGAAGTTTGGAGACAGAGTTCCCCCCAGAGCGGCTGGAATTCAGGTAAGCGTTTGAAGCTCGTACAGTCTTTAAAAATAAGCAAAGATTTGCTGAATGCTTACTAATGCCTTTTTTCTGTTCTTTTCCCTTTTCCTTAGGAAGCGGCGTGCCGGGATGGGAATGACATCGCCGAAGATGCCTGCAGAACAGAAGGAGCAATGAATGATGGGCAGAAGCGCCGCAAGGTAAGGCTGTTCCTAACGGTGTTCTTGTTCTTGCAGGAGCTGAGCGCAGAAGAAAGATGCAGGCCTACGGGAGACCGATCCGAACACGGTGAGTGTCACACTGCAGGTGCAGAAAACACAAAGCATGTTTCTCAGCCTGGGCTTGGTTTAAATAGTCTCTGGGTATCCCAGGTGTCTCTGGGCTGAACCACACCCAAAAGACTGGACTGCACATGCAGTTCTGGGAACTGAAATATGTGCGGCATCTATCTTGTCCCCATCAATGCACTACAAGTCCAATCCCCAATGTTATCCTATGGGAGTGAGTGAGTCTGGTGCCACAAGCGCCAAGTCTGACTCCAAGTGGATCTTTGGAGGGATGGAGAGGCCCTTGAGGGCCATGTAGGTGATCGTGGCCTGGCTCCAGCCTGACATCTTGGAGGGCTGGGGACATGAGGGGCAGGAATCATGACAGAAAGTCTCACTTCTTCTCGCTCGGCTGGTCACGTGATTCAGACACCGCGAATTTGCCTCTTCTTCATGTAATTCATGTATTTGATTTTCATTTTACCCACCACCTGCCTTCAGTTTCTATCTTGACCTTTCTGAGCAGGATACTCTGTTCTTCGCTTCATTAATTGTAGCTAATGTTCATCTATTTTAGCTGACATGTCCTTGGTTTTTCTGGCACAATTTGCCTCTGCTGAGTTTCGTTCTTCCATTTATTCTCGATTTGTTAAATATGAAGCTTTCCTTGTGTGGTCTTCAGTAACCTTTGGTTGATTCTGCTTCTTGTGCAAAGTGGAAGTATACTTATATAACGTGCTTCTTTTGAGGTCGATATGTATAGGTGGCGCTTGCCGCAATCTCTCTTACTACTAAGCATAGCAAGCTGCACAATTTCTTAGCTTTCTTGCGGTTCCAATCATATGTACATGTGTAAACTGGTGAAATATCTTCGTCATGCTCATGGCATAAGCTCTTTACATTTGCCATTGTCCTTTTACTTCGGGTTCGCGATGTCCTTTATTCATGTTGATTCATCTAGTTTTATCATTCTCAGGTCGCCATATCTTCTATATGTGAGTCAGTCCAGGTTCTTGTGTTGTCACCATTCGTCTTCCATTAAGACCTTTTTGGTTTCTTCAGGGACTGTACTCAGACGATCTTCGTTTCGTTTCATTTGTTGATATGGTTTTCTCAATGGGTACCTTACTGTCCATAGTTTCTTATGTATTTCAATAGGTGCTGCTCTTCTGATAGGTACTGGACAGAGCCCCACTGCGGCTCTCTGCTGGTTTATGTGCTCATCATATGTCCCATATTTCGGTGTGAACGTTCCTGGTAATTCAAAATGGATGGTTGGAGTGCGGGCTGTACTTGGGACCTCCTCTACAGGATTAAAAGGATGGATTGTGCATGTCCTCAGTTCTGAAAGTGCCAGACTATGGTCAGGAGTTCATTATCCAGACAGACACCTGTGCTTTTGGGATTGGAGCTGTGTTAGCGCAGCTGAACTCTGAAGGGGTAGCACAACATGTCACCAACATTAGCGGGTGGTTGCCAAAAAAGGAAAGGAACTGGGCTGTCGTAGAAAAAGAGGCGCATGCAGTCATGTGGGTCATAAAGAAGCTGAAACCCTACCCAGACCACCGGCCTCTGCGATGGTTAATGGCCATGAAAGGGGAGAACCTTAAGCTTTTTACGTTGTGCCATATCCCTCCAGGGATTAGATATGGGCATCCAGCACAAGGCAGGTTCCCAACCTGGAACTGCAGATGGCCTCAGCCGGTACTTTCGCCTTGATGGTGAACCAGACCCTCAGTAGGGTGGTGGTTCACATGTTGAGGCTGGGGGGCATGTGAGGAATTCGACCATCTGCACAGGCAGTGTGCACTAGCCTGGGCTTTTTTGAAGTTTTGTAATTAAAATGAATGATGGGCGATCAACCTCAGAAAATGTGTGTACTCCAGGGGGACACAGACTACAGGCACAGTCCTCCCCGTCACATTTAGCTGGAATGTGACAGCCATGGGTACATCAAGACATCTACAAAGGGGGAAGGCAACACCTTCCTCCGGCCATGGCCAGCCTAAGTAAAATATCAAAGGCTCCATCAATCCGCTCTGTTCTATTGTCAAAGTTCTGTGTGGTGGCAGAGCATACTGAAGAGAGTTAAATGAAAACAGGCCTGCGAAGAGGCCTGGTCACGTAACTAACACAAGGGACAGGAAACACCAACAGCTCTTTGATATGCAATGTGGCAGCTTGAAGCTAGCTCTCATCATTCTGTATGAAGGGCAGTGAATGTCATGTCTGGGACAACTGTTTACAGTAGGCAACCCCTTCAGGGAACCCCCTTTCAGAGGGAATAAGTATGTGATTTGATGGAGACAGAAATCCTGTTCTCACCACAAACTTCAAGGGAGACCTGTGCTTTGATCAGGAGTGAAAGAGAGCTCAATTAACCAGAGAGACACTTTGATCCACAACAGACAGGAAGATTGATTGGTGGAACTTCGTAGTATATGTTGTAACCCCTTACCTTTCCTGTTGCAAAACACTCTGGTTATGATCGCACGCATAACAGAATATTGTTGGTGGGGACCCAGGATTGGTTCATTAAGGTAGGCTTAACCAGCACCAATCACTGGGGCCCTTTTGGCTTTAAAAGAGGGCTGAGCCTCTCACTTAGCAGATCATCCGATGACTTTGAAAGGAGTAAGAAGAGGTCTAATTTGGACCCTGGCTGAAGGTACAGTCTGCCTTACAGCTTCCGCCAGTGAAGGAAGGCCAGGATTTCCAATAGGGAAGCAAGATCGCTCCCCTAAATATCTCCTAGGGAACAGAGGCAGATACCAGACGCAGTGTACCCGCCCAGCATCTACAGAACAGGTAGCCAGCCAGCACACAGTGTGCCCTGTTAGGTTCTGTCAGCATGTTTCATAGGTGGGAAGTACCAGAGAGTCTCTGAACAAAGGACAAGGCTGTTGCTTGCAAACACTCTCGTCAGCTTTGGCCTGTCCGCCTTAAAGTGTAGAGGAAGAGCCAAGTGCCTTTACCAGAAGTCCCGTCCCCATTTGCCTATATGCTGGCAAATGAAAATTGCAACATGCGCAACACCAGTGATGGTATGTATACCATGAAAAGTCTTTGAAACAAGATATCCTTTGAGAAAACCCTACATGATGTATGCACAAAGAAAGGGCAGTCTTCTGAAGGAAATTCCGGAAGTAGTGTGAAGATGAGTGAAAGAGAAGACTGGTGACGTCACATGAAGCAGAAATGACTCACCCAGAAGAGGTGCCAATGGAGAAGGTGAATAGACCTCATAGAATCTGATGGTGAAGTAAAGAATTGAGTAACATTTCACATGCAAAATGAAGATTGCACGTGCAGAGAAGCATTGAAGAAAATGCAATGCTGTTTTATAATTGGTCAGATGCAGTAACGCAAGTAGAACTAAATAATCAGAAGGCTGTCTATGTGTAGTGAATAGACTGCAGACGTTGCCGCCAATATATATATAAGTGTGTATAGAACCTGGATGTTCCAAAATGCATTCTAGCAAAACCTGGACCCCGTGAAGAGAAGGGCTGAAGTGTGGGGCAGTAGACTAAAACAGCTGATAGCGAAGGAAGATTCGAGAAGGCTTGCCTGGCCCTGTGTCAAATGTTGGGGCCGCCAAGAACCTGGTTATCTATTTGAGAAGATACAATGAACGTGAGAAGCGAGCCGAGCTCCTGTTTGAGGTGTAATGGAAAAACACTAGAAGTGCCAGGTTTTATTCACTGAATAGTATTATATACAACGAAGGAGCTCAAAACGTGATCTGCTGTCACATGGTCAACTTGAAACTAGACTTTGGGCAAGCTACACCGAGGCACAGTGATCCTTTGCAAGGCTGAGTTCAAAACACTAATTTAATGGCAGACTGCAGGAGTGATGATGGATGTTGGGCTAATTGGGAGGGGAGGCATGACCAAGCCATCCCTCCAGCACCTGGGGTACCAGCTTGCATGCTGCTAGCAAGTGGAATATTTCAGAAGGGTACAAGCGTGCCAACCAATTATAGAGGGGCCATGTAGCAAAGAGCCCTATAGTTTGAGAAGCCAATAGAATGTTGTGTATTAGTATGACACAGAAGATGACTTGCACTAGGGGTGGGCTTAGCTGTCCACCTGACCTTAGAGACCCAATCACAGTCCACTCCCACATAGAATGTATACGTAGATGTTCTCTTTAAGCCTATCACATCCCCTAGTAGGATTTCTTATTTTGCCACCTGGTATGACGTCACTCACGATGAATTTTTAGTATATAACTGTTTTTTCATGTAAATCGGAGAGAGATTTATGACTGTGCAGCGTCCGTTAATGCCTGTTGTACTCCCTGTTTTAGACAATTACAATTAAAACAGTTGTGTTTTTGCCAACTTCCTGAGTGGGTCTGATTATTGATGTATGAGTAAGATCTGCATCCCCATCCATCTCAGATACTGTTACCTCGTCTTAAAAGGCCTATGGGTTCATTTGGTAGCAGAGGATGGTTCAGGTCTGTCGGTTAGTAGGCTTTTAGCATTTTCGGGACATCGGACATCCTCCGCCATTTAGCCGGAGGATCGCGAAGTTTCCTGTGGAGAGCGACCAATATAGTACTCTTGCATGCAAATCGATATAGGTGGGACGGGTCCCTCTTTCACGAAATCCCTCCTGGTTTCCACAGGCGATGAGCAGACCGAAGGCAACATTGGCTGATTGGAGGAGGGGACGATCCCGAGGATCTTGAGTTGAAAAGCGAATGGTGAGTAGATTGAGGGAACTGGCAAAATAAGGGAATGGGGATTGTGGTAAAAGAAAAAAGTAACGGTGGGTTGATTAATATATGACAAGGCGCATCAGAGATATTTGAGGAGGAGCGTCATAGATATATGACAAGGAGCATCAAAGAGCCCAGTGTCCTAGTTCAAGGAGCTTTAGAAGGAGTAATTTCAAAGCCCAAGTGGGTACTTAGGTGGCACATAAACAAAGTTTATGATAGGGAATGACTCAAACTCGAATCTGAGTATTTTAGGGGCTGAGAGAAAAGGAGTATTATGATGAGATATATGTAAAGTCGACTAGTCTGTCTGTTTGTTTATTTTTAAATTTAAAAGAGGTGTTGAGGAACGACAAGAGTAAACTGCGAGGTTAAGGAAGAAAAAAAAGTTGTTATCTATCTTTTTAGACATTGTCAGCGCCGACTGAACAGGAAGATGTAAATAATTGAGAAGAACAAGTTACTTACCAAACTGGTAACGTTCTTTCGATGGGATGTTCCTCTGACGTATTCCTTATCTTTGATGTTATCCATTCCAGCTTGCTGGCCTCTGGCAATTTTTTCAATAGAGGGCGCTGCGCGTCGACGTCCTTCGAGTCGGTGTCCCTCAACAGCCTCCGTATCGGCGCTGACGTCATCATGAGTATAAATAGACCTGCGCAGCGTTCGATGCTCAGTTCCGTTTTGAAGTTCAGATTTGCTTTGCATTAATTGGTTAGTAACCTTGAAGGAGCGTAAGCTGCAACTAGGGAAGTTTTACTCCCGGATGGATGGGAGCGGCGATAAGGAATACGTCGGAGGAACATCCCATTGAAAGAACGTTACTAGTTTGGTAAGTAACTTGTTCTTCGAAGTGATTGTGTCCTGTGACGTATTCCTTATCTTTGATAGACTCCCACAGCAGTAGTGTAAAGAGGAGTTGGGAGTAAAGATGAAATATTTACCTTTAAAGATGTACAGAATGCAACACAGCTTTCCCAAATCTTGGCTCCGGGCTAGAGGAGGAATCCAGGCTGTAAAATTTGGTAAAAGTATGTGCGGATGACCATGTGGCAGCCGCACATATATCTTTAATTGGGACTCCTCTTTGGAGAGCCGAAGAGGCTGCGATACCCCTGGTTGAATGAGCCCTAAGATGTTGAGGGGGTTCTTTTCCTGCCAATTTGTAGCATTCTAGAATGGTTAAAATGATCCATCTTGAAATAGTGTGTTTGTGATTGGCAATCCTAATTTGTGCCCTGTGTATCCTACAAACAATTGGTCTTGCCTTATCCTAGCAAGTCTGCTAATATAAAAACTCAAGGCACGGCTTGGATCCAGCCTGTGTAATATCTCTTCCTCTTTCCCTGGATGGGGAGGAGGATAGAACAAAGGTAAGGTTATTTTCTGAGTTATTTGGAATTCATAGACCACCTTTGGGAGAAAATTGGGCTTCACTTGTAAGACAACTTTGTCTTTATGAAAGATTGTATGAGGAGGTTTGCAAGATAGAGCTTGTAATTCACTCACTCTTCTAGCAGAAGTTAAGGCCACTAGAAAGACTGTTTTAAGAGTGAGAAACTTTAGTGAACACAAATTAAGTGGTTCAAAAGGAGTACCCATTAGAAACTTTAAGACTAGATTTAGGTTCCACAAAGGATCCTGAAAAGGTTTTGGTGGATAGACATTTGTTAATCCTTTCAGAAATTGGATTACTACGGGTAGTTTGAAATATAAAGGCTCCTCAGCAGTACGCTTAAAGATAGACAGCGCTTGAGGTAGCCCTTGATCGTACCAATTTGAAGACCTGAATTTGCTAAGTAAAGCAAGAAAGATAACACCATTGGTGTATTGCATGAAAAGGGTTCAATATACTTGTCTCTACACCAGCTGCAAAATGTGTTCCAACGGCAGCGGTATAAAGTCTTTGTTGCTGGTGTTCTAGCTGAAAGCAACACCTCCATGACGTCATCTGGGAGATCCCAATCCTTGTATCTCAACCTTTCAGAAAGCAAGCGTGAAGGTTGAGGGTTCTGATGTCTGCATGGAGAAACTGACCTCCCTTCTGCGAGAGAAGATCCTCTCTTTGCGGAAGACGAATCGGAGGACAGATGGACATGTCTAGAAGGTCTGGGTACCACATTCTCCTGGCCCAATCCGGGGCAATTAGGATCATGGCTTTCCGGAATCTTCTCAACCTCCTGATCATTTGAGGAATGACAGGGACTGGAGGAAATGCGTACAGAAATGGAAACTCTCAGTCCACTAAGAACGCGTCCCCTAAAGCTCCTCTCGGGGGAAATTCCCTTGAACAAAACTGATCGCACTTCCTGTTGATGCTGGTGGCAAGCAGATCCACTTGAGGGGTTCCCCAAAGGGTGAAGATGTCTTGAAGTACTTCCTGAGCTAGATCCCACTCGTGGGAGACTGTGCTCTGCCTGCTCAGAGCGTCCCCCGTCAAGTTCTTCTCACTGGCTAGGTGAACTGCCGATAGAGAGATTCCTTCTTGAATTGCCCAAAACCAGAGCTGCATTGCCTCTCTGCGCAGTGGCAGTGACCCTACGCCTCGTCTTTTGTTGAGGTAGTGCATGGACACTGTATTGTCCGTCATTATCAGGACATTCTTTCCCTGTACTGATGGCAGAAAAGCTTTCAGCGCTAGTCTGATTGCTCTCAGCTCCAACAGGTTGATGTGTAGTCTGGGCTCCGATGGAGACCAACGACCGCTGATGGTCAAGTCGTTGGCATGGGCTCCCCACCCCGTGAGTGAGGCATCCGTGACTACTGTTATCTCCGGCCATGGTTGCCAAAACTGTTCTCCTTTCAAGATGTTCTCCCAACAGGCCCACCACTGAAGGTCTCGAGCTACTCTGTCCGGGACTTGTAGGAGATCTGACATCTTCCTGAGAATTGCGACCACTGGGTTCTTAGTGCCCACTGAAGGGATCTCATTCTCAGATGAGCCTCTGGCACTAGGAAGATGCAGGATGCCATGAAGCCTAGCAACCTCAAAAAGTCAAAGGGTGGTAGACGTTGGGCATTTTGAAACTTGGTGACCATCTGTAGAATATCTTGAGCCCTCACCTCTGGTGGCGAGGCTTTTCCCAGGGAAGTGTCCAGGACTGCTCCAATGAACTGGAGTCTCTGTGATGGTATCATCTGTGACTTCTTTAAGTTAAGGGAGAAGCCCAGCTTGTGAAGGAAGTGGCAGACATAATCTAGCTGTATCTGAGCTTGCTCCAGAGATACCGCTCTGATCAACCAATCGTCCAGGTAAGGGTAGACGTGGATCCCTTCCCTCCTTAGACTTGCAGCCACTACCGACATTAGCTTGGTAAAGACCCTTGGGGCGGAGGTCAGCCCAAATGGCAGAACTCGAAATTGATAGTGAGAGTTGCCAATTGCGAACCTCAGGTATTTCCTGTGGTTGAGATTGATTGGCACATGGAAATAAGCATCCTGAAGATCTAGAGGTACCAACTAGTCCTGAAGCTGGAGGGGCTGAAGGATCTGAGAAAGGGTTACCATCTTGAAATTGTCTTTCCTGAGGAATTTGTTAAATTCTCGCAAGTCCAAGATGGATCTCAGTCCTCCGTCCTTCTTTGGTACTAGGAAGTAGGGGGAATATCAACCCTTGTTCCTCTCCGCTACGGGTACCGGTTCTATGGCACCCTCCTCTAGCAGGTCTAAAATCTCCTGCATAAGGAGCGGGTCTGGAAGCTTCAAAGAGTTGTTCCCCGGTGGATGACTCTGAGGAGTGTGTAGGAAGGGCAGGCAGTAACCTTGGGCAACTGTCTCCAATGGCCAAGCATCTGACATAATAGCCTGCCATTCTGCCAGATGCTAAGTTAACCTGCCCCCTACTGGTGTCTTGTGAGGGGAGACCACAGAGCGGTTTATAAGCGGCTGACGCAGATGCCGAGGGTAAAGTGGCACCTGCTGCTGCGGCTTTTGTACCTTTTCCCCGTCCACCATGGGTGCATCGTTTCTGGCCCCTTTGAGCTGGCTGTCCTCTGCCTCTTCCGAATGTGGAGTAAAAGCAAAAGGGCCTACCCCTACAGGAAGCGCCTGAGGGGCGATTTGGAGTCTGCCGGATTGCAGCCCCAAGGGATTTTGCTGCTGCCTTGGATGTTTGTAATCTCTCCAGGCTGTCATCAGCCTTCTTTCCAAATAAAGAAGTGCCATCAAAGGGCATGTTCAGAAGTATGGCTTGTACATCTGGAGCAAAACCAGACTTCCACAACCACGCAAATCTGTGGATTGTGGTACTCGCCACCATGGCCCTGCTGATGCTGTCAGCAGAATCAATGCCTGTTTGGAGGGACTTGCACATTGCAACCTTTCCATCCCTGATGATGTTTAAGAATGCATCCCTTTCTTCTCCTTCTGGGAGACAGTCAGCCGCAGATGAAGCACACACCCAAAGTGTGTGGCTGAATCTTACTAGCGTGCAAGTGGCGTTGATAGACTTAAGCACCATGCTGCATGCCGAAAATACTTTTTTTGACATGGCATCAAATCTTTTATCATCCCTGTCCTGTGGAATAGTAGGGTATGCCGACTTACTGTTAGATGAAGTCGCTGCTTGTACAACTAAACTCTCTGAAGTTGGATGCTTGCTCAGATATTCAGGATCTGAAGCTGATACTCTGTATTTAGCAGAACGTTTTTTATTTACTGCAGGGATAACTTCAGGAGTTTCCCAATTAGCAGAAAGCTTTCTTTGCAGAGCAGTATGAAAAGGAACAACAGGATCCTCTTGTGGACCTTTATCTAAAATATCAGTAAGGTCATTCTGCTGAAAAGAAGGCGTAGGTGTAGTCCACCCCATGAATTCAATTATTCTGGCCATCAGAATCCTATAAGGAGTCTCAGCATGCTCTCCAGGGTCTGGTTTAGCAAACTCTACTTCTGGAGAAGTATTTAAACCACTTGCCTCATGTAGAGACTCTTTAAGGTCTTTTAACCTGTTCTCATCAGAGATTAATTCCTCTGGCATGGGTATTGTAGCCCTTTGCAAACCAAAGGGTCTCTCATTGTCGGAATCCTCCCCTTCCTCATATATAGAGGACAAGGCTCTAAAGTAGTCAGACCTAGGATATGGTTTAAAACCTATTTCTAGAGCAGAAGGCGCTAAACTTATTGTCACTGCCTGAGAAAACATCGAGGTTGTTGACGTGGACGTCATAGGCTTCGACAATCCTGAAAAAGGAGTCGAAAAACTTTGAAAAGACCTCAATGCACTCGAGAGGATCGGCATCCTCGACGTCATGGTCGGAGCTTTCGACACCTCTATTGCCTGTGACGTAGTGACTGTTGTAGGTTTGTCCTTTATTGGGGTCGACAGTGGCGTCGAAGACGGCGTCAATGAAACCGATTTATGAATCGAAGGGCCCTTCGACAAAGGCGTTGATGACGCAGATTTGTGAGTCGAACGGATCTTCGGCGACGGCGTCGATGACGCGGTCTTATTGCTTTTACTCGAGGGTTCATGACGCTCTCGAGTACTTTCTCTCACCGGGTTCAACGACCCGCATCATTTTTATTTTTCAGGTCTTTCACTCAGGGTATCACCTTTAGACGTCTCTGAGGGGGTCGAGGCCACTTTCTCGAAGACGCTAAGCATTGTTTTACAGAATTCCTCCCACTTAGCCGGAGAGCTGTGTTTCGTGGGGCAGGTGTCCCTTTCTGGGGAAGTAGAGGAAGAAGAAGAGGGAGATCTATGATGCCTCTTCTTAGAGTGTTTTGATCTCAAAGACTGATGAGAACCGCTTCGAGATCTTGAACGGGAATGTTTCTTTTGTCGACGAGGAGACGAATGTCTTGACTCAGCCGAAGAAACTTTCGAGGGAGTAGAAGTTTTAAAGTCCTTACCTCTTTCTAACTTCCCCTTACACTCCTTCAAGGGTTTCGCCGTCATGGACATACAGTCTTCGCATTCCGAACAGTGATGCTCCGATCCCAGGCACTACAAACAGATCCTGTGAGGATCCGTTAACGACATTTTCTTTCCACAGTCATGTCATTTCTTGAAACTGGACCGTGGAGTCAATGGTTCGGATGAAGAAACCATTGTGTAATGGTAATAATCTTATAAGAATAAGAAGGTTTTTCTGAAGAAAGGAACCGAGCGTTACGTTTCCGAGGCCCACGAAGCGCGGAAAAATGGAACTGGCAACGGACGCTGCGCGAGTCTATTTATACTCATGATGACGTCAGCGCCGAAACGGAGGCTGTCGAGGGACACCGACTCGAAGGACGTCGACGCGCAGCGCCCTCTACTGAAAAAATGTTCCGGGGCCAGCAAGCTGGAATGGATAACATCAAAGATAAGGAATACATTGGAGGACACAATCCCTTCGAAGTAGAGGCTTTGAGCGGCGAGGGTGGTTTGCACTCATGTTTGTTATTTTTCTGAAACGTATTCTGTGTAAATCAAGGGTATGTATCCAGTCAATTGAGACTTGTCACAATGTGGGATGTTACTCCACTGATGCACCTGTGCAAGACACAGCCAAAACACGCAGCCAAGCTCAAACAGTATAGTGCAGAGTGAGTGAAGGGTACAGCAGATAAAAGGTTCATGCCATGGCCACAAGGGTGATCGCTATCAAAAGCGGTTTTGCAACACATGACCACATACTTGCACGCTGCATACACAGGGAAGAAATTGGAGAACAGGCTAGCTAGTTTAGAGCTCTGGAAGATTTACCAGGAGGAACAGGAAGATCCGCCTCCTGAGGACTGGATTCTTAACTAGAGTAGGGAGGAAGGTGCTGAGTCTTCTGCTCCCCTTACCTCAACCAAAGTAAATGGTGATAGTACAAAAGATGAAGCATGGTATCCATTAAGGGAATTAAAAGCGGCGATGGGATATAATAATCCAATAGATGAACCGCCTGCTTATAGTAGTAATGATAGTCCAGAGGAAAGTAAGAGAAAAGAGGAGATCTTTAAGGTCTTGCAAGACAAAGAGGAGAAAAGCGAACAACCAAATGTGACCCTAAATATAGAACGAGAGATTAAGAGATGGAAAGGAGAAAAGGAGAAAGCTGACGAGGTAATGCTCATACAAAAGGAATGGATGGGTGGACAGATATTGCTCGAGCTCGATGGGAAAAGTAATGAGGAAGTTAGGCAAAAGGAAGATCAAGATGAACAGGATAGAAAAGACAGGGAAGTAGAAAACAACTTAAGGAGGAGGAATATGATATGATAGGTTATTTATAATGCGCTTAATACCTAGAGGTTTCTAAGCACTGACCTTGGTATTGAACCTGTGTTGCTCTGTGTTGTCTTGCTTCCAAAGCAAGCACGTTGCCTCTGAGCTATCCTCACGATACTATATAAGAGAATGAATAGGCAGAGGCGAGAACAGATGAATCAAGAGGAGCAGCAAAAGAAGGAAGAAAGGGCAGAGGAACAAAGAAAATATGACAACAGGCAGAGATCAATTGAAGAACGAGACAGGCAGGTAAAGAAGAGAGAAGAGGAGGAAGCACAGAGATTATGGGATAAAAGAATGCAAAGACGAATGGAAGAAGAAGTGTGTAGAGCAAATGAAAGAAGGGAAGAGAAAAGACAAGAAGAGGAAAGGGTTAGACAGGAAGCGAGAAAGTGAAGGGAATTAGATGAAGAAATGGAGAAAAAAAGAAGACAAAGGGAACGCGATATTGATCGCATTCAGAAAGAGTTAATCGAGTCGGGTCCAGTAATATCATGGAGTCATATAGAGGCGTTTCTCCCGTCACAGGGAGCAAGGTCAGGGCCATCTAAAGTTAAATTAGATGATCATTTTGAGATAGGAAGCATTGGAGACAGGATCGATAAAACCTATCACGATATGAGGGCAAGAAGTGAATCGGGAGGCAGAGGAAAAGAAGATCGATCTATAGTCGCCCAATCACAAGTCAAAGAAGTAAGTCTGTTTAGTCTCGTGCATAGAGCCTTATCCTTAGACAGGCTGACCTTAAATAGAGATGAAAGAGATGAGAGTCATACCAGTTGGGGACTAGATATGTCAGATGAAGAGAGAGAAACCTTCCGTGGGGAGGAGGGAGAAAGTGCATGCGGTCCCAAGGGATGTCTGCAGACAGACAAGGAAGTGAGATGGTCTGATATAGAGCAGCCTAAGGGTAGGACGCCAGATCCTATGGCGTACCCAGAGCAACCTAAAGGACGAATCCGTAGTGAGAAGGGAGAGTCGCCACCATATGTAAACAGGTTAAGGTAATTGCCAGGTAGGAGGCAATCAGGAACCATTGCCCCTACTATGGATCAGCAGACGATGGGAGCCAGTTGTGGATGTGGGTTCACCAGTTCCCTTTATTGGAGAAAGGAGGGGCCATACCGCAATACATCCCCTGGCCACAGATGGATAAGGATAATTTAAGATGCAAACTCCGTAGTTTAACGGCGGGTACAGGAAAATGGGTTTATGAGTTAGAAAAGATGACAGGAGGAAATACTCTGGCTATAGGGGACATTAAGGGTCTCCTAGCAGCCATCCTTGTCAAAAGGGCTGATGACATTTGAACGAGAGCAGGTTACTCAAGTGTCACGGCACAGACTACAGCTCATGCTGGAACGCCATTTAATAATTGTAGAGCAGACATCTGATACGTCAGATATGGGTGCAACTATGGCATGTAAAATGAACGATGACGAAGATCTGCTTGCTTACATTCAAAGTATTCAGGAACGGTGGACTTTGGAAATGAGGGAGCTGTGGGGGAAATCAGTGCCAGTATTCTCCCACATTTTGTGTCAGGGATTGCCAGAACAGGTACAGAGACAGCTCAAGAAATTAGTCGGAATGGAAGCGAAGCCATGAGCAGAGATACAGTTGACTATCGCACATCACTGCAGGCTGTTACAAGAGAAAAAGAAGAAGAAGGAAGATGCTGGAAAACTTGAAGAAGCCAAGTTAGTTCAGAAGAAATTGTCAAAGTACGCCATAGAAGGAGTGGTACTTACAAGAGAAGAAGGACTGGGAATGCAGCAAGCAGTGGGTACATTGCAGGTGAATAATCAACGTCAGATGGACCAAGGAGGAACTGGGTTTACGCTGCGGGGTAGAAGAATGGGTTTCAGAGGAAGAGGTGATTTCCAGAATAATCAGACTGGTTTTCAAAATAACCAAGGCGGGTTTCAGAATATGCAGAATGATAATCAAAATGTGCAATGAGGTTTTAATTAAGGAGGGGCTAGTCAGAAGAGCTCCTCCTATATGTTGGACATGTGGAATGATAGGGCACATTGTGCTAACATATGCGAGCCAATGGGCAATTCTCAAGAGGGGGACAGCTTATCCTCCAGCATATAGCTCACAAAATAGGGATGGGTTTGCCCAAGATCAGGCAGTGTATCAAGCACAGGGGCCGCAAATACAACAGGCATTGCAACCACAGCAAGCACCATTGAATCTGCTGCAAGGGCAGTCACAGCACGCACCCATGCAGATACAGCAGAATGCAAACACTGGGCAGTTACTGACACCTAGGGCGGTTCACTGTGGTGGAAGGAAGTCCTTTTTACGGGTACGGGGATATGTATGTATCCACAATAGGACAGCTCACCAGGTGACTTGATGTGTTCAGTACTATCGGTAACACCAGACCCCCAAGAGGAACCAGGGTCTGATGTTAACATAGGAGGCATATCTTTCTTTTTTAGTAGACACAGGGGCAACTCGCTCATGTATATGAGAGAGAAAATATCGATTATCGGCAAATACCATGAATGCTCAAGGCTTCTCTGGAGCTACAAGCAGAGTTCCTTTTACTAATGAATTACCAGTCTCTATAGGAGACTGTGACATGTCAGTTCATTATTATATTCAAGGCAGACACCAGTTAATATTCTGGGCCGAGATTTAATGACGAAGCTAAATATGATGATTTCTTTTACTGATGAAAGCATAGTGTGTTCCACTCCAGGGATACATTATCGAAATGTGGCCAAATTTATATTGGCGTTTACATGGCAAATGGCTCTGTGAGTTATGTCATTAGAGCAAGAAGTCTTTCTGTATGGGGTGTGCATGGATACCTGGTTTAGTGGGAAATATTAGGAGAATACCTGATGAGTTCCTGTTCAGGCCACAGGTACCAATGGACGAAGATGGGGGACAGATTATTCCCCTGAGGTTTGATGCAGCCATAGTGCGGGGGGAATTGTCCATGCTCGAAGGAACCGATGATGAGGGCAGGCCATGGAGAACAGTGATTGCTATTTGGCAAGGGTATAGATTGGCTGATATCACAGATGAGGATATGTTTAGAGAAACCCGTCAGATGATAAAGTAATATTCGAGATGAGTATTACCTATTGGATTAGAATACAGAAAAGAGAGGTCCCGCAGCGAATGATGATAGTACGGCAGCGGCCAGTATTTTTTGATGAACATTTGGAAAAAGTGCCACCCTCTTTATGGACTACAGGCCCCTATCACATAGGCCTATTGAAGGGGTTAGGGGAGGTTAAGATTAAGGTTAAGCCAGGAGCAATTTTACCTCAAGCAAGACAGTACCCCATGTCTCGTGAGGCAGATGAGGGTATTTCTAGACTGTATCAGCCATGATGGAACAGGGTATCTTAGTGACGTCAGAGTCACCGTGTAATACTGCTGTGTACCCTGTAAAGAAATCAAAGGGGGAGGGCGGGGAGACCAATTCAGGATATAAGGCCAATTAACCAGATTGTAGAAGCAGAGTTTCCTTTAGTTCCGAATCCAGCAATGACAATATATAGTATCCCAGCAGAGGCAAAATATTTCATGGTGAATGACTTGAAAAATGTGTTTTTCTCAATCCCGTTGCATAAGGACTCTGAAGACGTTACGTCATTTACGTTTCATCAGACTAAGCGGAAGCGCAGTCATTTGCCCCAAGGGTACTTCGAATCTCCATCAATCTTTAATAGGGTCATGCAGATTAACCTAAGTAACATTGATTTGAAAAGTGTTGTGCTGCAGTACGTAGATGCCATTTTAGTTTGTAGCACGACAGAAGATGAGTGCATGCAAGACTCGATTCAGCAAGTGGACAAGGAGAAGTTGCAATATTGTCAAGAAGAGGTGTCATACATAGGTCAGTTAATCTCACATGAGGGGAAGAAAGTTACACCTGAAAGAGCTGAAGCGATTATGAAAGCAGCAAAACTGTACATGATAAAGCAAATGCAGCAGTTTTGGGATTGTGAAACTATGTTAGAGCATGGGTATTTGATTATAGTTCATACACAAGACCCCTTTTGCAGGCTCTGAAGAAAGCCCAAGTGAATGAGGAAAAAATAGAATGGACTGAGGAAATGGAGGGGGGGTTGAAGAATTGAAGAAAGCAATTTGTACAGCTCCTGTTTTAGGAATTCCCAACTATTCTGAGGAGCTTTTCTTGTTTTTGCATACAAATGGGACAGCTATGACAGCGGTGCTTACACAGAGGACTACACTAGGGTACAGACCTTGTGCAAATTATAGTGGGATTTTAGATCCAGTTATGAAAGGACACTTTCCTTGTGAACAATCGCTGGCAGCAGCCGCGTTCACCATTGAGAAGGCTACCAGCATTGTGATGGGGTATTCTATGACGTTGTTTGTTGAGCATGCATTGTTTGCTGTTTTGTAGAAACCTAAGGGTACGTTGACATCTCAGAGGGCTTCTGCATATGAGGTAGTTATATTGAAACCAGCGATTAAAATAGTCAGGTGTAAAATAGTGAACCCTGCCACGTGTGTAGCTGAGCCTGTGGCAGAGGGTGAGCAAGTGCATGATTGCTCTAATTATGAGGAGTTCTATGATGATATTCCAAGAGTAAAGGGGAATGCTCTAGCAGGGGGGAGGTTCTCTTTATTGATGGGTCTTCAGAAATCGATCAAACTGATGGGGAAAGGCATTCAGGTTCAGCTGTGGTAAGGCACAGAGCTAAAGGGGAATTTGAAGTGGTAGCAAGTGCTAGACTACCATCTCACTTTTCGCCATAAGCAGCAGAATTGGTGGCACTTATTGTCGTGCTCGCAGAAACATGCAGGGCAGGAAGTGACAATGTACAGTGACTCTTCCTATGTGACGTCAACCATGCATGCAGGGTTAGCACATTGGAAAAGGAGGGGCTACCGCTGAGCAGACAGCACTCCGGTGCAACAAGCAGCATTATTGGATAGGCTTATCAAGGCACTACAACTCCCAGTCACCATTGCAATAGTTAAATGCACAGCACATACTATGAGAACTGACTTTATCTCAAGCAGAAACAAAGCCGCAGCCGAATAGGCCAAAAGGGTTGCATATTCACCAGATATTTCAAGTTTTGATACTCCAGATGTAAAGGAAAAAGTAGTCACAATATTGATTGTAAATGAAGGGTTTAATCATTTGTCCAGGACACAGTTCATGGGGGTTCAAGGCAGTGTTCCACAGGAACAGCAAGAATTGTGGAAACAAAGGGGGTGTTCTTTATCCCACTTTGAAGCATTATGGCGACGGGACAGCACTGGAAAGCCGGTGATGCCTGTAACCTTATTAAGGGTAGCACTTGAACAGCTGCACTACCCTGCGCATGTAACTAGGGAACGCCTTGCAGCAGCTATTGCGGAGGACAGGTTCGTACTGAACCTGTTAGAACGCGTTGCATTATATGTAGTAAATTGCATCATATATCAAATGTTTACCACTGGCCATACACTGTGAACAATCAGAGGAGTGATTCCTCGAGCGAACAGTCCTTTTCAGCATTTATATATTGACTATATTGATACGCTGCAAATATGTAGTGGATATAGGTATATGATAGTGGTGGTGTGCCCCTTTCGAGATGGAGCAAAGCAGGTTCATGTACACACCCTGATGCCACTTGCGCCTCAAAGGTTTTAGTCCAGGAAGTCTTTCCTGGATGGGGAGTATGTGAGGCTGAGATCCGACAATGGGCCCCATTTTGTTAATGAAGTATTTGAACAGATTACCCTATTGTTTAGTATAAAAAACAAGTTTTCTTCTGCTTATCACCTGAAAGTGAATGGGATATGTGAGAGACTCAACGGTCTGCTCAAAGAGAGAATACCGGAACTAACTTTTCACTGAAGAAGGGATGGCTGTATTGCCTGCCCCTTGCATTATACGCATTAATTAATCAGCCCGGGTCAGACCACCACCTCACACCCCACGAGATGGTAACAGAGAGATGAATGAGAACACCCCTGTTTCCTCCCTTGTGGAGCAGGAGCGATGCCCAGACGACGGCAGAATTGTTAGGAAATTAGTTATGTACCTATTTGACATGTATGACTGCTTGTAACGCTCACCTGACTCCCACAGAGGCGCTGGTCTAGTCTGGGTTGCTGTGGCCTCTTCGAGCGTGATCGCAGAACTCGGAACACCGACTGAACAGGACCCTCAAATCTTGCTTGTCTGGCCCTTAGGAATATCCTTCTGCAGATGAGAAAGGGGATTGACAGTCTGCAGAATAGTGTGCTTGATCCCCCGTGCCCCCTTCGTTCTTCTCTAACTTCCTCCAAAATCCCCGGTTGAAGCTCACCTTATGGTTTGAAAGGATGAACTCTCCATCCTGCTTCTGGTGCAGGGGCACGTGTTTGTCCAGTTACTTCACTGGTTTTCAGAATGGCGCTGGCAAAATCCACTTGACTTTTCAGAGCGGAACGCCGTAAGTATGAAGATTACAAAAGTTCAAGTATTGAGCCTCCTTTTCTGTTGCCTTCCTAACCTGTAATCTGTCCTTTATTTCAGGTGCAGAATGAAGGCGATGCGTTGAGGGATTGAATTGCCGATGGTAAACTCAGGTGAGTTAGCGATGGGGGCGATCCCTCTTAATGTCTTTATATTCCTCCAGTAATGTCTTTTGTCCTTTCCCCATAGGGGCCGGGGTGCGGTACCTGCCAACGAAGCGGCGCCGACCCGAAATGAGGAATGGTCCACCAACAGAAGACCGGTAAGTGTTATGGCGGAAAATTAGGCTTTCCTCATATGTTCGTTCTGCTCACATTTTGTCTCTTCTTCTCTCCCCTAGGCGCAGAGATGTGGCGACCGGTGCAGACAGTCGCGGTGGAGCCAGAAGAACTCCTGAGGACAGGTGAGTGAAGCGCGGCGCTGCAGCGAGCAAAGCAGTGCTTTTAAATGAAAGTCTTTTCACAGGAACGCTGGCGTGAAGGTTCCAGATGCAGGTAAGAAGTTTGATAAAATTCTTGGTTTTCACCTTTCTCTTCTCTTCTTTCCTTACAGGTGTTCCAGGATCGAGGCGGACGTGGCTGGAGACCAGATGCAGGAGCAGACACAGTGAGCGTTCAGCTGCTTGGATGCAGAACAACGCGAAGCATGAGCTACTGTCTGGGCGTGGCTTAAATAGCCCCAAAGTATTTCCAGGTAAGTATCCTTCCCTGGCCACGCCCGAGTGGCAAAATAGTCCCAATGAAAAATTAGTCCCTTTCAGGTCTCAGGGAGGCCTGAATCTTGCAGCATGGTCTGCATCAGGTAAGTGCAGAAAACACCTTCCTTTATAAGCCTGGCACCTATGGCGCCAGGACTGATGTCCAACATGAGCCTGGCGCCAACGGCACCAGGACAGAGTCCAAAGAGCCCCTATAAGGGGCCGCTGGGCTTTTACCCGGGGGCATGATGCTTGCTCCCGGGGGTGCTGGGCCTGGCCTGGTGCTCCGGGGGTAGGCATCATGACAGCACTCCCCCCCAAGGCCCCTCCCAAGGTCGTTCCCTCTGGAGGTTTCGGTTTGTTTGGGAAATTCCGATGGAACCTTTTTACCAGCCGAGGTGCATGTACGTGGTCGCTGGGTTCCCAAGACCTTTCCTGAGGCCCGTACCCTTTCCAATCAATTAGATAGAAAAGTTTTGATTTTGAGATCTTAGAATCCGAAATGTTCTTCACCTCGAATTCAGGCTCCCCATCTATCTGGATTGGTTCTGGTGGCTTTATTAATCTGGTTCCTGGTTGCACTGGTTTCAAAAGTGACACATGAAAAACGGGGTGAATCCGCATGTTGGCTGGTAGATCGAGCTTGACTGCCACTGGGTTAATTATAGCTTTGATCGAGTAAGGGCCCAAATACCTTGGATTAAAGGTTCGAGGTCCCTTGAGCAATAAGTGTTTGGTAGCCAACCATACTTGATCCCCTATTTGGTATGGAGGCGCCTCACTCCGATGCAGATCTGCATTCTTTTTGTATTTCCCTGTCGCTTGTTGCAAATGTGCAGTTGCATCCTTGATGGCTTGAGTTATCGTGGAATGCAAATGGTCCACTGCGGGCATTTCAAGGCTCAGAGGTGAGTCCAGGTCTGAAGGACAAGGGTGATGTCCATATAGGGTATAAAAGGGGCTTTGTCCAGTTCCAGAGTGTACCGAGTTATTGTATGCATATTCGGCCACCCATAAAATATTACCCTCCGATTGGTGCAACATACATCGTAGGTATTGTTCAAGGGTCTGGTTTGTTCTCTCCGTCTGACCATCGGTCTGTGGGTGGTGGCTGGTTGAGAGTCTTACGTCGATTTGTGCCAGTTGACAACACTTTCTCCAAAAATGAGAAATAAACTGGCTTCCCCGGTTGGAGACTAGTATGGACGGGAATCCATGCAAACGGATGATATTTTCGAGGAATTCCTTGGCTAGGACAGAAGCTGAAGGTAATCCTTTCAACGGAATAAAATGAGTCATCTTGGAAAATAAATCCACCACAACCAGAATAGTATTGTATCCATTACAAGGGGGCAGGTCCGTGATAAAATCTAGTGACAAGGTGTGCCAAGGTGCTGGTGGAATGTCTAAAGGCTGAAGAAGACCGGCGGGTTTTGTCTTTTGGCCTTTGTTTTGGGCGCAAACTCCACAGGACATCACGAAAGATTTGATATCCTTTCGCCAGGAAGGCCACCAGAATTGTCGTTTAATGTTTGTGTCTATTTCTCCCATTCCTATTCGAGATAGCGCGTCCGCTTTGCCATTCTTACAGCCGGGGCGGTAAGTGATTACAAAATCGAACTCAGCAAAGAACAAAGCCCATCGGAGCTGATGTGACGATTGAGCCTTGGCAGTTTTTAAATATTGTAAGTTTCGGTCATCAGTGATCACGGTGATGGTATGCCTGGCGCCAAGAAGATAATGCTGCCAAGCCTTAAAGGCGGACTTAATGGCTAATAATTCCTTGTCGGTGATTGCATAATTTACCTCAGGCGGTGAGAACTTTCTGGACCAAAATGCTACGGGGTGCAGTTGGTTGGTTTCAGGGTCTCTCTGAGACAGGACAGCGCCCATGGCTAAGCTGGACGCGTCGGTTTCGACTATATAAGGGAGATCGGGACACGGGTGCTTCAAAAAAGGTGCGGACGTGAATTTAGCTTTCAATTCCTGAAAGGCCTGTTCGGCTTCCTCGGTCCATTCGAAGCGTTTATTTTTTCGCAAGAGTGCAGTGATGGGTTGTACCACACGTGAAAATTCCGGGATAAATCTGCGATAAAAATTAGCAAAACCAAGCATGCTTTGGACACCTTTCACCGAACTAGGTGATGGCCATTTGAGGATGGCATCCACTTTTCGTGAGTCCATTCGGACCCCTTTAGGTGTCAAGATGAATCCAAGAAACTCAACCTCGGCGGTATGGAAAACGCACTTTTCCAGCTTTGCAAACAGTTCATGCTGGCGCAATTTCTCAAGGACGGCCCTGACATGCTTTCTGTGATCAGATTCCGAAGAGGAGTACACAAGAATGTCATCGATATATACGACAACACAAACATCGATGAGTTCCCGAAGGACATCGTTCATGAAGAATTGGAAGGCAGCAGGCGCGTTGCACAACCCGAAAGGCATCACCTGGTATACGAATAATCCATATTTTGTACAGAAGGCCGTTTTCCATTCGTCGCCTTCTTTTACTCGCACCAAATGATAAGCCCCCCGGAGATCTAACTTGGTGTATACGCAAGCGTCCTTCACCTGGTCAAGGAGTTCAGGGATCAGAGGCAGAGGGTAACGGTTTTTAACAGTTATCTGGTTCAATGCGCGGTAGTCGATACAAGTTCTAAGGTCGCCTTCTTTTTTGGGCACGAAGAACAAAGCCGAGGATGCCGGAAACTTTGACGGGCGAATGAAACCATTGGCTAGGTATTGATCTAAATATTGTCTCAAATGCAGATTCTCAGGTTCAGTAAGGGCATAAATCCTGCTACAAGGGGGTTGTGCACCGGGCACCAGATCGATTTGGCAATCGTACGATCTGTGGGGAGGTAACGTGTTGGCCTGTTCCTTTTGGAAGACGTCCTGAAAGTCTTGGTATTCCGGAGGTAGTTGCATGGAGACAGAGGTTACAGACGCTAGACTAATCTTCAGATTTTCTGGGTAGCAGGTTTGTGCACAATCCGGGAAGGTGATTCTCTTCGCTCGCCAATCAATTCGAGGATTATGTGTCTCTAACCAAGGTATTCCGAGAATAACCTGAAACTGTGTAGCCTTGATTACATCAAACACAACTGCCTCCCGATGGCCGTCCGGACCTAAAAGTGTCACCTCAGCAGAGGAATGTGTTACCGGTCCAGAGGCAATTTCGGTTCCATCGACGTGGTGATGACATCTTTGCTGGTTTTAGGACGCAGAGGGAGGTTAATCCTAGAGACCAATTCACGATCCACATAATTTCCTATAGCCCCACTATCGATGTATGCCTTTATTGCATGCAACCGCTTAGGCTGTTCCGGATCTACGAGGACCATTGGCACAATGAAATGCGAGGTCTGAGAGTTAGTTTTCAAGCTCGGCAAGCGGACCCCTACGCTTGTCGGGCGTGGTCGTTTCCCAAAACAGAGTCTTCATGGCTTTTATCAGCGGCTCCTACCACCTTCTTGGGCGGTTTTGCCGGGCAATCTCGTAGAAAGTGTACAGAGGACCCACAATAAAGACATGATTGCATCTGCTGTCTTCTTTCACATTCTTTTTGAGTTAAAGGTCCTTTAACCCCTCCGATTTGCATAGGCTCAGAGACATCAGCACCCTTGGGGTTAGCGTGGGTCTTGACCAACACCCGGGTCTCAAACTTGGACCAATCTGCTTTTCTGTTTTGAAGTCTGTGATCCAATTGGACCACTAAGTCTATATATTCTGTGCATTCTTGGGGCGGATTTACAACTTGGGCCAGGACATCTTTAAGTTCTCCACGTAGACCTCGATAAAATAACGTGATTCTTTTATCCTCTGGCCACCCAGTTTCCACAATTAGTCTATTAAAGGTTGCAATGTAGGCTAGGAGGTCCTGATTGCCCTGTCGCAGGGAGAGGAGTTTGTCATCCAGAGCCTGCCCCTTAGAGTGTCGAGCAAAGAACCTTTCCATGCTTGCTTGAAATCCTTGAAAATCACGGAGAATCGGGTCATCTTGAGTAACCAGTGGAACTGACCAATCGGCAGCACAGCCGCTGAGATATGACAATACAAAGGCTACCTTGGTCTGGTTATTAGGGAAGGCCCCAGGTCTGCATAGAAAGTGCAAACGACACTGATTCATGAATACAGCGAATCTTGGGGTCCCCAGCAAAGCGTTCGGGTGGGGCCAGCGGCATGTTTCCAGGTAGATTGATCTGTACAGGGTTACTGGGAACCACAGGAGCGGGGTTCCCCCCGGAACCGGGTAGAGGAGTGTGTCCAGCTTGACCTTGCAAAAACTGTCTAGCCAGGTCATCAGTTCTTCCTTTGATACAATCACTTCCCTCCTGAGAGCATTAGTCTCTTGACAAGCAGCGTGTACTTCGGCCCGCAATTCCCCCAGTAGTTGGGCCAACTGATCAGTCTCAGAAGTTTCCATAGCGCCTGGGTGGGAATTTGTAGGAAGGCTTTGCGTTCTGTAACGCTCACCTGACTCCCACGGAGGCGCTGGTCTAGTCTGGGTTGCTGTGGCCTCTTCGAGCGTGATGCGCAGAACTCGGAACACCGACTGAACAGGACCCTCAAATCTTGCTTGTCTGGCCCGTAGGAATATCCTTCTGCAGATGAGAAAGGGGATTAACAGTCTGCAGAATAGTGTGCTTGCTCCCCCCTTCCCCCCTTCGTTCTTCTCTAACTTCCTCCGAAATCCCCGGTTGAAGCTCACCTTATGGTTTGAAAGGATGAACTCTCCATCCTGCTTCTGGTGCAGGGGCGCGTGTTTGTCCAGTTACTTCACTGGTTTTCAGAATGGCGCTGGCAAAATCCACTTGACTTTTCCGAGCGGAACGCCGTAAGTATGAAGATTACAAAAGTTCAAGTATTGAGCCTCCTTTTCTGTTGCCTTCCTAACCTGTAATCTGTCCTTTATTTCAGGTGCAGAATGAAGGCGATGCGTTGAGGGATTGAATTGCCAATGGTAAACTCAGGTGAGTTAGCGATGGGGGCGATCCCTCTTAATGTCTTTATATTCCTCCAGTAATGTCTTTTGTCCTTTCCCCATAGGGGCCGGGGTGCGGTACCTGCCAACGAAGCGGCGCCGACCCGAAATGAGGAATGGTCCACCAACAGAAGACCGGTAAGTGTTATGGCGGAAAATTAGGCTTTCCTCATATGTTCCTTCTGCTCACCTTTTGTCTCTTCTTCTCTCCCCTAGGCGCAGAGATGTGGCGACCGGTGCAGACAGTCGCGGTGGAGCCAGAAGAACTCCCGAGGACAGGTGAGTGAAGCGCGGCGCTGCAGCGAGCAACGCAGTGCTTTTAAATGAAAGTCTTTTCTCAGGAACGCTGGCGTGAAGGTTCCGGATGCAGGTAAGAAGTTTGATAAAATTCTTGGTTTTCACCTTTCTCTTCTCTTCTTTCCTTACTTGAAGGGTAAGATGTCTGCAGATAGAAAATATGGGATTAAGGAACTGGGTTATTGAATGTCTCTCTCTTCTTCCCTTTCTCTTCTCCTGTAGAACCCCAAAGGTTAATGCTCTCACCTTAGGTAAGTGAACGCCGTGCTCTCCATCTGCCTCGGGGCAGGGTGCTGTAACCAGTTTCTTCACTGGATAAGGGGAGCAGGCCTCTTGACTTCAGAGGACTGCTGTCCGTCGTTTACTGCACGAACGGTAAGTTTCGAGTAATTCTAATGTCTTTAAAGTCTTTAGTAATGATGTTTCTTGTTTTGCAGGGTTCCGGCGATGGCGGATGACGGGCTGAAGTGAGTTGAAGATGGAGCCCGTGTGATGAATAGAAGCGCCTGGAAGCACGTAAGTAAGCGCTTGTTGCCTGCTTCACGATGCGCTCTAACTGTCTTTTTATTTTGCAGGTACAAGTTCGGAGCGGCTGCAGAGTGCCGGAATACCCACTGGGTTAGATGTGGAAAGGAGTAATGGCACGTGAGTATTAAAGTTCCCCAATGTCTTTAAACGCACCTTGTTTTGTCTTTCAGATGTGGGATGCAGCGCCGAAGTCCTCCGGAGCGTGCGAAGAGTTGGTAAGCTTTTGTCTTTCAGATGCCGGAATGCAGTGTGAAGACCTCCGGAGCGCACGAAGAGTAGGTAAGCCTTTGTCTTTCAGATGCCGGAATGCAGCGCGAGGCGTTGGTGACAGCCGATGGACCAGGTAAGTGAAGAGCTGTCACTGAAGACCGTAATGCTAACCTGTTCTTTCTTGTCTTTATAGGTGTTGCTGAAGACTGGATTCAGGATGGTAAGCCTTTTTCCTTAGACCCAGGATCAGATGCAGAAGACACGATGAGCGTTCTGCTGCAGAGGATGCAGAATAACGCAAAGCAAGATTCATCCATCGGGTGTGGTTTAAATAGCCTCCTGTAGTGCTTAGGTGTCTCCTTCCACAGCCACGCCTAGGTAAGAAAAGAGTTCCTGCTTTCCAGAAGAGTTCCAGTGTTCTGAATCTAGGGAGTGGCTCCTGCCCCACCCAACAGGAAAAGTAGTTCCAAACAGAAGAGGATCAGAGGCTCAACTGGCAGGCAAGTAAGCAGCATGGTCTGCTGCAGGTAAGTCCACCCAAGCATTATGAGCCCGGCGCTTCCAGCACTGGGACTGGGCATATTTATGAGCCTGGTGCCACTGGCGCCAGGACTGGGTCCAAAAGGTCCCAATTGGGACTGGTTGGCACTCGGAACCTGGGTTATGGATCTGCTTCCAAGGGAGTTGGGAAAACCCTGACCTTTTGGAAGCAGAGATCATGACATGGGGTTTTTTGACCCGCTGCTCTCGTCCCCTGGTCCGTCGCTCTGCTCCATTAGGTTTGCCTTCACCTCAGAAGTCCTGCTCGTTGCTCAGAGTGTGTCTTTAGGTATTGCCTTTTATCCATGTGAGGAGAGCTAATTGGTATCAGGTGTATGCACTTGAAGACAAGTGCCTGATTTCTACTAGCCTGATTAACGGGACATGTCCAGTATGATGTGTGAGAGTTAGTCTTGTTACTCTCAGTCACCCTCTTCCTCAGCCCAGTGTTTGTGTAAAAAGGGAGGGGTTGGGATCTCAGAGTTTCCTAAAAATAGGATGGGTTAGGTGAACAAAAAAGGGGTAATTCCGGGTCTCACCTCCACTCCCCGAAGACCGCTCACTCAGGTGATCCTCCCGCACTGGTCCAACCCCAGGGTCTGGATCCAGAGGTGATGGTCGTGCCGTGGCCACCTGAGAGAGAGATCCCTGGAGACTAGCGGGTAAGACACCCTCTGTTTTCTCACAATATCCACATATATATTTTCCAGGTCTTTTGAGACACAATCAACTTCAGTGGGAAAATAATAGGAAGAACACTTTCCATTATGCATCATAGAAACAACTCTACTGCATTTGCGGGTAAATTGGAATGGATGTTCATCCAGCCATAAGATTTTAGCATACTTTAGGGAACTTACCTTATGGATATTTGTGAATATATGCACATATATATTTTTCTGCCCTTTGAAATACAATCAACTACCGTGGGAAAATATTAGGAAGAATGCTTACCACAATACAGTATAGACATGGCTGATCATCTCTAAATGGTAAATGACCAACAGGTAAGAATAAGAGATAGCATTTCTTAGGTATTCTAAATAGATTCTGAGTTCTGTACTATTATTTCAGATCCAACTTTATTTGAGTCACTAGACAATGTAACACTGATGGAAGAAATAAGAAAAACCTTATAGAAAATCACAGATCATATGGTAAATGCTGATTAATTGATGCTAAACAGAACATAGGCTCAACTTAAGCAATATGCGATCGTTTTTTTAGTGCACAATCTGTACTATTATTTCAGACTGGAATTACTAAATAGCACAAATAATGATGAAGACAGGGAATAACATACAAAGGGGAGCACAGATACAAGGTAATTGGACCCACAGCTAATTATAACACTGGCAGGGAGCATATAGTAAATACATAAGAGGTTGTTTTAAGAAAATGCCCATGGTAGGATGTGGATGCTTGCATTCTGAAACCAGATAATGATCCATCATTACAATGGTTTGGTGAGACATGAGGTGGATCAGAGTGGTGCAATCTTGGCAGTCTGTGGTGCTGTGCTGATGGAATCTTGTGGTCTGTCCTTGCTGGCTACTACTCTTGGAGGCAGAGTCTACTTTTGAAACTTTAAAAGTCTGCGGAGTGAAGTGGGGCAGAGTGGTGCAGTCCTGGCAGTCTGCGCGGGCTGCAAGGAGTAGCGGCCCTACTTCCTGGGTTCGTGAAATTCCAAAGAGCCTGTGAACTCTTGTGGGTGGATTGGTGAGTGGTTTTAGTTTAGACTCAATGACTTTAAATGGTGCCGGTGGCACCCAGAAAAAGCAATTCCCCTGCATGTACAAACTAAGGAGAGGTAAACAAATAATGACCTCCCCCCTAATTGAACGAGCACCAATCACTGACGCAGAGATCTTGGCTGCTATAAATTGATCACTTACCTCCTCGCTGGACGGTGGGACAGTGTATTGTGAAGGACGTCCCTCGTGTGTAACGGGGTTGCCGGACGAGGTGAACTTGCTTGGTCTTCAGTTGTTAGGCTTGGAGCTGCCCTTACAGGGTAAACCTGCCTCTAAACTGATGACCTCCTTCTTTACACCTATTGGTAACTCAGGGAAGTCCCCCATGACGATCAGGTCTGTTCCTGATAAAACACAATGTATACTGGAAAACAATGTTACCCTACAACCATTAACTGAGGGCCGTCATCTAACAGTTCAAATGGCAAAGACTCAAGTTTTCTAGACACCCCTCCGATGATCGGTTAGAGATACATCCCAGATTTTGATTCCTCCTTTTCCTTGGTCGGCTCGCCCCCGGCACGATTGTCACCTGGTGTTAGGGAGAATTCTCTGTATAGGCTAATTTCCCAAACCTAGTGTGCCCCCCAGCAGCTTTGCTGGATTTTTGGGGTTTCATTCTTTTTCTCCTGCTAAGAGTGAGACTCTTTTTCTCCCACTACTAGGCATGATTTGAGAATGTCCTTTGACTTTGTAATGTGTTTTATGGGCTATGGGGTCTTTTACTCCATAGGGCTTTATGTGTTTTTGGTAAGTGTGTTACCCAGTACCCTCAGTGCAGTAACACAGGGGTGTCATAGTGGCCCCCAAACATAGACTCCATACCCTGGGACTGACTACTGTCTCCCAGGGCATGTAAAGTCACCATTGACTTTACTAGTCTTAAATTGTGAACAGAACCAGTACAAACCATCATATTGTGGAAGTACTGGTAGGGGTAATTTGATTGCCCCTGGGTCTGTTTTTCAAGGGGGCACTGTCCAGGCCCCCCTTGTCGAGTTTCTGGCTGGTGGAAGTGGTTACCACGCAAAATATTCCACCAGAATATTTCCTATGGGATTTTCCCCTTCATTTTAAACGCACCACTTTTTTGGTGCAATATTAAAGATACCGCCGGTTTATTTATTTAATATCTATTCCCCGGTTGGGTCTTTTTGCCAGGACTCGGTTTTAAAATGGCGTTTGTGTCCGCCTCTGTAACTCCAACCCAAGTCGAACCCTTTGTTCCACTTTTGGCAGGCTTCTGCACTGAAGCCTCCAAATGTGGTGCCACTCTGTCGGTGTCTACAGGATGTGTGGGAGGGGGGAATAGGCAGCCTGGACTGAGTTGCCTCGGCAACTCAAGTCGCACTCTTGTGTGATTGGCCCAGTGGTGAGCCGCCCAGCTCACCACTTAGCATGTTTGAGTGACAGCTAGGACTGATGAATGGGGGTTTTCTGGATAAAAGCAGGGCTTTGGGGACTGGAAATTCGGAAGTCGCCACAGGACCCAAGGAATCCAAAGAGGGAGAAGCTGAGCCAACCTGCAACAACGACACCACCGGTGGAGCCCTGCTGAACCGAACTCACCACTTCCCAACGACAGAGAAGATCTTCTTCCTGGAGAGTCTTCTTCCTTTGAGCTGGTGGGGTTAACCGGTTCGCCTTTTTCGCCTTCCTGGATCATCTCATGGTCGAATCGCCCGTGCCAAGCACCCCGGCGGCCGGATAGCCACGCTTCACCACTACCGCAAATAAAAGGGTAGTACCTTTTAACCGGGAAACCCTGCGGCTGGTTTCTTCCCTGGCAGTGCCACGACCTCCAACTTTCCTCCACATCAAGATCTTCTCTTCCCCTGGACGAAGCACCGACTTGCACCCGCTGCAAGGAACAACTGCCCCCGCTGGAGCTTTCTCGCCATTTCAGGTACTGTGTCCCGCCTGGTCTCCCTTGCAACAGACTGTTCAAGGTGTCCCGTAAATCCTTGACTCTCTATCCTGGGGTGAGCTTGGACCCGTTAACATTACCTTTCTGAACTGATCTAACTCCTTTTTGAACTATCTGCAAAGACTTTTAAAGTGTACTTCAACTGTGTGATCTTGGGCACATTCCGCCTTGCTCTCTCCAAGAGTGGGCCTGGCCTATGAACTTTTTGCTCTACAGTAGACCCTGCCTTTCTTGACTTGCTGTGGTTCTTTAAAAGTGTTGGTATTGTGTGTTTTCCTATTTCTGCCTTTTCTCTCCCTTTTTAAATCATTATTGGGGTGCCATCTATGGTTACGCGCTCACCTCTGTTTTGCTAAATAAGTGGTGTACTAACCTAGACTTGTCAAATAATTAATTAGAGAGGTGTATATATTTCTAGTGACTGTGTTTGAACTTGCTTGGCATATTAGTGCCAGAGTATTTTTACAAGTGTGTTTTTAAATAAATAATTCTATACTTTTAGCGCCCGGTCCCAATAAGTTATCAAACCTTTTGTTTAAAACTAACCCTGAGGCCTGGGCAGAAACCCTTAATGTCCTGTTTAGGAATGTAGTTATCTCAGACACGTACCCCACGTCATGGTCAAGGGCAGATATCATTCCAATCTATAAAAGGGGTGCGAGAATGAGCCCGATCAATTACGGGCCTATTTCCCTCCTGGATGCAGACAGTAAGGCCATTGCATCGATCTTGCTGTCCCATCTGAAGGCTTGGGCGGTAGCGCCAGGTCGTCTGTCAAAGTGGCAAATTGGCTTCCGAAAGAATGTTGGAGCATCGCTAAATGGGCTGATAATTGAACGCTATTCAACATTTGGCTTTGGAGGGCAAATATGACTCAGTCTATATTTCATCCATAGAGTTATCATCCGTATTTGATGCAGTGGATCAGGAACATCTGTGGTCCAAGCTCTAGAATTTGGGAGATCCTTGGGGACTCCTGAGATTAATTATTGGTCTCTACTCCTACTCAGAAACACAGGTACATTTGAATCACTCCAGCACCCTTTCACCCACGATTCAGACATGTTGGGGTGTCAGGCAGGGTTGCATCCTCGCATCCTGGCTGTTCAGTATCTACTTATCCGACATCACGGCAGCGATACATAACCTAAGGCCCCTCTGGCTTTCTTATGTGGAGGATTTCGTTCTCTTTGATTGTACCCCAGTAGGCCTACAGAGGTTGATGGGTGTCTTCCCGTTACATGTGGACAATCATGCCCTCCAGATGAATCCTAGCAAAACTAAGATTCCGCAATGTCCAAAAGGCTGCAAAGAATCGACCTTTATATGGCACGTAAATTCAGAACCAGTGGCTAGGGTGAACTCCATGATATACTTGGGATTTCTTCATCATTCCAATCCATCGCTGACAAGGCTGATAGAGTGGCGGAAGGAGGGCATCATACCCTTATCTAACCAACTACTGAGGCTGGATGCCCGTTATGGAACCTACTCCCTGAAAGCTAGTTTGACCTTTAATGATGGGAAACTTGTTCCTAAAATCTTGTATGGGATAGATATATATCCCCTAGCTGTGATGAAGATGTTGCCCGGCCTTGAGGCCCTAGTTTGGCGTCGGGTGTTGCAAGTTCCAAATTCAGTACCCATATAGGCTATTCGTTATGAATTTGGCACCATCTCGTTACTATGAAGAGCACAGTGGAAAACATTGTCACTGCTCAAGAAAATCTTATGTCCAGCACCTGATTCTTTATTCTTGGACCTGGAAAGTATTCTTGTGGCAGGGAAATGTCCTTGGGTGAATGAGGTCTTCAACTTTTGCAAACATCTCTTAACAGAAATAAACAGCTCTGTAAGTGAACTTAGAGCAAACTCCTGTAGAGTGAAAAAGCTCCTATTTGAACACGACAGGGTCAACACCATTGCAAAAATGCACTGCTATTCCTCCCTGAGTTAACTGAGAGGAGATCATAAGAGCCAAGGCACGTTAGCTCTCTTTTTGGCCATATATCCATCAAAATGCGTCAGGCTTGCCTTCCTACGTTTTCCTACGTTTCCGTTGGAACCTGCATCCGACAAAACAAATTCTGATGCTGATCAGTTGGATTGTCATTTTTGCAGGCACCTAATGCCAGCTTGCCCGGCCCTAAAGGCGCTGAGATGCAACCATCTAAAAAAATGTATGCCGGCTTTGGAATAGGGATTGGGTATGCACGTTTGGCCTGAATGTCTGTCAGGTCACACTATCTCCACGCAGGGACGTCATTTCACCAAAATGCCAGGGGTAGCGGAAGTGACATCACACTATCTTTGACCTCTGATGGCATCACAGACACCCTACCCCAAAGTGACATCACGGGAAGCGATGGACACAAGCTTTCACCCCTTGACAAAATAGGAAGCCGAATCACATAGTATTGTTCCTAAGTATACTATGAAAAATATGGTTACGATTTCACTAAAATGTGATATACATTTCATACAAGAATGGATCACTATATGTATCGTTAATATCAGTGTGTATAGGCCTATATTACCAAATTACTGTGAATGCAAGCAGACGTCCAAGGACAAATGATAATAATGTGTTATTATATAACACTTATGCTTAAGTGCTTTATATAAGTCTTTCTAGAGTAATAGTGATGCAATTGTTCCCTTTTAACTATTTGTTATGTATGTTAAAGGTTAATTTGATTTAACCAATAAACATAAAAAATGTGAGACATGCTAAGTAAAGGCAGCAAAAGAAGCATGTTGTTTTATTTTAAATGTGTGTCTGTAATTTGGACATGTCTGTTTAGTAACGAGGTACATGGTGCTTATAATGGAAACATGAATGAGATTTATGGCTGAATTGTGGCAATACTGAACAGAGTTCCTTTTGAAAATAGGTGTTTTTTCTAACAAGACGCACAACTATAGAGAGAAATATGTCTAAACAGACGCACTTTTAAATCTGATGATTCTGACAAGAATACCAATTAAGCTCCGTTTTCTACGTTTTCTTTTTCCCCTCCCCCATTTTCTGTTTTTACAGATATTCACAGAAAGTTGAATTTAATTGCATTATGCAATTTTTATTCAAACATGCTCTAAATCTAAATACAAATATACATGATATGTTAAGCACACAGCTCATGTGGACTTATGTGACGGATGTGTGTATGTACTGAGCCTCGAGAAAGCAAACGGTTTATGTTTGAATAGATTATAAAGTTATGTATTGTGATTAATGTTTTGAGCCTAGGGCAGGGCTCAAGTCGACGGTACACGCGGATGGACGGAGTCCAACCACTTTTTTCAGAGCTAAAATGAGAAACATTGAATGTCCGCTTTGAATTTATGAATTGAAGCTAACCTCGGGATCAGTAGTCAAGTTTGTAGGCCAGACACTTCACTACTGCACTATATAACCTGAGGAAAAATAAGAGACAACTAAAGGTGAAATGTCCCATTTCGGCACTGCAAGTCCCAGGGAAAACATGGTTCTTGGAGTTTAAAAACATGCACACCTTTTAAAGTTTTCAAAACCACTATTAGAAGAAAATATCCTCTCTTGGTTTTGTGCGTGTGTTGATTTTATGAAAGGCAAATGCCATTCGTCCTGTTCAATTTGGGTGGTTATGCAAAGCCAATTGAATGGAAAAGTGCGCGTTTCACCTTGATATGCTAATTTCTGGCGACGTCACATCCCACTGCGTTTGTTGAGTCCCCCCCACTTTATTTTTTAGGACTTGACCCCTAGGGGAAGCTCCAAAACTACACGCCCGTGCGCCAACCGGTGATTGTTGGCTATTTGTTTGGTTACATTGATTTTCACGTATATCACGCGTGTGTATAAGGCCATTTGGCCTTTGAGTTTCTCATATGTTTGCATAATAAACACAAGTGTATTCATACCAAGAGCTTGATTACTATAGCCGCAGGGCGCATTGTAGGAGGGGGTGGTGGAGGGGGGGATGTCCTCAGTGTACCTTGCAAATTTTGGACTGTGACTGTTACAGCCCTCCCCTGGCATTTGCTGACAGTTGGCTTTTGTGAAACATTTAAACCCAACTTTGAAATATTAGTGTTAACAATTTTTAAGTGTGGCCCAGCGGCCCATAACACAATCACCTCCTGATCACTGCTCAAAACAAGCATTGGCAGAGACAACAGCGTTGGCTTGTCTCTGGGTACTAGTTTGGCATTTGCCAGGCATTCCTATAATATGCCCAGGGCCTCCCACCGTTTTGCGGCTGCTACCATTAGTGGCCAGTTAGTACCATTACAACAGTGCCTGGCAAATGCTTATACCATGTCTACACAAAATCCCAAACTGTTGCCATTGCCATGCTCGTTTATCGTTCCTTTGCAGACTTAGCACGTATTTATTTCAGGGTGCTTTTAACACGGTTGACTTTGGCTGCTATTCTATTTTATTTTCATTGGCCTGTTTGGTTTGTATTGCTTTACTTCTGTACAACCAGGGCATCACGAGGGGGGTGCAGGGAGGGCAAACTGCCCCAGGCCTCGAGCTTGCGGGGGGCCTCGCGGCCCCCTCTCCTACGGAGAAGGCAGCACAGTCTCCCGAGTCCTTTATTCAAACGGGGACTGTGCTGCCCGTGCAATGATTTTGCTGTTTGTTGCGAAGCAGTTTGGCTCCGCAACAAACAGCAAAATAATAGGAGGCAGCAGGGCTCAGAACTGAGCCCTGCTGCCTTCCGTTATTCAGTTGACAACGTGGACGTGCTGAATGACAAGAGAGGGCTCCTCTCCTGTCAGTCAGCGTGTTCACATTGCTCAGCATGACCACGCTGACTGATGGGAGAGGAGTTCTCTCCTGTCAGGCAGCATGTCTACTTGTCGGCTGCTTGGATGCTATTGAAGGGGGCATGTAGGTAAGGTAAGTGTTTTTTTATTTTAAATTACATGTGTATATATGTGTATTTAAATTAAATAATTATGTGTATGTATAAGTGCATGTTGGTGTTTGTGTCAATGCTGTGTTTGGTTTTATGTATGCATGCATGTATGTATGGAGTTGTGTAACTGGTGGATGAATGCATGGGTGAAAGTGTTTTATGTGTATGTGTTTTCAGCCCCACCCCTAAATTTTGCCGCCCTGGGAGCACTTCATTAAGGGGTGGGTTCATGGCATCAGAGGTGCACCTAGGCTAAAATGTGGGGGGGGGGGCAGAGTGGAGGAGGGGGGGTACTGACACTTCAAATGTTGGGAGAGGCGCTAACATCAGAAGCTGTGAGTGAGGGGCAAACTTCCTTGTGTGGGGGCATCTAACATATTTTCACATTCAAATGAGACTATTCTGGTGAAGCTTCAATGTTACAGCTACCTCTCGCCTTCATTTCTGAACCGTCACACTTAAGGACTGCTGTGAGAATGAGATGTCTCATGTCACCACTTCCTTTCTAATCACTCCCCTGGCATGCAAGTGCTAACCCCACATCTCAATTTCAATTACCTAAAAAATGTATGCATATGAATGCATATGCTAATAGTAAAATGTTTTATGTTAGTAATTGCAGCGCCTTTGTTAACAGCAAAGCCAAGGCACCATTTAACGTTTGTGTCCTGTTCGGTCTGACCACAGCTCTGTCGGTCAACCCGGCAGGGGCTGGATGACAGTTTTCAAAGCGGATAGTGAGTGGGGGCAATAAACCCATTGCACTTTCGGTCTCCCCCTGAGGGATGGCATCTGGGCCTTTCACCTTTTACAGTTGAAATGGGCCCCGAGTAGCTGCCCCCATGTTGGCAGTCTTATGACACATAAACCTACTGATAATCTGCAGATTCGAACCTCCTTGCTGCATTATTTTGACTTCCTTATTGATTTAAGCACTCCACAGGTGCCTTAGACCATTGTTCCAATCAGTAAGGGGTGCCCCAAGCATCAAAAAGAAATGGGACCCCACCAGCCCTGACACATCTTTAGCCAGCCCTGCTCCCATTTCCCTCTGAATTCCCTGAGCCCAGCTAGGAAGCTGAAAAGCTATTTCACCTTCCCTTTGGCCACTAGTCGTACCTTTCACCCTAATTCAGGGGATGTTTACTTTCATAGTGCTATGCTAATCTCGGGAGAGGTGGGCCATCTGAAAGCTGAGACCAGAAGTTAAGACTTTGGCTTTATCAAAGTGAGTCGGTTGATTTCGCATGGATAGGTTTTTGTGCTCTGCATGTTTGATGCTGATGCTGCTCCTTAACGAGTGCTACCGGCTGGCGACACATCGAAAGAGGCCTTCTGCCTCAAAGTGGCCAGGGGCTGATGCCACCCATGGAGCCAGGTTCAGTCAATAAAGCCCAACATTTCAGGAAGGGGCTAGAGGCCAAACTGCTCAATGGTGTTGTGCCACTGCATGGCACTCTTTTTGTTTGGGTTATTAGGTGTGCCACTAATAAGCCAAAACTATTGCTTTAGCGAACAGACAGTGGTGGAAATAGACTTTTTTTCTGGGGCAACCCTCCTACCGCAGTGAAAGAGGCCAGGCCCAGCGACGAGATGATTAGGAGGGTGTAGGGCAGGTATTTTAGTCACCCCATGAACATTTGCCTCTTCCAATCAGAGGATTTATCGTCAGCAAAGTTCAAAATCTGCACCCCTTTAAACCTACAAAATGCACATGAATGTTTCCACTAAAGTGCAACATTGACAAGGGATTTCAAAGGGGTCCCGCTCAGATCCTCAAGTGGTCTTGTGGGGAAGTGTCTCACTTTTGCAACCTAGCGGCCACGGTTTCCATTGACTTCTCATGGCCATGCTAATCCCTATGTCAATTCTCACCCAGTTCCTGCCCTCCCCACCCAAAACACATCCTCACTGGAACTCTTTGAGCTAGCTTTAATCAAGGCCTTGCCATCAAACTTTGCCCTCAAAGTGTCTGTGAGTTTTATCTCAAAGGAGTTCATGGCTTCATTGGAGTTGTAAACAAGGAACTGGTGTAATAAAAATGTCTTAATCAGATCTGCCTTTGGCCACTCGATTTAAAAACACCCTGCGTGTCTTTCGCTGAAGTCTTGTTAAAAACAAGCATTGGCAAAGTCAACAGTTTTGGCTTGTGTATAAGTATTAGGCATTTGCCAGCCACTGCTATTAGCTGCTCAGGTACTGAAACCATTTTACACCGGCACTATAAATGGTCAGCTAATACCAATACAGAAGTGCCTTTCCCATGCCTACACGAATGCCCAAACTGTTAGCACTGCCAATGCTCTTTTTGCTTTACCCTCGATGCACATGACTATGCATCAAGATTAAAGCAAACATACTATTTATCTAAATTGGCCCACATTTAATGTAGGCCAATCTAGCCAGTAACAACACTTATGGCACACAGTCAGCCTGGATATACTTTCTGTGGCATGGCATTTTTACTGGCTGGAAGTCTGTACATGGTAACAATGGCATATATTGATGCAGACTGCATGGACATACATGAGAACAACCAGCATGAATATATTTTTATACTAGCGTATCTTGCGTGGAAAGGCAGCATGAAATATATTGAAAAATGTTCCTGTGCACGGTTTGTGATTTGCAACTATTGGGATTTTCCGTATGTTTCCATACAAAACCAATTGCAAACTGTACGGATTTCTACCCAATTTTGCAAAGAAAGTGCTGTAAGATGCATAATTTTAACACAATGTTTCAAACATTTTCTTGGGAGTGAGAACCCCACCTTCAGCAACCCTTGTTCCGTTTGGGCTCCCTCACTGTGCTCTGTTGATCCTGCCTAATTGGCACAAACTTTTAAGCCTCTTAAATTCCGAAATGTACCAGCCTTGACTGTACATCATTTGTCACTGAGTATGATGTGTGTTTTAATGGGCACACAGGGGCAGTGTGCTCCTTGATGATATGATATGGCATTTATAACGTGCCGGTACACAAGTGTTTCTAGGCGCGACAAGGCAAGGAGGGGGAAACAAAAGAGTAGGACAAAACACAGATCTTACTAGGTCTTGTGTCATTCAGATTGCGCAAGAGCAGGGAAGGGGGAGGGGAGAAGTGCCAAGCGTGGGGTAGGATGCAGAAGTGCAGGAACAAAGGAGAAACAATAGTGCAGCCAATGGGTGGCTAGTGCGGGTACTCAGAAGTACAGCTAACGGGTGGAGAATAAGTGCAAGAGAGGGACTGTAGGGTTACAGGTACAGACCACAAGTGCAGGATTGCACAAAAGCCAAGAGGCAGTGCAGGATTGCAACAGGATAGACAGGGACCTGGGCCCGAATTCAGAGCTTGACCAGGTGACCAGTGCATGGATCAGGCAGGTGATCAGCAAGAGCGAGGAAGAGAGAAGGCAGAAGCAAAGAGACAGGTCTTGAGTTGCTTACGGAACCAGAGACGGTTCTGCTCAAGTTTCAGAGACGCAGGGAGGCTGTTTTCAGAGGGAGGCCCCAGCCGAAGAAAGATCTGCCCTCAACTCTTTACTTGGAAAAGTGACTGACCCTCAGAGAGTTGAAGGTGGAGGAGTGGAGAGCTCATGCCATCCATCCTATATATATTTATGCATATGATACAAAAGTTAGTCCGGCATAAACCGTTCTTCAGTAGAAAAATCGAACTCTGCTGTAGTTGATTTGGAGTTGTATTAATAAACCATATTTGGGATCCTGCACACAAACTCAAAGGGAGATTTCTCGAGTCTCCTGTTTGCGGATATGCCGCCGCTACTGAGTGCAAAAAATTCTAAGGGGGCCTCACCAAACGTTTTGCCCCGGGCCTCACCACATCTTCTGACAACCCTGTGTACAACTCCCCTGCCGCTTGATGCTGTATCCCATTTTGTATTTTGGTGATTGATATCGTTGGGTGATACACTAACTATGTCGGACTTGTGCTGTTTTGCATTAGATGGACGTTAAAAATGTCAAGGACTAACATTTTAAACTATATTGTCCTCTGGTGATTGTTTCTTCTCCTTTGCCAAATTTAATAAAAAGGTAATACAATTTAATTACAAAAAAGACCGACATCAACGAGGAACAAAGGGTGACAATTTTTCTGCAATTAAATACAAATTCGTGCACTGAAGGTAAATTACTCTGAAACACCACCAGATGGCAGCAACGCCGCAGCGATTGAAACCCGAGAATTCGAACGGTTATCCACCATGTTCAACGGCTTGCATATACCTTTCTTCATTTCTTTTATGGGCGAGAATGCTTTTGATTCTGTTGACTTTAACAATTCTAGAACCAAAAAAGTATAATTTACACACAAGGTTCAATGTACAAATATTTTGAAAACAGAAAACGGAATTAGGATACTATAGGTTCATTGATGTTTCTGAGCTTTAATTACGCTTTCTGTGTAATTTTACGTTGGTTAGGTTTTAAAAAACGAACATTCGTGATTAATGCATGTCCGGCCCTGGCGCAGTAGCCAATGCTCGCTCCTTTATGATGGTCGCTGTTACAGGTCTGCAGCGGTCATCGGATTCCCCGTGAGGCCCCACCCACCCAGAGACTCAGTTGGACACTGGTGTGTTTTCGATTCGGGCTCCCCGGTCGCTCTGCAGCGCTGAGAAACGCTCCTTTTATTTATAGGTCACTCCTCCGCGTGCTGAAACCCTTAAAGGGGCAGCACCACACTCCTCCTTTTTCATAATGACAACGAACAAAGGATCACTAATTTACTAAAAACACATAACACACTGCAAACCAAACCCACAAAAACCCCTTTAATAGCAACCACCCTGGATCCCTGCACCAACTGTTGTGTCCCCTGGTGTTGCTCCCAGTTCAGGACTCCAGCACATAGTGCGGTGAGCAGGTTTCCCTCGCCCTGTCCTCAGGGGGTTCCTCCTACCGACCTCCAGGATTGATTCTCCCTCGCTGGCACTCTCCCAAGCTGGAGAGCTGGGTGGTGGAGTGAAACCACACCCCTGCCTTCATCTGGAACCTCCAAAATATACCTCCCTGGGCTCCCCCAGCCTCTTGAAGAAGCTGGCATTGCGAGTGACAGGCGCAGTTCCATCCGAGGCCGTCACCATAGACCCATTCACCACCACCACGTCCATCGGCCCCGGCTCATATGTTGGTGACAACTTCCTGTGGATGTGCCGTTCCATAACCAACACCTAATTGCCGGGAGCAAACTGCTGAGGCCTGAGTCCCCTCCGAAGATTCTCATGTTCAGTTCTTTGCCTTCTTTCCGTTTCCACCTGCTGAGCATCGATCACGGCGGGCTCACGCTCCCCCGTCTCGGGTAGCAGTCCTCTGGGGCACCGCTTGAGCAGTGCTTCTTCAGGCGCCACCCCCGTGGATGTGTGCGGGGTGGCCTGGTATTCCCGCAGAAACTGATACAGGGCCCTTTTCAGCCTCTGGCCTTGTCCATGGGCGACGCAGAACACTTTGTTTAGGGTCCTCATCATCCGCTCTGCCTCACCATTGGCCCTGAGCCACAATGGAGTGACCCTTGGGTGGTGAATTCCATAGCCCTCCATCAACCTGGCAAAGCTCTCACCTTGGAAGGGTGCTCTGTTGTCTGAGCAGTTACTTGGGCAGCCCATGAGTGGCAAAGATTTTCTCGACTGCCACCACCACTATCTCGAATGCCACAGACTCAATGAACTCCACCTCCGGGTACCTGGACCACTCGTCCACGAGAACCAAGAAATGTGTGTCCCTGGTTGTAGAGCCAAAGTCCGCATGGGCTGCCTCCCATGGTCTTGTGCCTCATAGCATTGTCTCTATGGCGGGCTCCTTTTGGGCTGGTGACACCACCTGACACCACATGCATGCCGCGACAAACTCTTCCACCTGCCTCTCTAACTCTGGAGACCAGACCTGGCGCAGCCGGGCCTTTGTTTTAGCCACGCTCTGGTGTCCCTAATGGGCCAGCTCGATGACCTGCTGTATTTTCCCCTGCGGGACCATGGTCCGGTCGCCACTCAGTAAGAGGCCACTCTCAGAGAATGTTAGTTCGTCCCTCACCCTCCATAGCTGTTCCAGGTTGGCTTTGGCCTCCTGAGTCCTCAGGGCAAGAGGGTTCAGCACAGCCTTCCATGATCCTTGCTGAATGGCCGTCTTTAGGATGAGGAAGCATTCGTCTTCTGCAGCCGCCTGTTCCAATTCGCCCACCGGCACGGAGTTGGGAGTCGCCGCCTCCAACACCAGTTGAACGTGCGCATCTGCCTTCTCCGCACAGCTGTCAAATGGCCCTTCCGTCTCCCCTCTTGGATGTTGAGAGAGATAATCCTCTGCGTTGTTGCTCCCAGGCCGGTACACGAGGGAGACCCCATATTCCAGTAGCGCCAACATCCATTGCTCGATCCTCGCTGGTAGCTTGGAGGAAGAGCCACCCAGGATGGGCAACAAAGGCTTGTGGTCGGTGACCACCGTCACCGGTCTCCCCAGGACGTACAGCCTGAAGTGTCGACAGTCCCATAGGACCGCCAAGGCCTCCTGCTCAATCTGGGAGTATCGCTGTTCGGTTTCTGAGAGGTCCTTGCTGGCGTATGCCACCGGCCAGACACCCAGATTTGCGTCAACCTGGCTGAGCACATACTTCTTCTGCCTTGCCAGGGCGCACTCCTGCTTCCATCCAGTATGCTCTAACTTCAAATATTCCTTGGCACCGACCCAACTCAAGGAATCGAGGCAAAGTGATGCCGGGCTCCCGCAGAACCTGTCTGCATAGCTTGCCTGATGCACACCCCTGGATCAGCTGGTCCCGGATCATCGTGTCAGGGTTGTCCCAGGCGCAGGACACAGCTAGCCGGCGCAGGCGACCATAGAAATTGTCCAGCATCTCGTCGTCTTTTTGGCGAGCAGACCTCATCACAAAACGTTCATAATCCACATTCGCCAAGGGCAGGAACTAATTGTGTAAAGCAGCCTTCGCTGCGTCGTATGAGGTGTCAGAGGTTTGAAGAGATAGAAAAACTTCATGCACTGCAGGCCCGGCAGAATACAGCAGCGTAGCCAGCTTACTGTCATCATTAGTTTCCATGGCGGCTCTAAAGTACATATCCAGCCGATCGATCCACATTTTCCATCGGGCCCCAGGCTGGAAGGGGTACCCGAGATGTCAAACTCAGGCATCGGCTACAGCGCCCCTGGGGCGGAGGCGCCACAGCAGGCGCTACTTGGTTGTTGGGATCACTCATGACAGTGAGCCCACAGGCACCCCACCCAGTTTAAAGATGCGGCGGCAACTCACCCAGACAGTCCTCTCACAATGCCCTTGCTGTAATGATGGACCAACCCTCCAGGCGTATTTGGGCACCTTCCACGCCCACACAGATGGCAAAGCAGGATTCAGTTCACTTCACCCCCAAAATGTCCAAAAGAAACAAAACACCAGACATGTATCCCAGTCCAAAGTCCAGGCAGGGCAGATTAAATTGCCACAGGAGAAATGAGTCAACACAGTGAGCGCAGTATCAGCTGCCCGCTGCAAATGTGTCCAAATATTAAGGCTGGATGACGCACAGGCACTCTTTTACAGAGACGCGACCATCCCAGGCTTAATCTCCAAAATGTCTGCCAAGCCGCGTGGTCCGTCCCCTCCCCGGCATGTAGACAGTGAAAATCAGCCCCAAAATGAGATAAGAGATTCACTGCCTTGTCACCGCCGTGCCCGGGTGTTAAATCAGACCTTGTTGCCACTGTTACAGGTCTGCAGCGGCCATCGGATTCCCTGTGAGCCCACTCCCACCCACAGATGCAGTGTTAGGGCTCCCCAGTCGCTCTGCGGCGGCCGGGAACGCCCCTTTTATTTATAGGGCACGTGGCGGAGTGCAACATCACTCTGTTGTTGCATGCTGAAACCCTTAAAGGGGGGCAGCACCACAGTCGCCACCTTCACTTAAGTTCAAAGAACAATTCAACTACACCCCCTGAGGTTCATTTCAATGACACTTGAGCGCCTAAAAAGAGAACGTTTTCTATCTCCACTCGTGATGGTATTTGCAAGCAGCTTATGTGTCTGACAGATGCTGACCCCAGCAAAACAAAAAAGATGATGGCTGGAAAGTTTGAAATGAATCTAAACCTCTGACATCACTCTGGGCAACAAACCCTCCAGACTATCTCTTTTCGCCTGCCAAGGCATTACTGAAATGGGAAACACCACATGCAAATCAGGCTTTGTCCCAACCCAGAGGGGGCAGTCCAGTCCTAACTGCCTGGTTACATCTGCAGGAGACCACTAGCAAGCCCGGGCCCGGACACTTCCACTGGGCGTCATCAGAGAGGTGCAGTTGACCTAGCAGTTTGGGCTGGACTGCCCCTTTTGGGGTGGGACCAAGCCTGGTTCGCATATGTTCTTCCCCTTTCCGTAATGGCATGGCAGGCTGAAGAACGATAGACTGGAGGGTTCCATAGAGCCATGCTAATTGTTATGACTTCTTTAGCACCTTCCAGGCAGCCATTACCTTTTGGAGATGATGACCCCAGCAGGCACATCCTGTCTAATTCGGTTCTGTTCGTGGGGAGGGGTGGTTCTTTATCTTCTCCTTTTCGTGTATTTCTATGGCGTAGTGGGGGCTGTGGAACGGAATTTCCACTTACAAATGATGTCATGGAGAGGATGGTGTTGATTCAGTGGATGGCCCTGTCAGCTGGCAAAAGAGCTCACACGTATTGCAGATGGACGCTCTGCACATGTCAGGATGAACAAAACAAGCATTGTTCAAATCTACACAAGTCAACAGCTGACACAACGGCAAATGTGTCTGCACCATATGTCCTGGAAACATTTCCTTTGCATGGTCTGCTTGGTTGCTCATTTGACAACTCCTTGGTTCCACATCCCTATGCCCTCCCCTGCTGTCCCCGTGTAAACCCTCACCTGAGCGCAGCTATGTTCACAGGCTGCTGTAACCTCCTCCCTCACTATTCTCCAGGCATTGTGTCACCTCCCTTTGAAATTCTCTCTGTAATGGTGTTCAGTCTGCGTTTGTGTCAAATAACATTTTCTCATGTTTGGTTTCTTTATGTACAAGGTCTTCCAACTCCCTAATTAAGTTGATTGAGTTCCTATGTTTACACTTCCGTTTTGGCACGGGGTCCTTCCTTACACCCCACAAAACGTATGCAGTTGATGGGATCCTTCCTTACAACCCAAACAATTTCTGTAACTTATGGACACCTTCTTGGCACCCCATACAACTTATGAAAACGTCCCTAAACCCACATACAACTTCAGTGACAAAGTACCAGGCAAGCAAGTGAAATGTCTTGCAAGAGTGCATTTTACATGCAAGCTCAGTTTCGCGTTTTTCTTTTCAGATTTTCACCATTTCACCTACCCCGTGTTTTAGCATAGCTAAGTCGCTGCCAAACCATTAATTTGTCAGTATGTAGAGGGACCTTGGTGCCAATCAGATGCTGCAGGATGAAAAAACGAGTGCATCATAGTGAACATCCTGTTATAGCGTAAACCATTTCTCAAAAGCTACTTCATGTTGGGGAGATAATTGTCGAATGTAGCTTTTCAGAGCTTCTTTTGTTTCCATGTTGCTGGATACAGTGAAGTCCTTTCCAATTGGGTGCTACTTTAAAGTGTGATTAAATAATATAATAGCAAAGCTCCCGATATACAACAATCAGTTGCTCTGTGACGCAGAGTTCCTTTCATTGGATCACTGCCCTTAACTAAAGTACTATTTTCATTAGCATCATCATGGAATTGTAGGACCTGCCGGACAATCCGTGATCATGTTTCTGTTCATTAAGCGTTTTCTTTGTGTGTGACAGCTTTCAGCTACAGAAATTGTACTTAATTGTGAATCAATCAACGTGTTATATTTAAGGATAACATTATCGGGGCCTCTGGGCCTCATTACACGGATGGCGGTGAACCATGGCGCTATTAGCGCCATGGTTCATGCCGGTACAATACCGGCACTGCCTTGGCGGAAAGGGGAATTACCGCCCCATTCCAAGGTTGGCGGGGCGGTAATTCCCCCTTCCGCCATTGCCCTTCCCATTTTTGGCCCATAGGGCTCAATGGGAATGGGGAAAGTGCTAATTACGGTAGCGCAAATTGCGGTACCGTAATTAGCTCCCTGGGTCCCTTTGCGGGTTGGTTTTTAACGCCTGCAAAAAGCAGGAGTTAAATCCCCCAACCCGCAAAGGGACCTCGTAGTAAGGCGGTAAGGATTTACCGGTACCGGTATTTTACCGGTACCGGTAAATCCTTACCGCCATCCGTGTAAAATGTATTAACTTTGAACTGTGTGCCACGTGTATCTATAAAGAGAGAACATTTTCTCGTACTTATTGTTTCTGCAATGGTGCAAAACATATGGCCAGCGGGCCAGATACAGCCCTGCAGTGCACGATTTATGGCCTACCAAATGATTTGAGTTTTACTACGAAATGGCCTGATTCTGGTTGTTTGATGTCCAAAGTTTGGAGCACAAATGAAGCAAGAAGGGAATTGTGATATGTGTTCAAGCGCTATCTGATTATGTTCATTCAGAGAAGAGGAACAACACCATTACATTAAAATCATCAAAACAAACTGTCCAATACATTACCCTCAAAGTAGGCAGTACTTCAATTGTACAATAAAAAGCATTAACAGTGGACAACAGGGGAACCAACCAATTCCCAACAAAGTGAAATGTGAATTCTATTTAAAGCACTGTGTGACCAGTGTTATAATAAGATGATGTCAGAGAGAGAGTGGATTGGTCGTAAGCATTGCCTCGTGATCTTGAGCAAATTGTATATTCGGAGCTTTTGTATTCATGGCGAGGAAAGGGAAACAATCAGCATTTGAAAATTACCACGATTGAACAGTCAAGCTTATCAAGAGCCCTGCAGAAGAGCCCAGGGCTCTGCAAGGAGAGACAGAGAGTAGGTATAAGAATGGAAGGCGAAGGAGTACAAGTGAGGCAGCAGAAGCCAGGAGAAGGCAATGCTGATTAGGAAAGTTACCCTGACCATGCCCCTTTCACACTTATATCTGTGGCAGGAGAGTACTTCTAAGACTTGGAAGCACATTAAGAGGAACGATTACAAGTGGCCTACGGTGACAAACTTACCAAAGAGTAAGAATATGTGGTGCTTAGAAAAACTGACATTAGTCCAAAAAGAAAACCAGAACTAGAGGATAATAATATCTGCACCTGACAATTACCCTTTCTAAGGGATCAGAAATAATTGCTGGTAAGTGTATGTTAAAGGTTGTTGGCCCAAACAGGTGACTCGTAGCTGGAGGGTGAGAATACTACAGCATTACAAAAGCCCTAATCCTGCGGGGGTGAAATCATTGCTGATAGGAATGTGCTGTAAGGTATTCACATTGACCCAGGTGGTTGACCCAGAGTTAGAGGGTTGGGCTATGTAGGCCTGACAATTACCTTGTGCAGTGGGGAAGAACTACTTGCTGGTAGGAGAGAGAGAATGGAGAGGTTGCTGAGAGCTCTATCTCAGGCACCCAGAGAGACCAGTCAAAGGTGGGAGAGAGAATGCAGAGCTTGCTGGGAACTGTACCACATGACCTGTGAGAGACCTTGTGCAAAGAAACAGCTAGATGGTATATACCTTACACTGTCCATTGAGCCTAGACAGAGCTGGAAACTATATGCCGGAGAGAGTGTATTACCTTTTGGAAACCAGCGAAAGATACTAATTCCAATGTTAGGCACCCGTACTATAGTAACACTCATTATCATACTATAGTAACACTCATTATTTCTAGTTTGAGCCCCCTGTAACCTGTAGGTGTTACTCAGACCTATCCTAACAAATAAAATAAAGGTTATCATTTTGTACATTTGGCTCACATCTGTTCTGTTGATCGTACACTGCACACAGTGTAAAGGAGCCTTTCTTTCTGCTTGTGCGTTCCTCCTTAACTCCAGCCACCATTTCCAATAAACTATGCTTCTCCCCTGAGCACTGAGACAATTACTGCCGCTGAACAGCATTAGGTTTAAAGACCACTGTTTGGTGTAATATGGCATGCCCCTGTACTTTTTGCTGGCTTTTCTGGTCTGGGTTAGTACTCTCCCAGCTTGATGAAAGCACAGGCACCACCCCAATCCTCTTCATAAGTAAGAAGTTCCAGGGCAGAGAGCTTAGGTGGGTCGAGGCTGAAAAGGAGTGTGTTGTGATTGTGTGGGCTCCCAGGAGGTTCTGACCGTACCTCATTGTGTCAACCTTTTGGACCCCAACAGACCAAAAACACCTCAAGTTGTTAAATCAAATGAAGGGGGGGCACCTGAAACTGCTCCCTTGGTCCATTGGTCAATCGGCCTAGGCGGGAGGGGCTTCATTATTGAGCCCAGGTCAGCTCATGACCATGACAATTGTCAAGATACACAATAATAGGAGGAGAGGTCGACACTCTCCCCCAAACCACAGAAGCCGAATGAAGTCGACCCTCCCACCGTGGTTGGCACAGGTACCTGATATATATATAGACAGGACACCACGTGGCAGCCAGTGGGGGGAAGAGGGTTAGGGAGAGGTTGTGGACAGGGTGAGGAGTTATAGGAACACCGGATAGAGGGTAGAGGAAAACCTAGTTTGGATAGGACTGGGGAAGTACAGGGAAAAAACCCTACATTTAGTAATCCTTGTAAACCATACTTGATATCATATGTGGTAGTACTGCCTGTTACCTGCTAAACTATATCTTGAGAACACCTTAATACATGTATCTCACACACTGTGTGTCATTGACATGAAACAAAACAAGCATGGTTAGCAGATGAAACATACAATGGGAATACTCCCAAGATGAAGACATGACACATGGCCCCCTGGGCTGGTATATGCAACACTTATAGTTACTAACAAGCACATAAACGTATAGAACATAAAGATTTGTCAAGTGCTTCCTTGCAGCATAACAGAAAGATATGCACAGTCTCTCAGTATGTAGTTGTCTCCATAAATACCCCGTAGTAACCCCTGCTGGGTTGGAACAATGCAATACTAAAGGCACCTCTGCGTACTACCCATAGTTTTTGCAACGCATACACCTAACAAACACTGGGTACTTCAGTAGCATGCTCGTAATCATGTGTGCATTTCGTCAAAGAAAAGATTAGCCCTTTCCGCACTTATCTTGTGTCCGGGAAGCTCCTGAGCCTTCCCGGACGTTGAATGCTGTTGCCCGTAGCAGCCGTCGGGATCACTTCTCTCCCCGCTGCAAAATGCTCACGCCCGCCGCCTCCGCGTTCATACCAATTCCATAGCGGGCGGCTCCTGACTTCTCTGATGCTGCCTCGACCGACGCAGCTTCGACCTCCAAACAAAATAAGCCACACCTGCCGTGCGCCGTGAGCCGCTCATAAACCGTTAGCAATCAAGATCAGCTGGCCCCCACGCGCGCACGGCAGTAAACTACCCAGCCTCCCAAGTACTGCTGGGAATTGTAGTATTGCTGGATTTTTCAGTGTTTTAGCCCTCTGAGCCCAGTATACACACGCTTGCCCTTATTCCTGACATTACCTCCTCTCCGAGGGCCCTTCCCAGGACCTGGCTTACCCGGATGTTGTCGATGAAATTGTTTAACCAACCCTGGAGCATGTACTGATTCCGCCGGCTCCCAAGAACAGTCCTCCGGCCCATAACCTTTCCAGTTAATCAGGTACCATAACCGTTGATTCCTTTTTTTGGCATCCAGAATACTTTTCCCTTCATACTCCATCTGACCTTCTTTCATGATGGCTGGTGGTCTCTTAGCAGTCATCCCCGGAGCTGCGGGTTTAAGTAAAGAGACATGGAATACCGGATGGATAGGTACATTTTTTGGCAAACGCAATTTCATAGCAGTGGCTGACACACATTTAATTATCACGTAGGGCCCAATAAAACGAGGCAGAAATTTCCGCGAACCTATCAAGGCTAGATTTCGTGTGGATAACCACACCTTATCTCCCACTGCATATTTAGGACCTGCTTGTCTATGTCTGTCAGCTTGACTTTTATATTGTCTTTTGGCTTGTTCTAGATTTGCCCGTGCCTTTTGCCTGATCTCCAGAAGCAACTGCTTTCGCTCTTGTAACGCGGGGATGTGTCCCACTTCTGGCAAATGTTCGGGAATCATATTCTGCACTTGTCCATATAAACATTCATTTGGTGCCATCCCCAGGGAAGTGTGATAGGTATTATTGTATGTGAATTCTGCCAGCCATAAAGCTTGTACCCAAGAATCTCTGCCATCTCCCAAGTACCCTCTTACATATTGCTCTAGGGTCTGATTCACGCGCTCTGTCTGCCCATCAGTTTGAGGATGATAGCTAGTAGAGAGCGCACAGTTGATTCCCAGCATCTGACAAAAGGCACGCCAAAACCTGGAGGTGAATTGTGAACCTCTATCCGAAATTATACACTTTGGTAGCCCATGCAATCTGACCACATGTTGCAAGAACAACTCTGCCAACTTTCCCGCTCCTGGTATTCCTACACATGGAACAAAGTGAGCCTGCTTAGACATGAAATCCACTACTACCCAATTGGTATCATAACCATTATCAGGAGGTAAATCCGTAATGAAATCCATCGAAATGGAAGTCCATAGTTGATCTGGGGTTGATAAGGGTTGCAACAACCCTCTCTTCTTCCCATGCTCTGCCTTGTTACGTGCACAATTCTCACACAACCTTAAGTACTTCTCTGAGTCTTGTTTTACAGTGGGCCACCAGAAATATTTCCCTAGCATCTCTTGCATCTTTCTCAAACCTGCATGCCCTGCCAATGGAGAATTATGGCACCAGTATAATGCTTGCTTCTGCAATTCCTTGGTAGGCAAATACAGTTTACCCTGATGATAGGGCAAACCTTCCCGTATGGTACGTGCGGGATGAGTTTTACTCCATTCCTGCAGTTGTCTAACTGGTAATGCCTTCTTGACCTGTTCAATGACTTTCTGTGTAATAGCCCCGACAATTCTTTCAGGTGAAATAACAGTTTTAATTTCCCCTACTGAATTATCCACATTTTGTTGTCTAGATAAAGCATCCGCCTTTCCATTCTTACTACCTGGTCTGAATGTAACCACAAAGTCAAATTCATTAAAATATTGAGACCAACGTAGCTGCCTAGGGCTTAGTGATTGTGCAGTTGTGAAGTATTGCAAATTTTTATGGTCTGTTACTACCACCACCTGATGTCTTGCACCCATCAAATAATGTCTCCATTCCACAAATGCTAATCGAATGGCCAATAATTCTTTATCCGTAATAGAATAGTTTTGTTCACACCCTGACAATTTCTTAGAGAAAAAGGCCGCAGGATGCAAAATTCCCTCTTCATCCTTCTGTGATAAAATAGCTCCTACTGCCACATTACTAGCATCTGTCTCCACCTGAAAGGCTCTCTCTAGTTTAGGATGTCTCAACACAGGAGCGGTAGTGAATGCTGATTTTAGTTGTTGAAATGCTCGCTCTGCCTCCACGCTCCATGTAAATCTCACTGCCTTTTTTAGTAGTTGTGTAATTGGACTAACGATTTTGGAGAAATTGCCAATGAAACGTCTGTAGAAGTTAGCAAAACCCAAGAAGGATTGTATGTCTTTTATACATTGTGGAGAAGGCCAATTCAACACTGCTTGCACCTTCCTTGGGTCCATCACAATTCCGGTGTTTGTCAATATAAACCCCAGAAATTCCACCTGGCTTACATGAAATGTGCATTTCTCTGATTTCACACATAATTGATATTCTTGTAACCTTTTCAACACTGCTGTTACATGTTTTACATGTTGTTCTGGGGAATCTGAGTAAATCAAAATATCATCAATATACACAATTACAAAAAGATCAATAAACTCATGCAATACTTCTTGCATAAAAAACTGAAAAGCGGCAGGGGCATTACATAAACCAAACGGCATGACAAGATACTCAAATAATCCAAACTTTGTTCTGAATGCCGTCTTCCACTCATCCCCCTCTTTTACCCGTATCAAATGATAGGCTCCCCTCAGATCCAATTTGGTATAAATCTTTGCACTCTTTACTTGGTCCAATAGAACCGAAATCAAAGGTAAAGGGAATCGATTCTTGATGGTCACCTTGTTTAATGCACGATAGTCTATGCAAGTGCGTAACGTCCCTTCCTTTTTTGGGACAAAAAATAATGGAGAAGAAACTGGAGAAGTAGAGTGCCTAATAAATCCTTTAGACAACATTTCATCAAGATACTCTCGTAAGTGTTCATTTTCCTTCTCCGTAAGGGCATATATTCTACTACAAGGTAATTTCGCCCCTTCCTCCAGTTCAATAACACAATCATAGGTCCTATGAGGAGGCAACTGCTCCGCCACCCCTTTGTCAAACACTTTTGCAAATTCCATGTACTGTGAGGGAATTCTCTTTTCCACTGCTCCCACCACTTGGGGCCCTACTACTTTCTCAATTAACAATGCTGTGGGGCCTGTTTCGAGTAGAATATGTTCCTGACACCGTTGTTCATCAAATCTTACTGTCCGTAGTACCCAATCAATTTGCGGGTTATGTAATTTTAACCATGGCATTCCCAGAATCAACCCAAATTGCAGGGCTGCTATAAGGTCAAAGGTAATTATCTCTTGATGACCTCCTTCACAAATCATTTCCAATTTCTCAGTCTGTTGTCGTATGGGACCTGAAGTTAATGTTGAACCATCTACCGACTGGACTCCTTCTACCTGCTGCTTGTCAACTACAGGTAACCCTAACTGAGTAGCCAGTGAGATGTCTACAAAGTTACCTGTAGCCCCTGAGTCCACCATAGCCCTAACCTCCTGTTTCGTCAAAGCAAAACATAATGTAACAAGAATGTAGAAATGGGAAGTTTTACCACCCACCGTGTTTGCAATCCACCTGGGGAAACTTACTTCTAATGGGCCTGACACCTGTGTTCCCCTCAAGGCCGGCCCAATTCTTTTCCCGCCTCCTTCGAACTTTTTTCCCCACTCTTCTGAGGGGTATTGGGACATGTCCGTATAAAATGCCCTGCTTGCCCACAATACAAAAACAACTTATTGGACCTACGTTGTTCCTTTTCTGCCGCCGATAAAGGCCCTCTGACACTTCCAATCTGCATTGGTTCTACTTCACTTGCCCTTCCTCCCCTATTTCTGTCTAATCGCACAAAAGGTGTTACTTCCGGTCTCTTTTTATCACCTTTCCTTTCGTTCATGCGATGATCCAACCTCAGCGCTAAATCTATCATAGCAGTACATGTGCGCGGTTGAGGCTCCACTTGTGCAATGGCATCTTTTAGTTCCTCCCGTAATCCTTGATAAAATAATACTGTTTGTTTGGCTACTGGCCACTCCGTCTCTATGACTAGCCTGTTAAACTGAGTTACATACGTTACTAGATCCCGCACTCCTTGTTTTAATCCCAACAATTCCTTATCCTGAGCTAGAGACACCTCTCTGCGATCAAATAGTCGGCCAAATTCCGTCAAAAACCACATCCCAGTTATATAATAGAGGATCATCTTTTTGTACCAAGGGCATCGCCCATGCTGCAGCATCCCCGGTCAAATAAGAAATGACAAAAGCCGTTCTAGCCTGGATAGTCTCGAAGGCTGTAGGTTTACACAGGAAATGTAGTCTACATTGTGTAAGGAACATCATGTACTTTCGGGGATCCCCCGAAAAACGTTCGGGGGCTGCCAAAGGGACACTACTGGGAGGGTGGACAATTACCGTGGAATTCTGACTAGAAGAGGCAACTCCCATTGCACTTGATCCCTCCAATGGAGTACTCTGAGCAACTAAACCTTGAACTTGAGTCTTCAAATTATCAGCTTCTTGTCTTGTCTGAGCTAATTCCAACTGCATATCTTGGAGGACCTTTAGCACATCGGCCAAAGGCGGAGGAGTCGCTTCCATTTGGCTTGGGTGGTTTGAGTATCCCAATATGGGGGTGGCTTATTATGTCAAGATACACAATAATAGGAGGAGAGGTCGACACTCTCCCCCAAACCACAGAAGCCGAATGAAGTCGACCCTCCCACCGTGGTTGGCACAGGTACCTGATATATATATAGACAGGACACCACGTGGCAGCCAGTGGGAGGAAGAGGGTTAGGGAGAGGTTGTGGACAGGGTGAGGAGTTATAGGAACACCGGATAGAGGGTAGAGGAAAACCTAGTTTGTATAGGACTGGGGAAGTACAGGGAAAAAACCCTACACTTAGTAATCCTTGTAAACCATACTTGATATCATATGTGGTAGTACTGCCTGTTACCTGCTAAACTATATCTTGAGAACACCTTAATACATGTATCTCACACACTGTGTGTCATTGACATGAAACAAAACAAGCATGGTTAGCAGATGAAACATACAATGGGAATACTCCCAAGATGAAGACATGACACATGGCCCCCTGGGCTGGTATATGCAACACTTATAGTTACTAACAAGCACATAAACGTATAGAACATAAAGATTTGTCAAGTGCTTCCTTGCAGCATAACAGAAAGATATGCACAGTCTCTCAGTATGTAGTTGTCTCCATAAATACCCCGTAGTAACCCCTGCTGGGTTGGAACAATGCAATACTAAAGGCACCTCTGCGTACTACCCATAGTTTTTGCAACGCATACACCTAACAAACACTGGGTACTTCAGTAGCATGCTCGTAATCATGTGTGCATTTCGTCAAAGAAAAGATTAGCCCTTTCCGCACTTATCTTGTGTCCGGGAAGCTCCTGAGCCTTCCCGGACGTTGAATGCTGTTGCCCGTAGCAGCCGTCGGGATCACTTCTCTCCCCGCTGCAAAATGCTCACGCCCGCCGCCTCCGCGTTCATACCAATTCCATAGCGGGCGGCTCCTGACTTCTCTGATGCTGCCTCGACCGACGCAGCTTCGACCTCCAAACAAAATAAGCCACACCTGCCGTGCGCCGTGAGCCGCTCATAAACCGTTAGCAATCAAGATCAGCTGGCCCCCACGCGCGCACGGCAGTAAACTACCCAGCCTCCCAAGTACTGCTGGGAATTGTAGTATTGCTGGATTTTTCAGTGTTTTAGCCCTCTGAGCCCAGTATACACACGCTTGCCCTTATTCCTGACAACAATGCAGATTGTCTTTCTAGAATGTACAACTGACCAGAACCCGAGATCCATCCTTTAGGGAATTGGCTCCCCTGTCCTTAGGATGGGAGGAGGGGGCAAGGTCTAGATGTAAAGCTCACTTTTTAGTGCTCTGCCTTAAGACTCCTTATAAATGGGTATCCCAAAGGTACATCATAGTATTTCAGGGAGGGTAACTCCCTCTCTGATAGTCATGTGGCGAGGCTGGGGGCAGCCTTTATTTGTGTAATATGGCCTCCACTTTGTGGAAGCCATTTTACCTGGAAGGATCGTTTTTGACCCACTCCTCCATTCATAAAATCAAGTGGTTCAGTTAGATGAAGTTTTTAAGGGAGGTGATTCCAGAATCAAGGGCTCAATGCTGGAAACAGCCTGTCTCCTCTAGTTTTACAGCGTAAATTAGGAATGTTCAGTAGGTGTTTGTCTTCCAAACGGTAATCTGAGGCAATGAGGTGACAAGATCGTGTGTCATCCCTTCTGGTTTTTGGCTTCACTTTCTGTCTGGAACTTCACTGCTAGTGCCCATCTTAGATTGTTGACATCACTTCCAGTGGCCATCTTGGATTGATGACATCACTTCCAGTGTCCATCTTTTAGCGGTGGCATCAGTTCCATTGGCCATATTGGATTGGTAACATTACTTCCTGCGATTATTTTGGATCAATCCCATCTCCAGCCAAAGGCCACAAGAGGCTCCTATGGGAACACCAATCAGGAAGAAATTGCCTCATCCCATCAACACCAGGGACAATATCATAGAGACCAACCATTGATGGACTAGGAAATCAGGTGACAAGAGGGTGTGCCATTCCTTCTGAACTTCCTAGAGGCGTCCACCAAGGGGCATCCCAGTTAAGGGCAGAACAGTGAAGGGTGAAGACCAGCCATTGACCAGCCTCTTTGCCTATGAGCCTTTGCTTTTGTCTTTCTCCCTGTTGCACCACTTAGTACCCCAAGCTTCTTAATTACTGCACACACTGTACTGCTCACCTATAATGCATTCACTACTCCTGCTCCTCCTTAAGCTCATCCTACTCACCTCTCCCTATGCTTTCACCAATCATGCTACAACCTCCTCCTTTCCTATCCCTATTCTAAATCTCACAACTCAAAACTCCCACTACTCTGTCTCTCTTCCATCCTCCTTCCAACAAAGCCTAGGAGCCAACCATACCTCCTCTAACGCCTATCCACCTCATCTATCTTCCTCTGAGACTTAACTTATCTACTCTTCCTTACCTCATTAACTGAGCATTGCACTCTGGAATGCAACAAAACGTCCTTTATCACTGACTACTTTCACTCCAACTCTCCTACGCTAGACCTTCTTGCTATGACTGAAACCTGGATTTCTTCATCTCTGGCAGCCCTACACAACTCCAAACTATCCTTAATTCACTCTCCTTGACTGACTGGCACCTCAAAAGAAAGTACCGTGATGAAGAAGAGCAGGACACAGATCAATAAACATCAATGGGATATAATTTCATTGACATCTGCCTGTGCCCATAGTAATTACATAAATGAAACATCAGCACAGGAAATTTGTTGAAAGGCACAGCTTTTTGTTTCTTTTAATGAGCTTCAAGTGAAGAGTAGACGACAGTTGCTGGCTTTGTTCTACATCTGAAGTTCTTCTCAAAACAAACAGCCTTTTATACTTTTGGTAAACATAGCTTCATGACAGGTCATTAACTCAAAGGTTAATTGTGGACACAGGCCAGAGTCTCGATTTTCGTTGGTGCAGCTATCAATGTACTATTTCTACTCCTGAAGCCTGTTCCAAGAATACACATGTACTAGCAAAACCGCAAAAGGGCTTTCCTTTTTCTTGCAATGCAAACAGTCTTCAAACGTGTGTACAGCCAGTTAATGAGAGAATCTAAGTTCAAAAGGTGCCTACAATAGTTGTACATAATTTTCACAATCAGTCCTTATTTTTAACATAGTTCTATAATTACAAGTAAGTAAGTCAATCTGTGTCTATGGCCATCATCTCTCTAGTGACATTCTCTGGAATAATAAAACATGTGTGGTGGATTTTGAAGTTACCTTTGATCTGTGACAAGGTAGCATTGGGGACACTGATTACTGTACCAAACAAGGATAGCGCTACATTACATTCCAGTCATAATAACCTACCTAACACATAAACACTCAATCCTAACAGTACTGCATATACAAATACCTTGGCACAACGCCTTTGTTGTTTTATGGCATTGCTTGAGTATGAAGTAAAGCAAAACAGCAAAAAGAAAATACATCAGGACAGGTTTCACGGAGCTTAATCACTACTACCTCACCCCTTCAAGTAGTCCATTAAAGGGGGTGGGCTTGCCCACCTGGTAGCTGTCCTTTACGGAAAGGGATTCCTCTTCATAGTTTGTAGCCCAGTCGCCGTTGGCTCACAGTTTCCTGAGTCTCAAGTCATATCACAGTTCCTCTGCTGGTCCAGAAATGTCTTTAGGAACAATGTTTTTGCAAAGGTCAATAGTCTCGCCACCAGGACGGGTCATTTGGGTCTCCTTACCAGGCAATGCACTATCCACAGGGGCCGGTAACAAAAAGGGTGGTGCACACTTCACATGACTGGAGTGGATCCAGCCTTTGTGGCCACTACACTTCACAGCAGTCTGAATGGTTAGCAGCACCTGCACTGGACCCTTCCACCTGGGTTGCAACCCAGATGTTTGCTGGAAATGCTTCACAAAAATCCAGTCACCTGATTGAATGCTTTGTCCTGGCCCCTCAAGTAGTTTTGGCAATTTGTCAGTGATCTGTTTGCAGAGAATGGGTAGGTGTTTTAGCTAACTCTTTACAGTAGTTGACTAACAGTGAATAAGACACACGTCTTGGAATTTGGCACGCCCCATACATTTGCTGGGTGGCCCATGACTACTTTGTAAAGTATCAATCCAACCCCTGAGTGCACTCATTTCTATTGCAGTATTTAACAATATGCACATTACTGTTGCTCCACGCAGTATAAGGCAGTCCACATTGGGGTAAATACTCCTTTACCAGTATTTTAACAATGCCTAATGCAGTACTGCCTTCTCAGGTGTATGCTTTTACCTATTTGCTAAACATACATACTACCACTAAGATATACTATTTCCTTGACAGGGAGTTCATTTTAATAAACTCTAGCTGTAATGCTTCAAATGAAATTCAGGTGGGTAAAAATGTCCATTTGGGGCTCCCTCACTCTTCCCAATGCTATAGGGCACACATACTAAACAGATTTACAAAACGCAACCATGGCTGATCTTAATTTAGTGTTATTCCATACTGTAGTGAGCAACTTTAAACATTCCCTCTGCACCTACATGAGATGGGCCATGATCCTAGGACAACATTAAAGGTAAATACATATGTGGTAATTTCCATTTGCCTCATCTTGCATGTCTAGCCGATAACCATCTCCATATTTCCCAGCCTGTTTCTATTCCTGAAGCTCTTGCTCAATGGCCTCAGCCTGAATAGTATGCACTGTTTCAAGGGTATTATCAAATATGATATTCTCTGACTGCATCATGTTCGTAATATACATAGGTGATACAGGGAACTGTGCAGTTGCCTTTGCAATTTGGTCAGCAAAAGCATTATCTTTCCCCAAATCATTTACAAAGGCCTTGTGTGCGCTACATCTAATAACGGTCAATTTCTTTGGCAGGGTCAGTGCATACAATAATTTCAAAATTAATGTACATGCTGTATTTTTCTCCTATGTGAAGTTAAAAATCCTCTCTCAGCCCATAAACTGCCAACGTTATGAGCTACACCAAATGCGTATTGGATGTCACTAAAAATATTAACTACAAACTGGAGCTCAACTCACAAGCTCGGGTGAGGGCAATCATTTCAGGTGCCTGTGCTGAATGCTGAGATATCCTACAAGCCTCAACAATGGTTTTCAATGTTGTAATAACATATGCTGCTGTGGTAGTACCATTTTGCAATTTAAAACACGATTCATCTACAAACAATGTACCATCAGGTTTCTCATATCTAGTTAACCTGGCATTTGTCAGGTACTGTGTTTAAGTTTTATTCAATAAAATATCAATTGCATGTGGCACAAACAATGTAACTGGAAATTATGGCATCGGCTTGCTTCATGGAAATGACTGCAGCCGCTACACCCCTTAAACAATTTGGAAGTGCTTTTGCCACTGGGCCCAATGTAGGAGAAAAATATGCACAGTCTGGTTTTATCTCCTTGCTGTTGACTTAATACAGATAATACACAGTCTTGCTTTTCATGCACAAGGAACATTAATGGTTTAGTATAATCAGGCGTGCCTAAAGCAGGTGAATTAAATAAAACAGATTTTAAAACATCAAAACTCTCTTTCTGAGGGGCAGTCCATGGCAAGAGGACTCGAGTGCTACTCAGTCTTATTTCTAACGGTGGTTTGCTAAGAGCAATACATGGGAATCTATTGCCTGCTAAATGTAATCATCCCTAAAAACGCTCTGACATCTTTCTGTGTGATAGGGACATGTATTTTCATTACAGCCTCTATGCACTAGGGTGTAATCTATGCTCTCCTTTTGACAATAAGTGTCCTAAACAGGTGAGGTGCTGTGCAGAACTGCAGTTTCTTTAAGGACACTTTATGTCCCAGTGGTGCTAAAAACTGTAATAATCGCACAGTTCAATCCATGCATTGCTCTTGGGTGCCTGAAGCTATCGATAAATCATCAACATGTTGAAGCAGTGTGGTGTTTGCAGTTGGTGTGAACATGTCTAACTGTGTTTTCAGTGCTTGGCTGTAAATACTTGGGCTTTCAGTATAACCTTGGGGGGGGCATACAAACAGGGCTGTCAGAAGATGTGGTGAGGCCCGAGGCAAAACATTTGGTGAGAGGCACCTCCGCAAACAGGAGACTCAAGAAATCTCCCTTTGAGTTTGTGTGCAGGATCCCAAATATGGTTTATTAATACAACTCCAAATAAACTACAGCAAAGTTATATTTCTCTACTGAAGAAAGGTTTATACCGGACTAACTTTTGTATCATATGCATAAATATATATAGGATGGCATGAGCTCTCCACTCTGTCACTTCCAACTCTCTGAGGATCAGTCACTTTTCCAAGCAAAGAGTTGAGGGCAGATCTCTTTCTTTGGCTGGGGCCTCCCTCTGAAAACAGCCTCCCTGCCTCTCTTAAACTTGAGCAGAACCATCTCTGGTTCCGGAAGCAACCCAAGACCTGTCTCTTTGCTTCTGCCTTCTCACTTCCTCTCCCTTGCTGATCACCTGCCTGATCCATGCACTTGTCACCTGGTCAAGCTCTGAATTCGGGCCCAGGTCCCTGCCTGTCCTGTTGCAAACCTGCACTGCCTCTTGGCTCCCCTGCACTTGTGGTCTGTATCTGTAACCCTACAGTCCCTCACTTGCACTTATTCTCCACCCGTTGGCTGCACTTATGAGTACCCACACTTGCCACCCGTTGGCTGCACTTTTGCTTCTGCTTTGTTCCTGCACTTCTGTATCCTACCCCACCCTCAGCACTTCTACCCTCCCCCCTTCCCTGCTCTTGCACAAACTGAATGACACAAAGCCTAGTAAGATCTGTGTTTTGTTCTACTCTTTTGTTTCCCCCTCCTTGCCTTGTCGCGCCTAGAAAAACCTGTGTACAGGCACGTTATAAATGCCATATCATATCATTAAGGAGCACACTGCCCCTGTGTGCGCATTAAAACACACATCATACACAGTGACAAATGATGTACAGTGGAGGCTGGTACATTTCTGAACTTAAGAGGCTTAAAAGTTTGTGCCAGTTAGGCAGGATCAACAGAGCACAGTGAGGGAGCCCAAACCAAACAAGGGTTGCTTGAGGGGGGTTCTCACTCCCAAGAAAATGTTTGAAACATTGTGTTAAAATGATGCAATTTACAGCACTTTCTTTGCATAATTGGGTAGAAATCTATACAGTTTGCAATTGGTTTTATATGGAAGCACATGGAAAATCCCAATAGTTGCAAATCACAAACCGTGCACAGGAAACATTTTCAATACATTTAATGCCGCCTTTCCACGCAAGATATGCTATTATAAAAATATATTTATGCTGGTTGTTCTCATGTATGTCCATGCAGGCTGCATCAATATATGCCATTGTTACCATGTACGGACTCCAAGCCAGTAAAAATGTCATGCCACAGAAAGTATATCCAGGCTGACTGTGTACCATAAGTGTTATTACTGACTAGATTGGCCTACATTCAATGTGGGCCACTTTAGCCAAGTAGTATGTTTGCTTTAACCTTGATGCATAGTCCTGTGCATCAAGGGTAAAGCAAAAAGAGCATTGGCAATGCTAGCAGTTTGGGCATTCGTGTAGGCATGGGAAAGACACTTCTGTATTGGTATTAGCTGGCCATTAATAGTGCCAGTGTAAAATGGTTCGAGTACCTGAGCAGCTAATAGCTGTGCCTGACAAATGCCTAATACTTATACACAAGCCAAAACTGTTGGCTTTGCCAATGCTTGTTTTCAACAGGACTTCAGCGAAAGACACGCACTGTGTTTTTAAATCGAGTGGCAAAGGTAGACCTGATTAAGACATTTTTATTACACCAGATCTGTGTTTACAACTCCAATGAAGTCATGAACTCTCAGAAGAGTCCTTTGAGAAAACACTTGCAGGCACATTGAGGGCAATGTTTGATGTCAAGGCGTGTTTAAATCTAGCTCAAAGAGTTCCAGTGAGGAGGTGTTTTGAGTGGGGAGGGCAGGAACTGGGTGAGAATTGCCATAGGGATTATCATGGCCATGAGAAGTCAATGGGTGGGCAAATAACTAAACAACATCTACAAGTCCCTCCTCATATTGCATTTCTTCCTATCTGTAGTCAATGCTATCATTGGGACGGATCTTCTCAGACCCAGGATCTGGCAAATAATTACTCACCAGATTGGAACTACAGCTCCACAATCTGGAAAATCTGTGCACTATATGTTTATTTTAGAATGCTCTGGTGTGTTTGTGCTTTAAACTATGTTGGGCAGGGATTTAAACCGTGGCCGCTAGGTTCCAAAGTGAGATACTTCCCCACAAGATCACTTGAGGTTCTGAGTGGGAGCCCTGCGAAATCCCTTGTCAATGTTGCACTGTACTGGAAATATTGATGTGCATTTTGTAGGTTTAAAAGGTGTGCAGATTTTGAACTTTGCTGACAATAAATCCTCTGAGTGGAAGAGGCAAATATTCATGGGGTGACTAAAATACCTGTCCTACACCCTCCTAATCCTCCTGTCGCTGGGCTGGCCTCTTTCACTGCGGTAGGAGGGATGCCCCAGAAAAAAAGTCTAGTTACACCACTGTCTGTTCGCTAAAACAATAGCTTTGGCTTATTGGTGGCACACCTAATAACACAAACAAAAAGAATGCCATGCAGTGGTGCAACACCATTGAGCAGATCAGGCTCTAGCCCCTTCCTGAAATGTTGGGCTTTGTTGATTCGACCTGGGTCCATGGGCGGCGCCAGCCGACACGTAGACATGCTGCCTGACAGGAGAGAACTCCTCTCCCATCAGTCAGCGTGGCCACACTGAGCAACGTGAACGCACTGATTGGTTGGGTATTTGATATTGAGGAATTTGCAATAATACGGCACTGAGCGTAACCTTTATTTTCACTGGATCAACTACCATACATCCTACATCATTTCATCCAGTGGCCCGTATCATAGGATCAATTCCCTTAGGATCAGGTGGCAATTCATTAGTAGTAGTGACAAAACATTTAGAAAAAGTCTCTGCGTTACATGTTAGGTACTCTCCATCAGGTGAACAATATTTAGTTTCATGCAAATATTTCAGCAAATCTATTCCCAATAGATTTAAAGCACATTTACCAGTGACGACAAGCTGAACCATGCAAGATATTGGACCTATGCTAAACTGTACAGGGTCAGATATTGGACTACTTTCCCAGAGAGGATACACTTATATTTGCAATGGTACAAATGCTAGGCAAACAATATGGCTGTTACATAAAAAGGTGAATGAGAACAACAAAGTGTACGGGGGCACTAGTTTGTGGGAAATTGATGTATTGGACGCACCTGTGTCAAGGAGAAATGTCGCCTGCTTGCCTTGCACTGTAGTTTAAAAAAATGGCCCCTTTGAATTTACAGGAACACTTATGCGCCCTTTTCCCTCTCCAGGGCAGCCCTACGCTGTGTAGTCTATTGTGCTATATAGTCATCTTCATAATAATTCCTAGCTGAATATTGCTGGCCTTGCCTAAAATCAAAGTCATTATGCTGTTGCTCATTATTCTCTTCTAGTGGCCCAGTATTTGTTATTACACTGTTGCCGGTGTTGGTCCTTATAAGAGTTCCTCTTGGCATTCCTCTCCCATAAAAGCGTCTGCACCCTCTCCAAGGTAATGGACACTACCTTATCCAGTGGTCTTCTGCTTTGCAAAAATGACACCCAGTATCTATCATACATGCTCCTTTATTTGGCAAGGCACTACCACTTCTTATTCCTCTATACATTCCCCTTCCCCTTTGTATATGTATATTACCTCTGCCTCTTTCTGGAAAAGCTTGTTGCATTAATGCTCTGGTTTTTAACTCTCTCATCTTTTTTTCCTTTTTCCCTTTGTCTTTAGCATGGCGTTTTGCATAATACCTACCCATGGTCAATATTTGTGCGGCACTTTGAGTCAGCCATGAAGACTCATTGGCCTATATATCATTACTTAGGTGAGTCATCAATCCCTCTACAAAGTATGAACAAAAGGCTTTCTGTCCCTCTGGCATAGCCATGTCCATTCCACTGAACGGGGTAAAAGCTTCTTCCTTTCATGCAAAATATCTTTCAACTGACTCCTCTTCTTCCTACCTGCAAGCAGTCAATTTATCCCAATTAATTTGCTTGCAGGGAACCAGTTTGCTGGAAACGTGTTATCAATAATGCTGGAAGAGCTATTTTCTTTGACAATTCTGTAGCCTTTCCCCTTTTGTTTGCAGCCACTGTCAACTCATCCCATTTTATGACAGGATCTAAACTGTCCTGCATTCTGCATTGCAGCCATATATCTGATGGCAGAATGCACACAAAAAACTGATGTACATCTTCCAACGTGAGTGAACCTGTTTTAAGTACCCGGTCTGTCTGGGTGTACCACTGTTCTGGATTTTGTCTAATATATGGATGATCTTTAGTAAAAGGCTGTAACTCCATCCTATTCCAAGGGCCATGGACCTGGTGTGTTGAATTATCAGTATCAATCACAGGCACTTCTCTCATTGGAAATGCTTGAGTTACCATAGACTTTAATAGGGCCTTTATGATTATGAGGACAGAAGTTTGAATCAAGCTTATACTTTTGGATTTCTTGCTCAATGTCCTTATAATATCTCGGGAGGGTGTACACTTCGTCGTTCTCATTCACCTTTTTATGTACACCTTTTTATGTAACAGCCATATTTGTTTGCCTAGCATTTGTACCATTGCAAATATAAGTGTATCTCGTGACTGGGGCACGTACACTTTAGCTTGTTCCACGCCTTCCACCCCATTTTTGATTCATGTCGACACTACCTTTTCTGCGGTTTCCGTGTCATGGGCTGTAATCCTGCAGGCACAACGTGGCGAGGAGAACACCTTATCACCCGGGTTCCCAATAGAAGGGTGGGGAGGCCTTTTAACCATTAAACATTCTAACAACGGGTCTGTCTCATCCTCTGAGGTCACTTTTGATTCGGGTGTTCAAGCTGAGGCATCAGCCTTGGCTACATACACACACTTAATTCTCATTATATCTTCACAGTATTCCTCTTCCCAATTCTTAATGTTTTTATCATGATCATATGTGTATGCTTTATCTTTTCAGATTGTGGTTTACGTTTTTTAATCTGTGCTTCCCTCATAGATTTTTGTCTAGCAAAATCTTCCCATTGTTTATATGTCTCCCATTGCAGGGGGTCTAATAGCCTTGTCACCCTTAGCAGCTAATACTTACCTTAAGTACACTATTTTTTCTAGGTCAAAAGACCCATGCACTTGGAATTTCAAATCAGGGTTGTTTGCAGTGTATTCATGCCATTTTTGCAAAAACAACACTACCCCCAAGTCTTTCTTGATCATCGTCCTAGCGTACCTCCCACAACATCCCTTTGTGCATGAATTTCCCATCACTGTCCTATTTTCTTTGTGATCACAGAGTTTCATTGATGATGTCCCACTTAAATGCAGTGTGCCCACAATCATTGCAAACTACACGCTCATTTCATAATTCATCCATCCCTGTGAGGAAAAGGGGCTTGGCAGAGCCCCGGCAGGGCTATTTTCAGTCCGCGGGACCAAGAAAACTACAGTTCCCATGATGACATGGGGTTTTTTGAGTGTGCACGCGGTCTCATGCTATATAAACTCCTCCCCGGCCTATGCTGCTTGTTGGTGATTTTGGGGTTTGCAGGCATGGGCCGGAGGAGAGCAGGATGGTAAACTTGAGAACCTGGGCTCAGGCGGTGAAGAGGGGTGAGGGGCAGAGCGGCTGAGCAAGGAGTCGTCGCTGCTCCTTTCCTCACACTCACAGGAGCATGGTAAGCATTTAAGGAGACAGCGGGCTTGACGGCTCAACACAGGAGCTACTTTGCCTGGGGGGGGCCATCTGTCCCCCACCCAGGCCTCAGTTAAGTGCACACAGGGCTTGCTTGTCAAGGAGTGGGGAATGGTAAATCTGGAGCGCGATGTGTGTGAGGAGCACTACCGCTTACCATGAACTCCAATCAGTGAAAGCTGTGTGGGAAGCAGAGGATGTTCCAAGAGCGTTCTGGGTGTGAACTCGAGTTTTCAGAGCACGCAATGTTTTGTCTGTTGCTTCTTGCTTATGTCTGCTCATGGAAAAGACATGCAGACCTTGTGCTAGTCAATGTCAATGTACACAAACTGTGGAAGTAATCAATCACTGGTGGACAGCATTAAGGAGTCCAGGGAAGGGGGTGGGGGTTTGGTCAGTCCATGCAACTACTCGTGTCATGATTTGCTGTGGTGCATGTCTAATGTTATGTGCTATTGCTTGTTCAGGAGTTTCCTGGACACCATGTGCTTATGTTAGTTGCTCTAATTAGGGAATTAATGGTATGAAGTATAGGTTCTAAGAGGATAACTTCCTAATCAAGAAGGATGATGGTTTGCTAGCAGAAGAGAGGTCAGGAGGCATATGAACCCAATCCAAAAGGGTTATTACCATTGCTTATGTTTCATGTTGTATGTGTTTTTCCCATTGAACTCCCCGTACCTCTCCAACTCATGAGTCCCAATCCTCTTTTTGGTTACCCTAAACACTCCCTTCCCTAGCCACTACTTTTCCCTAACCCTCTTCCCCCCATTGCTTGTCCCAAGTTTACCTGTTGTTACAAATCAGGAGCTTGTGCCAACCAAAGTGGGAGGGGTCAACTACATTTGGCGTCTGTGGTCAGGAAGGAGTTGCAAGATACTCCAGGGGTGTGACATAATCACCAACCACCAAAAGTGGGAAGATAATGCCACCCAAACCAGATGGCGTCCCCTCCACCCTTAACACAGGTGCTCAAGGCACTGCAGGATATTCAGGTAGAGTTGGTGTAGTCTCGCCAGGAGACAACCACATTAAAGATGCAGGTTAGTGGGTTAATTGCTCAGGCAACACCGCTTCAGGGGGGCGCAGCGGCAGACTCTGCTTTTGGGCCCCCTGGACGACAAAGTACGGTGGTGGTGCAGCAACATCTAAGGGTTCCACTGGCAGTGCCAGAAAGATTTGCAGGGGATCCTAGGAAGTTCTCCACATTCCTGACACAGTGTAAATTACATTTTTTGTGTAAGCCTACCGGGTTTGAGTCTGCCCAGGCATGTATAGCATTTGTTATTTCTTATTTTTCAGAGGACGCAGCGGCTTGGGAAATTCCCTTAGTACAGAAGGATGACCCCATACTTTAATACCTTATGATTAGGGAGGATTTTCTATTGAATTTACACATTTGCTTGACCGCCGCAATGTGTCCCTGGCTCAGATAAGGAGCTGTCAGCCCTTAGGCAGGGCACTAAGGATTTGGAGACATATGTGACACAGTTTAATCAGCTAGTGGTAAAGACAGCTTGGCCTGAACCTAAACAAGCGGGTTTGTTCTATCAGGGGTTGAGAGAGGATTTGAAGGATGCGATTGCTCATGTGGACCCAAAACTAGAATCGTATAGTGCTTTCATAGATTTAGCCCTGAGGTTAGATCATAGATTGAGCGAGCTCTGAGAAGAAAGGATGAGAACTAAGGGGGTACCATTTGTCCGGTTGGACAGAAGTAAAGAGGTGGTGGGACACTCACGAGGGGATCAGGGGGAGCCCATGCAGTTTGGCAGTGTACAGGGATCATTGTCACCAGAGGATAAGGAGGAAAGTAAGCCGGTACAGGCAGTAGATGGGTCTTATTTGACATATGCTCATGTGGACCCAAAACTAGAATCGTGTAGTGCTTTGATAGATTTAGCCCTGAGGTTAGATCATAGATTGAGCGAGCTCTGAGAAGAAAGGATGAGAACTAAGGGGGTACCATTTGTCCGGTTGGACAGAAGTAAAGAGGTGGTGGGACACTCACGAGGGGATCAGGGGGAGCCCATGCAGTTTGGCAGTGTACAGGGATCATTGTCACCAGAGGATAAGGAGGAAAGTAAGCCGGTACAGGCAGTAGATGGGTCTTATTTGACATATGCTCTCATTACTACACAGACCCAGGAGATGTTGATATGGTGTGGGGCAGGACACACAGAGACAATTACCTTTGATCTGATTGCGACTCCTCAATTTGGGGTTATTTTGGGGATGCCGTGGCTCGTGACATATAACCCAAAACATTGATTGGACAGAGAGGAGATTGACATTCGAGACTGAGCGATGTAGATCCCATTTAACTGGCATTGGGGGGTCCCACTAATTGTTTGGTGAAAGGGGTAGGTCACCAGCCCAATATAGGAGCAGTGGCACCACCTTGCCGGTGGAGTATCAAGAATTTGCAGGAGTGTTTGATAAGGGAGGTGCTTCATAGTTACCGCACCATAAACCATTTGACTGTGTGATTGTGTTGGAGGCTAATGCTAGGCTGCCATGTTGTCGGGTTTATGCCTTATCAGAAACAGAGACTCAACTTTTACGGGAATATTTGGATGAAATGTTGGCTTGTGGGTTTATTCGTCATCCCAAGTCACCCATTTCTTCTCCATTTGGTTTTTTTGTGACAATAAAGGAGCAAACCTTGAGAACCTGTATAGACTATAGGGCACTAATTAAGTCACCATAAAGAACAGGTTGTCACTACCATTGAGTTCTGTTCTGTTAGATCAGGTGAAGACGGTTCCTGCAGCTTTACAGAATTTCATGCACGAGGTATTGTGTGAGTATTTGGACCTATTTGCAATTGTCTATATTGATGACATTTTGATTTTTTAAGAGGCTGTTGATCAGCATGTACAACATGTCAAGGCGGTGTTGACGAGGTTACAGGAATATCATTTGTTTGCGAAATTGGAGAAATGTGAATTCCAAACTACCAGGGCAGAATTCCTAGGATTTATTTTGACTCCCTCTGGGGTGGTCATGGAAGACAGGAAAGTTCAGGCAGTAACCAAATGGCTGTTTCCACAGTGTGCGGAGGACATTCAGTCTTTCCTGGGGTTTTCTAACTTTTACCGCTGAATCATTATCAACTTTTTGGCCACCATTATACCTATTACACGACTCTTTAGGAAGGCTAGTAAGTTCAATTGGGATAAGGAGGCAGAGGAAGCATTTGAAAGGTTAAAGGTAGCCTTCACGAAAGCCCCCATTTTACGACACCCTGATTTTGAGAAACCGTTACAAGTAGAGACGGATGCCTCTAATATGGCCATCGGGGCAATCGTGTCACAGACTGATGAGGAGGGCATCATGCATCCTGTGGCTTATTTTTCATGCAACTTGACAAGTTATGAACAAAACTATGCTATTATGGATATGGAGCTCCTAGCCATTAGAGCAGTTTACCAGGAAAGGAGTCATTATTTGATGGGGGCTCAACATCCAGTGGTAGTTATCACGGATCACAAGAACTTGCAATATCTAAGATCAGCAAGAACTTTGCGTTCCCGGTAATTACAGTGGTCACAGTTTTTGGAAGAATTTGACTTTGTGGTCACATATCATCGACGAAGAGGAGTAATGGAAGGCAGATGCATTGTTCAGACAGGAGAATATGTCCGGGCAGTGTCAGGAGGAGCAGTGTATTATTCCTGTGGAGAAGATTGTGGGAGCAGTGACTAAGGATGTGCTCTGTGAAGTGTGCAAGAGTTTCCCCAGAAAAGAGTGGCAGGGAAGGGTGAAGGGAAACAGAGCAAGATGCATTCAGGAAGGATTACCCTATCAGGAGGGGAAGTTGTTTCTCCCCACTGAGATGTTGAGAAGGAAGGCCTTTTTTTGGTGCCACAAGTCCCCAATGGCAGGCCATGCCGGGGTTAGGAAAACTCGGTACATGGTGCAGCGGTACTTCTGGTGGGAGGGCCTATCTTCTGATGTACAAAAGTATGTAGCAAGCTGTGAAACTTGTGTGCGGTCCAAGGCAGACCATTTGCGGAAGGCATGGTTGTTACAACAGTTAACAATGCCTTCATAACCGTGGGCATGTCTATCTATGGATTTTGCTACTGAACTGCCCAAGGATGGGGATTTTGAGACCATTCTGGTGGTAATAGATTACTTGACTAAGAAAGCCCATTTCTTTCCCTGTGGAGGTATTCCAAGTGCTAGGACATTGGCAGAATTGTTCTTGCAACATGTGGTTAGATTGCATGGGTTACCAAGAGCCATTGTATCCGATCAAGGATCTCAGTTTAGATCTCTGTTTTGGCGTGCTTTCTGTATGTTGCTCGGAATCTCCTGTGCCTTGTCTACCAGTTACCATCCGCAGACAGATGGGCAGACTAAGAGAGTTAATCAGACGATGTAGCAATATTTGAGTTGTTTTTTGGCTGATGGCAAGTCGTCTTGGGTCCGGTCCTTGTGGCTGGCAGAAATTATTTATAACAATGCCAAGCATGATTTGCTGGGAATGTCTCTACATTTCTGCTTGTATGTACAAGATTGTAAGATGTTGCTGGAGGAGGTTCCTGTTCATAATAAAATTCCTGCAGTTACTGTACATACTCAGGAGCTTCTGGGCATATGAGAGAGAGCACGCCAAAATGTAGACAGAGCAAAGGTGATCTATAAGAGGCAAGCCGACCGGAAGAGACGGGTCAGCCCCAAGTATGTGGTGGGGTATCGAGTGTGGTTGTTCACTCAACACATCAAGCTGTTTGGGTCTCATACATTTTTGTCTCGATTTATTGGTCCCTATACGATTGTAAAGTGTGTTTCTGAGACTGCGGTTCATTTGCGTCTGCCCTCGCATATGAGGCTCCATCCCGGTTTCATGTTTCTTTGGTTAAACCCGCAGCTCCTGGTGTGGTGAACACAGAAGTCACCTGGCGTGATGCAGGATGGTCAGAATGGTCAGAAGTTTGAGGTGCAGTGTATTTTGGATTCCAAGTGGCGCTACAAGAAACTCTGGTATTTAATTTCCTGGGTCGCTGTGGTCCAGAAGACGATTCCTGGGAGCATTCAGAGGTCATACATGCACCACGCTTGGTAAGACTATTTCATCATGCTCATCCGGATAAGCCAGAGAAGGGCCCTGGAGGAGGGCTAATGTGAGGAAAAGGGGGCTTGGCAGAGCCAGGCAGGCCTATTTTCGGGCCACAGGACGCAGAAAATTACAGTTCCCATGATGACATGTTTTTTTTTAGTGCGCATGTAGTGTCATACTATATAAACTCCTCTCCGTCCCATGCTGCTTGTTGGTGAATTTGGCATTTGCAGGCATGGGCCGGAGGAGAGCAGGATGGTAAACTGGAGAACCAGGGCTCAGGTGGTGAAGAGGGGTAAGGGGCAGAGCGGACAGAGCAAAGAGTCACCGCTGCTTTTTTCCTCACCCTCACGGAGGCATGGTAAGCATTTAAGGAGACAGCGGGCTTGACGGCTCAACACAGGAGCTACTTTGCCTGCCGAGGTGCCAGCTGTCCCCCGCCCAGGCCTCAGTTAAGTGCACACAGGATTTGCTTGTCAAGGGGTGGGGAATGGTAAAGCTGGAGCGCCATTCGTGTGAGGAGCACTACCGCTTACCATGAACTCCAATCAGTGAAAGCTGTGTGTGAAGCAGAGGATGTTTCCAAGAGCATTCTGGGTGTGAACTTGAGTTTTCAGGGCATGCAATGTTTTGTCTGTTGCTGCTTGCTTATGTCTGCTCATGGAAAAGACATGCAGACCTTGTGCTAGTCAATGTACACATACTGTGGAGGTAATCACTGGTGAACAGCATTAAGGAGTCCAGGGAAGGAGGGGGTGCACTGTCTGTCTATGCAACTACTCATGTCATGATTTGCTGTGTTCCATGTCTAATGTTATGTGCTATTGCTTGTTCAGGAGTTTCCTGGACGCCATGTGCTTATTTTAGTTGCTCTTACTAGGAAATGAATGGTCTGAGGTATAGGTTCTAAGAGGATATCTTCTTAATGATAAAGCATGATGTTTTGCTTGCAGGAGAGGTCAGGAGGCATATGATCCCCATCCAAGAGAGTTATTAGCATTGCTTATGTTTCATGTTGTGTGTATTTTCCCTTTGACCTCCCTGTACCCATCCAATTCATGAGTCTTAATCCTCTTTCTGGTTTCCCTAAACACCCCCTTCCCTATCCACCACTTCCCCATAACCCTCTTTCCCTGATTATCTGTCCCGAGGTTACCTGTTGGTACAATTCAGGAGCCCATGCCAACCAAGGTGGGCGGGGTGAACTACATTTGGCTTGCGTGGTCAGGAAAGAGTTGCGAGATACTGAGGGGTGTGACATCCCATGGTTTCAACTCGTGTACACCAAGTGTATTTCATATGGTTCATTAACAGTATGCTCCCATAGAAATGCATCATTACATTTTCAAGTGCATTTCCCTATCAGTAATTGACAGTGTGCTTCCATAGAGACATATTACATTTTCTAGTGCATTTGTCTATGGTTCATTAACAGTATGCTTCCATAGGGAACACAACATTACACATTCATAACATCTGACCGCACCACATCATTCTGCATTAAATCATCATACTCTGTGCATGCAACAGTCTCACCCTTTGCAGTCTTCTGTGCCGGCGTTTCACCAGCAGTGTTAATCTCCTTTCCACACACAGACGGGGGATCCTCAGTTGCAGAGATCAATGTGTCGAAGAGACCAGCTGGTGAGTGAAGGTGTGGCTGCAGGAAAACCTTTTGTCCAAATAACGCAGTGCGTTCCACAACCCACTCTTAACCTCTGCCTGTTCCCTGACCCTGGCACATTAGTCCAACTGGATCTTAAATGCATTGAGGCTCCATCTGGGATACTACATTTGTGGGATGTCATTTCATTGACAACCGCCTGTGGCCATAATAATTACATAAATGAAACACCAGCACAGGATATTTTTTTAAAAAATGGCACAGCTTTAGTTTATTTTAATGTGCTTCAAGCAGAGAGTAAACATCAGCTGCTGGCTTCGTTCTATATCTGAAGTTCTTCTAAAAACAAACAGCCTTTTATACATTTGGTACACGTAGCATCATGACAGGTCATTAACTCAGAGGTTAATTGTGGACACAGGCCAGAGTCTCAGCTTTTGTTGGTGCAGCTGTCAACGTACTATTTTTACTCCTGAAGCCTGTTCCAAGAATACACATGTACTAACAAAACCGCAAAAGGGCATTCCTTTTTCTTGCAATGCAAGTAGTCTTCAAACGTGTGCACAGCCAGTTAATTAGCGAATCTACGTTCAAAAAGTGTCTATAATATTTCTACATAATTTTCACACATCACCGGTAAGTATGCCAAACAGACCTAATCGATAAGTGCTCCAAGCATACCTAATGTGACCACTGTTCCAAGGATGTATGGCAGAGATTGGTCCTGGGTCAGACAAGGCAAAGTGCTTTTGATGCAGGATAGTGCAATTGTAACAAAGCTGTTGTAACGCTCACCTGATTCTCGCAGAGGCGCCGGTCTTGACTGGGCGACTACCGTATCTTTAAAGGTGATGTGTAGCACCCGGTTGGCTCTTTGGGCTGGACCTCTGTGCACTGTATGCCTGACTTCAAGAGTAAGATGTCTGCAGACAGAAAATATGGGATTAATGAACTGGGGTTATTGGGGTGTCCCTATCTCTTCCCTTTTTTGCTCTCCTGTAGACCCCCAAAGGTTAACACTCTCACCTTAGGTAAGTGAATGCCGAGCTCTCCATCTGCCTCGGGGCAGGGTGCTGTAACCAGTTTCTTCACTGGATCGGTAGCGCAGGCCTCTTGACTTCAGAGGACTGCTGTCCGTCGTTTACTGCACGAACGGTAAGTTTCGAGTAATTCTATTGTCTTTAAAGTCTTTAGCAATGATGTCTCTTGTTTTGCAGGTTCCGGCGATGGCGGATGACGGGCTGAAGTGAGTTGAAGATGGAGTCCGTATGATGAATAGAAGCGCTTGGAAGCACGTAAGTAAGCGCTTGTTGCCTGCTTCACGATGCGCTCTAACTGTCTTTTTTTTTGCAGGTACGAGTTCGGAGCGGCTGCAGGGTGCCGGAATACCCACTGGGGTTGATGTGGAAAGGAGTAATGGCACGTGAGTATCAAAGTTCCCCAATGTCTTTAAACGCACCTTGTTTTGTCTTTCAGATGCAGGATGCAGCGCCGAAGGCTTCCGGAGCGTGCGAAGAGTCGGTAAGCTTTTGTCTTTCAGATGCCGGAATGCAGACCTCCGGAGCGCACGAAGAGTAGGTAAGCCTTAGTCTTTCAGATGCCGGAATGCTAACCTGTTCTTTCTTGTCTTTATAGGTGTTGCTGAAGACTGGATTCAGGATGGTAAGCCTTTTTCCTTAGGCCCAGGATCCGATGCAGAAGACACGATGAGCGTTCTGCTGCAGAGGATGCAGAATAACGCAAAGCAAGATTCATCCACCGGGTGTGGTTTAAATAGCCTCCTGTAGTGCTTATGTGTCTCCTTCCACAGCCACGCCTAGGTAAGAAAAGAGTTCCTGCTTTCCAGAAGAGTTCCAGTGTTCTGAATCTAGGGAGTGGCTCCTGCCCCACCCAACAGGAAAAGTAGTTCCAAACAGAAGAGGATCAGAGGCTCAGCTGGCAGGCAAGTAAGCAGCATGGTCTGCTGCAGGTAAGTCCACCCAAGCATCATGAGCCCGGCGCTTCCAGCGCTGGGACTGGGCACATTTATGAGCCTGGTGCCACTGGCGCCAGGACTGGGTCCAAAAGGTCCCAATTGGGACTGGTTGGCCCTCGGAACCTGGGTTATGGATCTGCTTCCAAGGGAGTTGGGAAAACCCTGACCTTTTGGAAGCAGAGATCATGACAGTACCTCCCCTCAAGGCCCCTCCCAAACCGGGCTTCTCCGGGGGTTTTGGCTTGTCAGGAAATGTTCGGTGAAATCTTTTGATTAGGCGAGGAGCGTGGACATATTCAGCAGGTTCCCAGGATCTCTCTTGGGGGCCGTAGCCTTTCCAGTCAATTAGGTAAAATAGTTTAGATTTGGAGATCTTGGAGTCCAGAATGCTTTTGACTTCAAACTCGAGTTCTCCATCAACTAGGATGGGTTTTGGAGATTTAGTTAGTCGGGTTTGAGGTTGCACGGGTTTTAATAGAGAGACGTGGAAGACCGGATGTATCTTCATGTGAGGGGGCAAGTCCAACTTGACCGCTACTGGGTTTATTATGGTAGTGATGGAATAGGGACCAAGGTATCTTGGGTTGAATGTGCGTGGCCCTTTTAGAGGTAGATATTTGGTGGATAACCAGACTTGGTCCCCTACTTGATATTGAGGGGCTTCCTTCCGATGTTGATCTGCTCCTTTCTTGTAGTGTTCTTTAGCCCTTTGAAGGTGAGAAACAGCTTCCTTAAAGGCTTGGGTGATTGTAGAATGCAGGTAGTCTACTGCTGGTGTTTCAGGATCTTGGAGGGGATCCAACTCCGAGGTTCGAGGGTGACTGCCGTACAAAAGAAAAAACGGTGTTTTCCCAGTTCCCGAATGGACAGAGTTATTGTAGGCATATTCGGCTATCCAAAGGATGTCTTTCCAAGTTTTTTCAGTTTGTTGCAGCATGCAGCGTAAATACTGTTCCAGAGTTTGATTGGTCCTCTCGGTTTGTCCGTCGGTCTGAGGGTGGTGACTGGTCGATAGTCTCACATCAATTTGAGCCGACCGACAGCAACTTCGCCAAAAATGAGAAATAAATTGACTACCTCGATCCGAAATTAGAACCGAAGGAAAACCGTGTAGTCGGACGATGTTTTCGAGAAATTCTCGGGCCAGAGTTGCTGCTGTTGGCAAGCCTTTGAGCGGAATGAAATGCGCCATCTTGGAGAATAAGTCCACGATTACTAGAATCGTATTGTATCCGGAGCATGGAGGTAGATCGGTGATGAAGTCCATAGAAAGCGTATGCCAAGGGCGAGGTGGGATGTCAATAGGGCGTAAGAGGCCTGCTGGTCTTTCCTTTTGACTCTTGTTTTGGGCGCATACTCCACAAGACATTATAAAGTCTCTAATATCTTTTTTCCAAGACGGCCACCAGAAGTAGCGCTTGATCTTTTCTGAGGTCTTGGCCATACCGGGATGACCTTCCATTAAAGAATCGTGATAACAGGAGATTACTTTTTTCTGTAAATCTGTGCTGGGTAGGTATAATCGTTCTTGGAAATACAATAAGTTGTCCTTTACTGCAAAGTCCTTTCCCTGCAGATGCCAATTTTGTATGTCTGCTGGAGTTACAAGTTGCCTGGCTTTATCCTTAACTTCCTCTATGGATTCTGTGGCGATTACACCCAGAATTCTTTGTTCGGGAATGATTGGTACAGGTTTAGGGTTGATCAAGTGTTCTTCCACTCCCATCCGAGAAAGGGCATCAGCTTTACCGTTCTTTGTACCAGGTCGATAGGTAATTATGAAGTCAAACTCGGCAAAGAATAATGCCCAACGGAGTTGTCTAGAGGATTGGGCTTTTGCGGTTTTCAAATATTGCAGGTTTCGGTGATCCGTAATCACAGTAACGGTGTGTCGGGCCCCCAGCAGATAATGCCGCCAAGCCTTAAAGGCAGACTTGATAGCCAGAAGTTCCTTGTCAGTAATCGTGTAATTGATTTCAGGAGGCGAGAATTTGCGGGACCAAAATGCCACGGGGTGCAACTGATTGGTTACCGGGTCCTTTTGTGATAGAACTGCCCCCATGGCAAGGCTTGAAGCATCAGTTTCCACGATGTAGGGGAGTTCGGGGCGAGGGTGTTTTAAGATTGGTGCAGAGATAAATTTAGTCTTCAAATCCTGGAAAGCTTGTTCCGCCTCGGTAGACCATTCAAAACGTTTGTTTTTCTTTAACAAGGCAGTGATGGGCTGGACTATTCGAGAGAATTCGAGGATAAACCTGCGGTAAAGTTAGCGAAGCCTAACATGCTTTGCACACCTTTTACGGAGGATGGTGATGGCCATTTGAGAACTGCATCGACCTTCTTTGAATCCATACGTACTCCGCCAGGTGATAATATGAATCCCAAGAATTCAACTTCAGTCACGTTGAAAACACATTTTTCCAATTTAGCGAAAAGTTTGTGTTGACGCAATCTTTCGAGGACCATTTTCACGTGTTTCCGATGTTCAGATTCCGATGAAGAATAAACGAGGATGTCGTCAATGTAAACAACAACACACACATCTATGAGCTCTCTGAGGACATCGTTCATAAAATATTGAAAGGCGGCCGGGGCATTGCAAAGTCCGAAGGGCATGACCTGATATTCAAATAGCCCATACTTGGTGCGGAAGGCAGTCTTCCATTCATCGCCCTCTTTTACTCGTACCAAGTGGTAAGCTCCTCTAAGATCCAGCTTTGTATATATGCATGCTTTTCTGACTTGGTCCAGGAGTTCAGGGATCAAAGGTAACGGATATCTATTCTTAACGGTGATCTGGTTCAGGGAGCGATAATCGATACAAGTTCTAAGGTCTCCTTCCTTTTTTGGAACGAAGAACAAAGCTGAAGAAGCAGGGGACTTGGAAGGACGAATAAACCCATTTGCCAGGTATTGATCCAGGTATTGTCGAAGGTGAAGGTTCTCAGGCTCGGTGAGGGCATAAATTCTACTACAAGGAGGAGTAGATCCAGGTATCAGGTCTATCTGGCAATCATAAGACCTATGAGGAGGGAGAGTGTTAGCCTGATCCTTCCGGAAAACATCTTGGTATTCAAGGTATTCGGGAGGTAACTGGGGAGTCTCTGAAGAAATTGCTGCCAGTGCAACACCAGGTGGAGGGTGACAAGTAGAGACACATTCTGGAAACTGGACCGTTCTTGCTCGCCAATCGATCAGAGGATTGTGTTTCTCTAACCAAGGTATTCCTAGAATAATCTGAAACTGAGGGGCCTTGATCACATCGAACACGATCTTCTCATGGTGTCCATCTTGACTTACTAGCGTCACCTCTTGAGTGGTATGCGTTACTGGCCCGGAGGCTATCTCCGTACCATCCACTGTAGTAATGACGTCCTTTACAGCCTTGGGACAAAGAGTTAGATTCATCCTCAAAACCATTTCATGATCCACATAATTGCCGATGGCACCGCTGTCGACGTAAGCTTCAATTGCATGTAATCGATCCGCATTATCAGGGCTAATGAGGACCATAGGTATCACGAAATGCGAGGTCACGGAACTGGTTTTCACGCTCGGCAAGAGGACCTCTATTCTTGTCGGGCGAGGTCGTTTCCCTGCTCAGAGTTTGTAACTTTGGTAACTGCAGCTCCTACTGCCTTCTTGGCAGGTTTCACCGGACAGTCTCGAAGAAAGTGCCCTGAGTTTCCGCAATATAGGCATAATTGCAACTGTTTTCTCCTTTCCCGCTCCTTTTGTGTTAGAGGACCTTTCATACCCCCGATTTGCATGGGTTCCCCGGAGTCTACTCCTTTGGAAGGAGTTGGCGGTTTGGAAAATACTCGAGCATCAAACTTGGAACGGTCGGCCTTCCTGTTCTGCAGTCTATGATCTATTTGAACGACCAAGTCTATATAATCCGAACAGTCTTGTGGGGGATTCACTACTTGGGCTAAAACGTCTTTGAGCTCTGCACGTAGACCTCTGTAAAACAGCGTAATCCTTTTGTCCTCAGGCCATTGAGTTTCCACTATTAGTCTATTGAAAGATGCAATATAAGCCAAAAGGTCTTGATTACCCTGTCGCAACGAAAGAAGCTCATTGTCCAAGGCCTGCCCCTGTGAATGTCTTGCGAACAGTTTTTCCATACTAAGCTGAAAGGCTTGAAAATCATGGAGAACCGGATCATCTTGATTAACTAGAGGGATCGACCAGTCTGCCGCATTGCCACTAAGGTACGAAAGTACAAAAGCTACTTTAGCTTGATCAGTTGGAAAGGCTGCTGGCCGGCATAAGAAGTGCAACCGGCACTGATTGATAAATACTGCAAACCTCTTTGGGTCACCAGAAAATCGTTCGGGCGGAGCCATAGGTACATTCCCAGGTAGGTTGATCTGCACTGGATTCATAGAGGATGTTGAAGGAAGATTTGCCCCTGATGCGGGTAACGGGGTTTGTCCGGCTTGTGACTGTAGCAATTGTCTAGCAAGACCGTCTGTTCTCTCCTTGGAAATAATTAGTTCCCTTCTTAGAGCATTCGTTTCCTGGCGAGCTGCATGCACTTCTGCCCTTAGTTCCCCAAGTAACCGGGCTAGATGGTCAGTATCCGAGGTTTCCATAGCGCCTGGGCGAGAGTTTTGCGGTAGGCTTTGCGTTCTGTAACGCTCACCTGATTCTCGCAGAGGCGCCGGTCTTGACTGGGCGACTACCGTATCTTCAAAGGTGATGTGTAGCACCCGGTTGGCTCTTTGGGCTGGACCTCTGTGCACTGTATGCCTGACTTCAAGAGTAAGATGTCTGCAGACAGAAAATATGGGATTAATGAACTGGGGTTATTGGGGTGTCCCTATCTCTTCCCTTTTTTGCTCTCCTGTAGACCCCCAAAGGTTAACGCTCTCACCTTAGGTAAGTGAATGCCGAGCTCTCCATCTGCCTCGGGGCAGGGTGCTGTAACCAGTTTCTTCACTGGTTCGGTAGCGCAGGCCTCTTGACTTCAGAGGACTGCTGTCCGTCGTTTACTGCACGAACGGTAAGTTTCGAGTAATTCTATTGTCTTTAAAGTCTTTAGCAATGATGTCTCTTGTTTTGCAGGTTCCGGCGATGGCGGATGACGGGCTGAAGTGAGTTGAAGATGGAGTCCGTATGATGAATAGAAGCGCTTGGAAGCACGTAAGTAAGCGCTTGTTGCCTGCTTCACGATGCGCTCTAACTGTCTTTTTTTTTGCAGGTACGAGTTCGGAGCGGCTGCAGGGTGCCGGAATACCCACTGGGGTTGATGTGGAAAGGAGTAATGGCACGTGAGTATCAAAGTTCCCCAATGTCTTTAAACGCACCTTGTTTTGTCTTTAAGATGCAGGATGCAGCGCCGAAGGCTTCCGGAGCGTGCGAAGAGTCGGTAAGCTTTTGTCTTTCAGATGCCGGAATGCAGACCTCCGGAGCGCACGAAGAGTAGGTAAGCCTTAGTCTTTCAGATGCCGGAATGCTAACCTGTTCTTTCTTGTCTTTATAGGTGTTGCTGAAGACTGGATTCAGGATGGTAAGCCTTTTTCCTTAGGCCCAGGATCCGATGCAGAAGACACGATGAGCGTTCTGCTGCAGAGGATGCAGAATAACGCAAAGCAAGATTCATCCACCGGGTGTGGTTTAAATAGCCTCCTGTAGTGCTTAGGTGTCTCCTTCCACAGCCACGCCTAGGTAAGAAAAGAGTTCCTGCTTTCCAGAAGAGTTCCAGTGTTCTGAATCTAGGGAGTGGCTCCTGCCCCACCCAACAGGAAAAGTAGTTCCAAACAGAAGAGGATCAGAGGCTCAGCTGGCAGGCAAGTAAGCAGCATGGTCTGCTGCAGGTAAGTCCACCCAAGCATCATGAGCCCGGCGCTTCCAGCGCTGGGACTGGGCACATTTATGAGCCTGGTGCCACTGGCGCCAGGACTGGGTCCAAAAGGTCCCAATTGGGACTGGTTGGCCCTCGGAACCTGGGTTATGGATCTGCTTCCAAGGGAGTTGGGAAAACCCTGACCTTTTGGAAGCAGAGATCATGACAGCTGTCACGACCCTCCCCAAAACCCCCTCTGGCAAACCCATTGGCCAGGTGGAGTCAGGATTCGGGCCTCTAGAGCCTGGCATCCTCTTCAAAAGCCCTCATGGGGCCAGTCCTGGCGCCTATGGCGCCAGGCTCATACACCATGAAAGACAATGTGCTTGGGAACTACTTTATTGTATTGTCAGCCAACATTGAGGCATCCACATAGCTTGGTTCCTAAGAACCAAGCTATGCGGTCTAGTGTTTTGGGAGTGGTAGCCTAGGGACTACTTTACCTGGACTATTTTGTTGGGGCTATTTAAACCACACCCGAGCAAGACAACACGCTTCGCGTTACTTTGCAGCTTGCAACGTGATGCTCACCGTGTCCCAGCTATTCCCTCGAACCTCGGAGAAGCAGAACCTGCAAGGAGACAAAAGGAAGAAGATCATTAGCAGCAGCATCTTACCTGCAGTCTTCATCTTTAAACACTTGCAGCTACTGAGAACAGCTTCCTCGAATCTGCAAGCCTCCTGGACAGAACGACCTGAAAGAGGAAGATAGAGGTGTTGTGGCCTCAAAGGACGACAGGACGCCCAAGGTAGTTGCAACTGCTTTTATTCAACAACAGAAGGCAGGATAGCAATAGTCCAGGAGATGGGACAGGGCGGGTACTCACAGTCTTTGCTTGGCTTCCCAGTTAACCGTACTGGAAGCGGGGTGTGTAATTGACTGAATGCTGTGTACTTCCAGGGCCCCCAGGAGGCCTACTATGGCATTGGACTTACGCCCTGAAGTGAGCTGGTATTGACTTGGGCCTTCAGTCACATTGGCTCCTCATAAGGAGCAGCGATGTCCAGACCGACTTGTCTGGCGCTCCGCCAGCCTCCTACTCGCGCCAAGAGTTCCCGCTCGCGGAGCGCGGGTCCGCGAGATCACGTTGGGCCGAGATCTCGCCAGACCGCCTCCCGTGATCACTTGATGTCCCCACAAAGGCAACATTAAAGAAAGCAGTAGAGACATTTACAAATTACGAACCGCTCAAAAGGCTTACCTGGCTGGTCACCTCTCGGCTGGCACCACTCCAGACATTCCACTCGCGCTGAAGAACACTGCGACCTACAAGGAAGGAAAACACAGGTTAGCAAAGGCAATACTTTGCAGCCCTGCACATAATGCTTACTTACCGCATCATAGCGCTCTTAATGCACCATCATTTACCAGCGGGGCTCAACCAAGCCAGTTTGCCGCGCTGAAGCTCCGCATACCTAAGGGAGAAAAAAGAGACATTTTTTAAACAAAGAAAGGCATGCAGGATAGCAACAAAACTAAAGAACAGCAATAAGACCTACCTGAACAATATCAAACGGGCCGGCGTCAGTGAAGTAACTGGACCGCACTCGCCCAAGAAAGACAACGCGCCCCTGCAAAGAAGGCAGGGCGGAGAGCACGCCTAATTCTACCACAAGGTGAGGAGAGGGCGCCAGAGGGACTGAAATCATACGGGGGTGGAGGGAGGATACTTACCCCAGTTGTTCAGTCTTGAACACAGTCCTCCTGTATTTTCAGGCAGAACCTTCCCCGCAGACTACATCAGGGCAAAGCTGAGAAGCATACCAGCGAGTAACCCGGCTGGGCGGCGTCCCTGTGGATACCAGGTGAGCGTAACAAAAGCCTATTTAGTGGGAATTGTACTGAGGCAGTCAGAGTAAGCAATTGCGCAGGTCTTCAAATGACATCAATAGGGCTCAAGTCCCGAAAAAAGTGTGGGGGATCATTAACATATGCACAGGAACTGAACGTATCCTAAAGTGAAATATGCAAATTTAATTCAACTGGCCTTTCCTACTCGAAGAAAATTCAAATAGAAATAAGCATTGTCTTTCACAAAATGAATCAATACCCAGAAAAAAGCAGCTAGAGGAGATTTTCGTAGAACACTGCTGCAAAGTATAAAAGGTGTGCACCCTTTTAACCCGAACATCTATATTGAAATATTCTATGGAAAGCAAAATACCAATACAATACGTGTGCTTTGAAGACGCTTTCATGTGGTTTTGTGTATTAGTGGGTTCAAATCCTGGTGCGTGAAAAGTTGAGCAAACAAGCTTTTTTGCATGCTGGCCTCAAAACCACCCAAGGGGGCCGGGGGTGGAGTCGGCACTGTGAAAAAAGTGGGTGGATGCTGTCAACCCACATGTAATCTCAACCTGTACCCTGAAAATAGCACAGGGCCAGGTAGAACATCTTCAGTCCAGCAACATCTCATCCCACATCCATGGACCTGGTAAATCATTACAACAAATGTGCACTCTTATCCTTTCCCCCAGGACGTTTTGATTTCATCAATACTCTTTTAATAAATCGGACTTTAAAAGTACACGCATCATATGATATGATATGATATATGATATGGCATTTTTAACGTGCCTGTACACAAGTGTTTCTAGGAGCGACAAGACAAGGAGGGGGAAACATAGGCATGACAAAACAATGATCTTACTAGGCCCTGTGTCATTCAGATCACGCAAGTGCGGGGAAGTGGAAGTGGAGAAGTGCTGTGGGGGGGCGAGGGAGTGCAGGTAACTCAAAAGTGCAGTTAGCATGTGGCTCAGTACAGGTAACTCAAAAAGCACAGCCAACGGGTGGCTCATAAGTACAAAGAGAAGGAACTGTAAGGTTGCAGATACAGACCACAAGTGCTAGGGGAGCCCGGAGGCAGTGCGAAGTGCAACTGGACATGCATGAGCCTGGGCCAAGGTTCACAGGGTAGCCAGGTGACCAGTGCATGGAGCAGTCAGGACATCAGCAGAGGAGACGAAGAGAAAAAGTGGAATCGAAGAGGAAGTTCTTGAGTTGCTTCCAGAACCGGAGGTGGTTCTGCTCAAGTTTGAGGGTGGCAGGGAGCCTGTTCCAGAGGGAGGCGATATAGAGGTCTGCCCCCAACTCTCTGAGGGGAAAAATGACTGACCCTCAGAGAGTTGGAAGTAGATGCGCAGAGAGCTCAAGTAGGAAGGCGTTTAGGAAGAGAATGTTGGAGGTAGCGCAGTCCCAGGCCCCAGAAAGCCTTATGGACGATGCAGAGGGTCTTGAACTTGATCATTTCTGCCACTGGGAGCCAATGAAGGGATTTCAGAACTGGAGAAATACGATCCCTAAGCTTGAGGCCAAGGACAAGCCTCACAGTCCTGTTCTAGATAAGTTGTAGTGGTTGGAGAGTAGAGGCAGGAAGATTTAGAAAGAGGCTGTTGCAGTAGTCCAGCCTAAAGAGGACCACAGCTCTGGAGACAGTGAGATCTGGGGGAAAGTGAGGAAAAGTTCATCATTAAAGTACTTCAACAAAATAGGAATCCTTATAGAAATGTGTTAAATAAAAAGAGTACAAATGTTGTGTTATTTTCACCCAATCTTGAAAACTACAAAACCCAGAATGCAATTACACAAAATTATTTAAAAAATGGCTTTTAGGCTGTCTTTCAAGACTTCATCATAACAAAAGATAATATGAAATGGTAACCAATTGCATCATTTGGCAAAGGCATCCTTTATATAATGCAAGTGAAATGTGACATTCTCCTAACCACAACAGACATGTATTTAACACACCAAATGCAGACATTTGAGTACTACCGACATAATGCACAGCTAAGCCTGTCAAAGTTGTACAAGTCCAAAGGGGTGATATGCCAGTGGATTTAAGACAATGACTGACATCAGATTTTAGTGTAAAATGAGCAGGTTGAGTGCAGAACATGCAGTAAGGGCGAGTGTAAAAGAGAACTGAACGCATACATATTATGGGGATACATGGAAATGTCAAGGTGGTACAATCGGATTCCACCTGAAAACTCTATTGAACACTTAGCCTTACACGTGGCCTGGCAAATTGAAAGTAGGGATAACAAAAGATTGCCAATATGGAGTTTTACCAGGCCGGAAGTTAGTTTACAAATGCTGAACGTCGCCAAAATGAAGTATTAAGCATGGAGACACAGACACAGTGACCAGGCAGAGAAGGTGGTAAGTACAAAAGGAAAGCTTGTACTTGAATCTTCAGTTACAGGTTAGGATAAAGACAGGAACAGAGGGAGTATTATAATTTTAATAATTGGCTATTTATAACGCGCTTAATACCCAGCCATTTCTAAGTGCGGATCCGGGGGTCAGACATGTGTTGCTCCGCGCCATCTTGTTTCCAAGGCGAGCGCATTGCCCCTGAGCTGTCCTCCCGAGGCAGTATGCATCCTAACAGCTCTGGTCCCATGCTGAAGTCCGTCCAACCGTCTCAGAACCCTCACACACTCACACTCCACATTCCAACAGGTATTCCATAAGCAGCACCCAGCCAAAAACATGCAGGTTACCACACACTTCACTAAGCAAAGAGAAGAAATGGAACTGGGTAAAGGGGTGCATAATATTGAAAGTAAATAAAGGGCTTTACAAGTGTATGCAGATCATTCTAAAAATCCCAACACTGGATATTAAGTACCTCTATTGAACATTTGCAAAATAGCAAGAATGCCAGATGATATATTCATATACACAACTGAACTGTTAAATATACTGTTGGCAATGTAAAAAATAAGAGCAATTAAAGGGAAGAAAAATAGCATATTTTCTGATTCATTGAGCACACTTCAAGAAATACAAAGAGCCAGAAGTGACTGGCAAGACAGGATATTAGATATAATCCAATGGAATGAGACACACGCTAGAGAAGGAATAGAGGTAGAAATAGCTTGCAAACACAGCCATTCTGGAATAGAAGGAAATGAAAAAGAATGCCTACTGGCAAAAGCAGGAATGGAAAGAAGAACAAGCAGCAATGTTCAAGTTCAATTAAGATGTCTTTAAAAAGGTGATGCTTGGGGTCTTAAATGTGTCATGAACCGGCGAAATTGCCCCTTCTGGACCTCATGGTCATTGTCACGAAGGGCTTGTACTCCTTGTTCCTCCCAACATGGCCGTACCAAGCTACGTGCTACGCACTAGCTTTCACGTCGTGGCACGTACTATAAATTGGTCACGCCCCTGCGGGTCCGCGCGTCTCAACGCTATCATCGGTAGTGACCCAACGTGTGCTTACTCTCTACTTTAGTTTCCTTTGATCCTCTTACTTCCTTCCTTGCCTTTTATCCTGTTCCTGGATTCCCCCCCCCCCTGCTTACTCGTTCATCGCTATCCTGGATACCCTGGAACCACGAACTGCCCGGAACTCTGAATGCGTCCTGCAACCTGACGAGGTTCATCGCGGAACTCAAGACCATGTTCGAACGTCCAGAGCTGGTCCACGGTGCTCAAGAGAAGTTACTTGACTTCCAACAAGGATCCCAAGACATGTTGACCTATGTTACCAGATTCAAACAGCTAGCCAAAGAGGCGGACTGGCCCCTGGAAGCCAGTTTTACCTTGTTTCGCAGAGGTCTAAATGAAGAGATTAAGGATGAATTAGCCAGGGTGGCACGTCCTAGTTCATTCCAGGCCCTCCTGGACTTGTCTATGCAAATAGACTTCAGAAGAAAGAAAGGCCGAAAAGAAAAAGAATAAAGTCTCAATTCAAAGAAACTCCCCAGAGAATACTACAAGGACAGAATCTGCCAAGAATCCGAGCACTGATTCTGAACCCATGCAACTTGGAGCCTTTCGTGGACCAATTTCCCCACAGGAAAGGTTAAGAAGGATACACACTGGCTTATGCATGTATTGTGTCTCAGATAAACATCTAGTTAAAGAGTGTCCTCTGGCTCCTACCCGACGCTCGGGAAACGCCAGCTCCCGATCCTAAATGGAGCAAGGTTTTGGGAGAGCGATGTTTGCTCCATATCAATTCCATCCTTGAACTCTCCTGGACAAAACAAATTGGTGATATTACAGGCCTTTTTATCGCCATCCAAGGACAAGGTCTACCCCATACTGGCCTTGGTGGATTGCGGAGCAATGGGAGTCTTCATTGATCAAGATTGAGTCAGAAGTCATAACATTCCATATGAAGCAAGAAGTTTTTCACAGCCTGTGGAAGCAATTGACGGAAGACCCCTTTCCTCAGGACCCATAAGTCTGCAAACAAAGGAGATCCATCTTTCCATAAATCATCATCAAGAAAGGATTGTGTTCAACATTATAAAATCAGCCCATTACCCCTTGGTTCTGGGCATGCCCTGGTTACAAAGGCACAATCCATATATTAACTGGACGGCCGGATCCTTATTCCTGGGCTTGCAGTTCTGTATGAACCATTGTTTAAACCTGGATACCTCAGTCACAGCTCCTATAAGTCTACCAAGGTGTCCAGAGACACCACTCATGGTTTCCAATATTGTACAAGTTCCAGAGATCTATCAAGGGTATGCTGATGTATTCTCTACTGCCATTGTTCAAGCCTTACCTCCACATAGACCCGAAGACTGTGCCATAGATACTGAACCCTCAGCAGTGATTCCCTTTGGCAGGATGTTTATCCTTTCAGAACCCGAAAAGAGAGCCCTCCGGGAATACCTAGACACTAATCTTGAGAACGGCACCATAAGACCTTCAAAATCACCAGCTGGTGCTTCATTATTCTTCATTCCAAAAAAGGAAACCAAAGAGCTCAGACCTTGCGTGGACTATCGGGGCCTAAATCAATACACCCTGAAAGACAGATACCCACGACCCCTGATCTCGGATATCCTTGAAGCTGTGAGAGGTGCAGTGATATTTACGAAACTGGATCTCCGAGGTGCTTACCATTTGATCCGTATCCAGGAAGGAGACGAATGGAAAACAGCCTTTAGAACACCCTTTGGTCACTTTGAATACCTAGTCATGCCCTTTGGTCTGACTAATGCTCCCGCAGTCTTCCAGCGTTTTATGGATAGGGTGTTCTCTGACATGTTATTTGTCAATGTTATTGTCTACTTGGATGACATATTGATCTTCTCCAAGGACTCCTTGAAACATGAAGAACATGTAAAAGCAGTACTTCAACGTCTTCGTGAAAATCAACTCTTAGCCAAACCAGAAAAATGTTTGTTTCATGTTACATCAGTTCACTATCTGGGATTTGTCCTTAGTCCAGAAGGAATTAGTATGGACCCTTCAAAGGTGAAGGCCATACTGGCTTGGCCCGCCCCAACATCTGTTAAGCAAATACAATCCTTCCTGGGGCTTGCCAACTTCCACCGGAAATTCATTCCCACCTTCTCCGAGATTGTTCAACCCATTGTTAATCTCCTGAAGAAAGACGTTCCATTTAACTGGTCTATACCACAAGACAAGGCATTCCAACGCTTAAAAGAAGAATTCACTCAGGCACCCATCCGGGCCCAACCGGACATAAATCGTCCTTTTCTAGTGGAAACTGATGCCTCCAATTACGCCATTGGAGCAGTTTTAAAACAAGAATCCGATGATAAGTTGGAACATCCCATTGCTTATCTCTCACGGACCCTGACCACCAGCGAGACTCACTACTCAGTTCTGGAGAAGGAGTTATTGGCTATTCGTCATGCCTTCACTGAATGGAGACATTTACTCCTGGATGCTAAATATCCCGTTCAAGTCCGTACTGATCATCGAAATCTTCAGGTCCTACAATCCATGGAGTGCAGGAACAGTAGACAAGCGCGATGGGCCTACTTCTTTGCTCATATCAATTTCAAATTTCACATGTTCCTGGATCGCAAAACTTGATTGCCCATGCCCTTTCACGGCGTCCCGACTACGTTCCCTTGGAGGATAAGATCTATCCTAAAATGTTTCCACCCACAATCTTTGTAGCGCAAGCGATCAATCTCCTGGAAGAAATCAGAGCACAGACTCAATTATCTGAACTCTGGAAGGACATATCGAAGAAGAATCCCTGGCGTCTGACAATCAAGGAAGGATATTTATTCAAGAACAATTCAGTGGTCATTCCGACAAAAGAACTTCAACAGAAGGTAATGAATCTATGCCATGATACTCTTCACTCCGGCCATCGAGGTGTTACCAACACCTTCCGTCTTATACAAAGACAATTCTGGTGGCCAGGGATGAAGTCCAGTGTAGTTCAATACATCAAGACCTGTGCTATTTGTAGTCAAAACAAATACGATAACCAGAGGCCGGCGGGTCTGCTTCTACAACCTACGTTGCCAACCAGACCCTGGGAAGTTATTGCCACTAACTTCATTGTTGAATTACCACCTTCCCGAGGATATACAACCATCATGGTAACCATTGACTTGTTCACTCATCTAGCTCATTTTACACCATTGTATAAACTGCCATCTTCCTCAGAACTTGCTGGAATTTTCCTGGAACATATTTTTCGTCTTCATGGCCTTCCTTCCAAGATTATTTCGGATCGGGGACCTCAGTATATTTCACAATTCTGGAAACATCTCTGTCGTGTTCTAGGAATCCAACGTGCCCTTTCTTCAGTCTATCATCCACAAACCAATGGGGCAACGGAACGAGTAAATCAAACCCTGGAACAATATATTCGTTGTTTTGCCACCAAGGTTCAAGACGATTGGTCTCTCCTCATACCTTTAGCCGAATTCTCCTACAATAACTCAGATCATTCAGCTCTCAAGATCAGCCCTTTCTATTGCAGTCAAGGTTATCACCCATCTGTTTTACCATCAGTTATTCCAGAACCTACTCTGGTACCTACCCTTGACTCTTGGATTCAGACGCTAATCGACTTACAAAGAGAGGCAAAGGATCAGTTAGAACAGGCCCAGACTCGAACCAAAAGATATGCGGACTCTAAGAGAAGACCATCACCTTCCTATTCAGTTGGCGATCAAGTCTGGTTAGCCTCGAAAATGTTACCTCGACATCTACGACCAAACAAATTAGCTCCTCGCTATTATGGTTCATTTTCTATAAAAGAGATCATCAATCCTGTCTCCTTCCGACTTAAGCTCCCGGATTCCTGGAAGAAGATACATCCAGTCTTCCATACTTCCCTGTTGAAACCCTACGTTAGTTCTACTCGAAAACCCTTCAAACCCACACCTGTTGTTGTGGACGACCAGTTGGAATATGAGGTGTCCAGGATATGTGATTCCAGGTATAGGAGCGGTCGACTACAATATCTGGTCGAGTGGAAAAGCTACCCCCCTAGCGAGAGAACATGGGAACCAGTTTCTAATTTAAAGAACCCTCGTTTGCTCAGAAGATTCCATCTTATTCACCCAGGCAAGCCTGGAGGAACCAGTCTTCGGAGGGGGCATGCTGTCATGACCCGGCGAAATTGCCCCTTCTGGACCTCATGGTCATTGTCACGAAGGGCTTGTACTCCTTATTCCTCCCAACATGGCCGTACCAAGCTACGTGCTATGCACTAGCTTTCACGTCGTGGCACGTACTATAAATTGGTCACGCCCCTGCGGGTCCGCGCGTCTCAACACTATCTTCGGTAGTGACCCGACGTGTGTTTACTCTCTACTTTAGTTTCCTTTGATCCTCTTACTTCCTTCCTTGCCTTTTATCCTGTTCCTGGATTTCCCCCCCTGCTTACTCGTTCATCGCTATCCTGGATACCCTGGAACCACGAACTTCCCGGAACTCTGAACGCGTCCTGCAACCTGACGAGGCTCGGGCGAGCCTATTCAAGACCCGAACAATCTACAGGAAGAATCCTGCGGCTGAACAAGGGAGATCCCGATCACAGGTGAGACGGGGGGAGATTTAAGACAAAATGTCACTATGGCTCTTTAAGGCATACAAGGGGGTCAGAACAACAACAAATACATTTTAGGCTTGTTGTGTCGCAACAGCGCTGAGACGTGTTTGCAGTTACTTTACAATGGGTCGAGACACTGCAGAGAAGCTTGTGCATCGAGACAGTCGAATTGGCTAGAGGTGGTCCAGTGTTGCGATTCGGTCCTGCAGCAGTGATGGGCTTTAATATACCTTCTTTAAACAGATCCCCCCACACTGCAACCCCTTTGTCTTGACACTGAGCTCTAATGGTGTTGAGAGCCCATTTACCTTGTCCATAAACTGTTGCAGGGGTTTGTTTGGGGATAGGGTTCACCCAGACCCAACAGCTTCTTGGTTCTCACCCATTTTCTCTTGCCTAGCTGTAATATGTGGGGGCATTCAGGGATTCTCTCGTCCGCAAACCACAGTACCTCCTTCAGTAAATACGGTCCTACTATTTCTTTTGTAAAATTGTGTCTAATGTGGTGTCATCTGAGAGCCACTAGGTAACATATTGCAGTTGCCCCACCAAGTAGTACAACTCAAAATGCAGCAGTTTAACCCCTCCTTCTGTGTAATCCCTGCTCATCGTGCCCAATGTGATCCTATGTCTCCCTGATTCGCATATACATGTTTTCACTAGGGCATTAAGCACCTTGAAGAAGGGCTTAAAGATGTAAAAGGGAACATTTATAAAGTGGTACAATAAGCGAGGAAGCACCACCATATTGATTAGCAGTACCCTCCCCGTCACCGACAATAGCAGCTTCTTCCAGATTCCCATTGACTTCTCTATTCCTTTCTGTATTCTCAAGGTATTTAGCTCATGCAAGGTCTCTGCTTTATGGAATATATTCAACCCCAAATACCTAAATGTTTCTGTGGCCCATTTCAGACCTAGGTCTGTAAGGTATGCTTCATCCATGCCCACCAATCATTGCATGATTTGTCAGGTCTAACAGTTATCCCCGAGAGCTCCGCAAAGTTATCCAGGACCTCGAAAATGTACGACAGATTATCATCCGCATTTTGGACATACAGAAGTATGTCATCTGTGTATAAGGAGATGGCATGTCTTGATCCGTCCACCATCAGCCCCGCCTCTCCAAATTCAATTCTCAAGAACTTTGCCAGAGGCCCCAGGGCTTGTATAAAGAGTATAGGGGATAGTGGACATCCCTGTTTTGTACCTTTCTGTATGTCCTATTCCCCTGATATATATTTCACAGTCCTTACTCTTGCAGTGGTTGTCCTATATATCAGTTTTACCCACCACAGGAGCCCTTCACCTACCCCGAAATGCCCAAGAGTGGCATATAACCATCCCATCTGACCGAGTCAAATGCTTTAATGGCGTCTAAGACATCTGGAGAGCAGTCATGTTGTTACCTCGCCCTATCACTGAATGTCATCTCCTCAGTTTCCAGGTGGTGTTCCTACCTGGTGCATACCTCATCAGGTTTGGGTGCATCAAACTCCCTATTACCCTTTTCCATCGCTCTGCCAGGAGGGCTGTGAGAATCTTGCATTCTTGATTTACCATAGACAATGGTCTGCAGGACTAGCAATTCTGCATGGGGCTTATCCGGCTTGAGTATTGGCTTATTATAGACTCCCTCATGCTTAAAGGGAGTATGCCCTGTTCATATGCTTCCTCAAAGGTTTCCAGCAGTCTCAGGATTACTTCTGTAATATATCCTCTGTAAAGTTCTGCCGGGAGTCCGTCTCCCCCTGGTGCTTGAGCCTGTGTCTGTCTTCAGGCTCTGCTCACACCCATCAGCAAAGCTAGCGTTCTTCACATTCTGTTTCTGATCCTCCAGTGCCTCTGTGAATCTATAGCTGCACTGTCTATCTCCTCTATCATTGCATGCCACCTTTATATCACATTTTCTAATACTCGTGCCTCCCAGGAGAGGTGACCACTTATTCATCCCCCCCTTTGCCACCACTCATACCTGTAACAATATGATCCTTCCATCGCTGCTCAGAGACCGTCCCTCTTGCCGAACTTGTTCGCTACCTCCATCTGCACACCAAGCCCTCCTCCGTGTAGAGCATCGGCAGCCGTCGCCGCTCTAAAATCTCTGTGTATCCTAGCAGCCCAGCTGTAGATGGCCACTCCGGTCACCCTCGGCAAACCTCTCTCCCATCTACGGCATCAGCCTCCAAGTGACGTTCCAGGCACCATTTTCATCTCCCCGATCGCATCACTTCAGGCCCCTTCTGTGCGTTCCAGCTTTCAAAATCTTGGTCTCGGCTTCACTGATCTCTTTGTGATTGATTCTCCTGGACTCACGGACCTTCGCAGTCAGTCACTGATGCATGTATTTATTGCCGTGGGAAACCTGTATTAATTTAGGATCTGTCCTAGCTCGACAGACACATATCCTCACTACATGGATGCAGTGGCGTAACACAAAATGTGGGGGCCCCCCTGCGAGCCAGGCTGAGGGGGCCCCCCCAACTCAGCAACAAATCGCGGTTTGCGCCACACTCTGGGCTGACCTAGATTGTCACGCTTGCGCAATACACACGAACGTGCTGCTGAAGGGGTATACCACACACTGCACTAGGAGAAAGATATAAATATGTTTTAATACAATATATAGCACACTTTCTGAGAAAAAATGGTTATAAAGCCAGAACATTTGCAATTGTTTTGTAGGGTAACACGAATCCAATACCTGCAAGTCACTAACAGTGCACAGGAACATTAATTCTTTGCTATTAAAAATGCCATGCCACAATGAAAACCTGTCCAACTGACTGCAAAATGTAGACCAGTGTAGACAAGTAATAACATTACAGTAAAGCATGCCAGGCCACATTTAGAGATACTTATACTGGTTGCACCAAAGGGCAAGTCAAAGCAATAACACTCATCAAGAAGAGAGCACACATTAAAGCCTGCATCTCCGTGGCCTCTAACAACATGGCCAAACTCTTTAAAATCTGCAAGGAACTGGTCAATCCTATCACGGTCTCTACCTCTCCTTTTTCCTCCAAGGCCCTCTGTACGGCTCTGGCCTCTCACTTCTCCGCTAAATCTCAGGACATCCTGTCCTCTTATCTCCTCTCCCTCTCCCTCTTCCTCTCTCGGCCCCCTTTGGCCATCTCCATCTCTCCTCCTATTTCCTCTTTCTCTCTGACAACACCTGACTAGGTTTCTAGACAAGTCCGATCTATGCAAGCGTTGTCCAAACAGGTGCTCCCCTGCTCCTCCAGAACCATCAAGGACCATATTGAAACCCTCGCTCCAGCCTTGGACGATTTCTGTAATCACTTTTTAGCCACTGGAACGTTCCCCTCCCACCTTAAGCACCCACTCCTCAAGAATCTGTCTGCTGATCCTACCTGCCCGGCAAACTATTGTTCAATCTCCATCACCCCTTTCTTGGCCAAACTCTTGGAAAAGCTTGCCATATCCCACCTTACTCTCCACACTGAATCTGTTGGTTGTCTACATGACCATCAGTCTGGCTTCAGAGCTGCCAGAGGCATGGAAACTGCTCTCCTGAACACCTGTGAAGATCTGCTCTCTAACCTTGATTCCAGCATTCCTTCTGTCCACACCCTCCTTCTTTTCTCTGCTTTCGACATGGTCAACCACGCCATCCTGAACAATCAACTCTGTGAGAACCTGGGCATCACGGATCAGGCCCTGGAGTGACTGAACTCCTTCCTCTTGGACCGCCGCCTGCCAGGTCAAACCTGGTCCCATTCTCTCTGCCACCCCTCTCTACCTGTGGCGTCCCCCAGGGCTCTATGCTCTCACCCTGGTTTTTCAACCTCTACTTGTCCCCTTTGGCCCAGCTGATCTCTACCTTCTCCTCTAACTTTCAGTGTTATGCTGATGACTCAGCTGTCCTTCAGGCTCCGGACCGAAGGGCCGTGTGCCCGTGCACATGCCGGTACGGGGGAGCACAGTATCAGCAGTGGCGCTAATACCGGGTTGTTGAGTCGTAATAGCCCGGAGCGGTATGCGGTGACGGTAATCCCTTACCAGCATCGTTTTTCCATTACCTCCAACCTCGTAATGACCCCCAATGACTGAATGTTATCATTAAGCCAATTTCAACCCACCCCCCAACTTCATTAACATCGTATAACAACTTTGGCACAGCATTAGTCAATGGTTTTTATGCCGTTCCATCCCAAAACGTTCATCCCTTCGGGGTTCCCGGCTTTACACATTCTTAAGTATTGATAAACTTTTCAGCAAACATGGTCTATGGAAATGATGTGCTCTTTCTTTGACATGTTCGCAAAAGGGAAGCCACACCTTGAGAAACTTCTGATACGTTAATTTTGTCAAGGCGCAACCTTCTCCATTGCTATCAACCCCCATATTTTGACCCGCCATAAGACCACAACCCGGCCCCCCTCCGGTTTCCACCTCTGGGCGAGAGTCATTCTTGCTGCAGTCAGCAAGTGTGTAAGAAGGGATAAAAGCTGCATATATGTCTTCCGCCGCAGCCCAAAGCATTAGCACCATTGGGGTATAAGGCACCTGCATTCCCACTTTATCCTTCATGTGTCCCAATATCTCTTTACAAAAGGTCTGGGCCATTGGAAAGAACCACCACATATGTCCCAGGTCTCCCACCCCCCCACAGTTTCTCAAGCACAAGGGTGAGAACCGGTTGTTCATCTTTTAAATCCGTAGCAGGGTCAGGTTCCATCTGAAGAATACTTTATGGGCTGACTCTTTGATGGCTGTACACTTGAAATCCGTATGGCTCTCCACCAGATCTGTCCCCATTCCTCTTCAGTGATTGCGATTCCCAAGCCCCTTTCCCATCTGATCGTATATGGTCATTCGGTAATGCCCTATTTAGCATGCGGTATATCCTTGAAAAGCCTTTCGATAACAACCCCTCTCACATCTTCATTTCTAAGCCCAAAGGGGTTCTTCTGCCTGCCTCTTTAACTGCCCTTTGTGGAATACAATGGGCCTCATTACAAGTTTGCCGGTCCGGAAACAAGGGTGACAGTAAGCTCACTGGCACCCTTATTTCCAAACTGGCAAACTACGAGTTTGCCTACCGGAACCGCTGCGCCCGACAGGTCTGACCCTGCTGGGCGCAGCGGCCACAGTAGGCAGACTCTTCATGGAGGTGCCGACACCGTTAGCAACAGTGCTGGCGTTTCCATGAACCCATTCCCATGGAGCCGCAATGGACTCCATGAATGGGGACTAACATTTTGCTGGCACCTAGTTCTCAATTGCAGGGACTTGTAAGAAGCTAGATGCTGGTAAAATGTTACGAGTCAAGCGGCAACCTGCCGGTAGCACCGGCAGGGTTACCGCCGGACTCGTAATGAGGTCTAATGTCTTATTTGGATATACCGGAATCTCTCTCGTTCCCTTACATAAAATTTTGTTTTGCATTCCTTGACTTTACCTTCCTTCAGGTAGTAAGACTGTTTGGTCTGTATTAACAGTTGCGCTGATCGATCTACTAGATGGGCCTCTAACTATATTTTGACTTTCCTCAGGGCCGTTAGTGTTTTCAATGAGCTCTGGTTTTTATGTACAATTTCAGCCCCCCTCACCTCCCGTTCCAGGTCAATAGCTGCAGTTCCCTATCATGTGGGAAGGCCGTGGTCTGCGCTATGAATTCACCTCTGATTACGACTTTACTTGCATCCCAGACCACCCTCCAATATACTTCCCCCATAGCGTTTTCTTGAAAGTAGGTGCGGATCACTGTTTCCATATGAGCCCTAAGTGCTATATCCCTCAGTACCAGTTAATTCAGCCACCATTGTTTCCTTTCCCCGCCAAAGGTCTATCACACTCGATCCGGAGTACAACAGGAGCATGATCTATAAGATATCTCACTCCTATTTCTATTGCGATGGCAGGACTGGGGTATTACTGTCGCCGAAAACCAGGACCATATTTATCCTAGAGAATCCTCAAGTGCTGCAGAGAAATGTGTGTAGTCTCTCTCATTTTGGTGAAAGAACCTCCATGTTTCCATTAAGCCCAGCCCCCTAAAGAATTTTTCAAAGGCCTGCCGATACCGATTATCGTTAGCCATGGGGGGCCGCATTTTATCTAGCATTGGATCCATAACACAATTAAAATCGCCCCTCACCACTACCTGTCCTTCACACTACCCTCCCAATTTCCCCAGCAGCATGGAGTAAAAGTAGTCCTGCCTCTCGTTAGCGGCATAAACGGCCACCAATTTGAACATCTGTCCCTCCATGTTCTTTAAGTACCAAAAATCGCCCTTACGGATCCTTATAGAAGAACCGATTAGTGAAAAACAGTGTCTTGCTAAGTAAAATTGCTAACCCTTTTGGAAGCATTGCAGAGGGAACTCTTTATGTTTTATACGTATTTCATCCCCTGGGAGTAAGTGTGTCTCCTGGAGAAAGACGACAGAGGCCTTCAACTCGACCAAGCACCTCAGGATGGAACATTTCTTAACAGGTGAATTTAGATCCTGAACATGGGAAACATATCTAGCTCAGTCATCCCCTATCAGCTGTAATTCGCTTGTCCTAGGAACAATACCTTCTCCGAATTCTATCTTCCTTCTAACAACCCATGGATCAAACATCATACGAACAGTAAAACCAAACAACACAAACCCCGCCGCCCCCGACCTTCAGTGAAACCCAAATCAGCAACAATTCAGCACACATCATTCCACTAGAGGACCTAAAGAGCATGCTGAGTTTCGTGGGGTCAATTTACGGTGCCCCATCTAACCCCCAAACCCATATATTCCTGTGACGGAATTCAACCCAACTCGATAGAAGTGCCAATTCTTGGATGAAACATAACGTTTGCTGAAACTCGACTTCTACCCATTCCCACCACTGACCCTCAACATCATCAGCCCAACCCCAAAGCCCCCAAACCTTCTACATCAGTGCAGCAGAGTTCTGCCTCAATTCAGGTAATGGCTGTACGAGCCCATTGGCCTCTCCTCTTGGGGTGTGAACACCCCAGATTCCACACCTTCTTTGTTGGCAGACACAATGCATGCTGGTTGGAGCCTCTTTCCGGCAAGACCTCGGCAGAACGTGGGGCCTCTTCACTTCCAATTAGGTCCGCCATCTCCTCTTCCTTAGATATATTATATGCCTTGCCTTGTAACTCAAACCTCAAGCTGCATGGAAATGTCCATCTATAGCGGATCTCCTTGCCCCGTAAAATTGCTTGTGCCATTTCCTGAAAGAGTAAAACAGGAAAGTCACCGAACCTTATTGGTTCTTGCTTACTTGCTGCCCTCATGATCTTTTCCTTTGTTTGATAGAAGTGGACCCTTGTAAGTAAATCAGGAGTCAAATTCTTACTCTGATGATAGGAGGTGTAGACCCATTGTGTTCGATACAACACTATATCTTCATCTGGAGATGTATTCAGTAAGTGCCGGAAAAGCGCCAATACAGAGTCACCCACCTCAGAGTCCGAGACAGCCCTGGGAATCCCCCGCAATCTAATATTATTCCTCCAGAATCTATTTTTGGCATCTTCTTGCCTTCTTGCGACCACCTTCAATTGCTGCTCCAGGCTTTCTATTCACTTGGCTAGTTCATCATGCTCGTACCCCTACTCGCAAAAAGGTTGTTTTTGCTTCATCTACCCACTTCTCTACCACCAGCACATGTTTACTGGGATTGCCCTTCTAATGCCCAGGCTTGTGTGCTGCCCATAGATCCCCTACTTTTTGGTGAGGACACCAGTGTCAGGTGTGCACCTGACACTATCCTCACAGTGAGTCCTAGGGTCCTCCAATTCCAGTCGCCTGGTGTGAGGTTACTAGAATCTTCGATCCCCCTTTCAGGTTTTGGTAGATCTCAAATTCAACTGTCCACTCCAGTCACTCCCAGGTGTATGCCTTCAATTAGGACAGAGTCCAATTTTCCATGTGCAACCAATCCTTCATAGGGCTGTCTCCCCTCTGTGCACCGCAATGAGAAAGAGAATATTGCTCCCCCGCCTCACCTGTCCCTGCTGTCCTTGTGACAAGGTTCCGTATTGGGACCACCACTGCTGGGCAAGGGTTGCCAAGCACACATTGAGGCCATTGGGCTGAAAGCCAAGTCACCCATCCGTCCTTCACCCCTGCCTCCTAGGTTCAATGCACTGCCTTCTCTGTGTTCTCCCACAGCTTCACCTCTCGCTTCACAACTTCTCTCTGGCCTCCAGCATTCTACTTGCTTCTGGGGGCTCAAATGCTGCCTTCAGTACGCCAATGCTGCACCTCTGCTGCTCCGATCCTCAGACATACAGGGAGACAGAAGATGGTTCCTGCTTCGTCTGCGGTTGTTGCTCTGCTCCACTCCATAGGTACCTCTTCTGCATTGGGGCTGCACAAGGGATCTATGGTTGATGGCCTCCTTCGTGGCTCAGATCAGCAGACACACAAATAGTTTGGCATCTGCATGATTCGTAGTTGGGCCCACCTAGGGCTACTCGCTGTATTCATGTCCGTCTGCCATCTTGTCTGAGGCGGGCGACAACTTCAGACGGGTCATTCTCGGTCCAGCGCCGGCAATGCAGATCGAACCTTTGCATCGTCTGCCCAGTGGGTTCAAACACCCGCTTGGGTTCTATAAGCCTCGTCTGTCACATTTAGGGGGTCAGGGGCCTACAGGGCAAATGTGTCACTCAGAGCTCACCGAATAGGCATTCGTCTGCATTAAGACAGAGCATTCTTTATCCAGTGTCCAGTTAAAGTTTCGAAAACAAAAGGATTGAATGCAAAAGGTGAGAGTGCATTCGACCGAAAACCAAAGGATCGAAAAAAAAATGTAAATGTCTTTTTTTTGTTGTTCTAGTTTAGCTTTAAAAGGGTGTGTTTACACCAAAAACGTCGGTTTGGGGGGGGGGGGGGGGGGGGGGGGGACCCTCCAAAAAAAAAACCAAAAAAAATGTTGCTCCTTTTTTTTGGGTCGAATTGACTAGACCCTTTTGTCATTCGATCCTTTTGATTCGGTACTATGACCTATATCCTTCTTATCCATTAGTGCCAATGAGATTTCCTGATATCTAACAGCAGCTTCATCTACAGAACAATTACTGGCATGGCGCAAGTACCGTGTCCGTGCTGGCAATAGACCGCTAAAAGCGGCCAATTACGAGTACGCGGGCACAAGCTTTCCGCCATGCCGGTAATGACCCCACCGCCATGCCATTAAAGGGCGAAAAATCCCCCTTACCGGCATTGTGCGTGGTGCAAATAGCTCCTCCGGCATACAAGCCATCGGCATTAGAGTTGACCGCGAATAGCGGTCACATCTAATAGCGGTCACCGCTAATTAGCGGAACCGGAAGTTGCATCATCGCACAGGAACAGGAAAGAGCACGGCGGCCATCTTTAAAAATACAATCCATTGCCATCCACCACAACCAGGAGCCATCTGACCCCCAGAACTCTGCCACACCTCCAACACTACCTGCTGCATCTCACCATGCCGAAAGCTGTAAAAAAAAACACTGATCGCCTGAGCAAGGAGTGCTTCTCCTGAGAGGAGCTAACCATGCTCGCGGAGACGCTGCAGGAACATGCCGATGTCGTGTTTTCCTCAGACATATCCCGCCCTGCAGTGCAGCGCAAACAACAGATATGGGCGGAGGTCGCCTAGAAAGTAAGTGCTGTTGGCACCACACCCCGCACTCCCAAAGATTGCCGTAAGTGCTGGGTCGATCTGCGTTTACACGTGCGGCGCATCCTCTCCGCCAACCGTAACCTGGCGATGGCGACAGGCGGAGGTGCGGAGTCCCCCATCAAATTGCAACCATGGGAGGAGATATGCGCCAGCACCATAGGGACCGAGGCAATTGAGGGAGTGGGGGACATGGAGCGAAGAGCCCCGTCATCAGCCGATGCAGGTAGGTGTCCCAGATGAAACAATGTCAATACCACCACGATGATGTCCACCTGAAATGACAGTGCAATGATGTTGAGCAGGGTCCACCAGACACATATGTACAAGACTGCCAACAGGCAGTGCAAAGCATCACCTTGTCCACATGCACAATGCACCCCATATGTGTCCCAACCCAGACGCCGCCATGCATCACCCACCCAAAAGCCAAGCAATCCGTAAGTCACTCCCCCAATGTCAATCATCTGCCATACCATATCAATGCAGCCACCCCAATGCATGCCCGATGCCTGTAGACCCATCACTAACCCTCTCCCTCTATTGGTCCGCCACAGGCACACATTCAGATAGCGGTGAAGAGGACACCAGGGAGGAAGATGCCACACCACATAAGAAGGCCAGGGGAAAGGAGGGAGAACACCGTCCCTCGACTTCAAGGGGTAGAGGTCAACCTGCACCACTGCGGAAGGCCAAGAAAACCCCACAGACCACAGCACCAATGTGCACCACGGCCCCTACAACAGCACCCACACCAGCCACCATCACCCAGGAGGCAGTGGCAGAAGGCACAGCGTCGGCTGCCAGAGGCACAGTTGGTGAGACAGCTGCCACAGCAGCCGTATCGGACGATGAGCCAGACATTCAGCTGCATGGCGCAATACCCGCCACAGGCCCCCTGCACTCACAACTATCCCCATGCAGCTTGCTGAACAGCAGCATGCACAGGCTGTCACCTGGTGATTCATGGCCCGCAAGTGCAAGCCCCACGCCAACTGTGCATGATGAACAAAGCATGGTGGAAACCCCTCACACATCCACCCAAGTACCAACCAGCCAAGAGGGGATCAGGGCTATTCAGATGCGCCAGGAGGAGCTCACAGGGCTGTTGACGCAGCATATAATGGAATGTGGCCGGGCAAGGGACGACATTAGGAACTGTGCTGCATCACTGAAAACAGCAATCGAGACCACCTGGAAGGACATTTGCGTCGAATTGGCAGCAGTCCGGCACGTCCTCCCTGAAATGGTGGCAGCAATGCAGGCCATGCGTCCACCACAGTTGCCAGAACAACCTGGGTCATCTTCGAATGCGAGTTCAACCAGGACCAGCCCTGTGCGTAGGTCTACCCGGAACCTGCGCAGACGGGACAGGGGTGCACCTGGTGCTGGAGGAGAGGGAGGGCTGTAGGCACAGGCAGGCATACTGGTGCCATGTGGACTAATGTTGCACGCTAATGCACACCATGTGTGGGGAAGTCAAGGGGGGAGGCGGAGGGGGGAGAGGGTGTGTGGGGGAGTTGAAGGGGGAGGGGGGAGGGGGTAGAGGGTGTGTGGGTGAGTTGAGGGGGAGAGGGTGTGTGGGGGAGTTGAGGGGGGAGAGGGCTTGTGCACTTTGTTATATTTCTTTAATACACGTTTTGGGAAATCATAATTCACATGTGCGGACATTGCTTATTGTGTACGTGTGCTTTATTGGTGAACAGTCTACAGTGTCCATGTCCCTGGCACACCCAGTGCCCTGAGTGCCACCTCCATGTCACACTCCCCGTCCATGTGTGCTAGAAACATTGGTTGATCAGAGTCTGACGCATGGCACGTCCCTCCTGTGCATCGCTGCCTTCCTAAAGTGCAGCCCCATCTCCACCCTCCTCATCCTCAGGTGGTTGCAGTTCAGCGTCAGGGGGCAGAGGCACATTCCATCTGATGCACATATTGTGTAGCATGACACATGCCATGACGATCTTGCCCACCTTCTCATGACGGTACAGGAGTGCCCCACCAGACCTGCTGAGGCAGCGAAACCGTGCCTTCAAGAGGCCAAATGTCTGCTCAATCACCACACGGGTACGTGTATGCGCACAATTGTAGTCTTCCTCGTGCCTGTTCTGTGGGTTCCGGACTGGGGTAAGGAGCCACCTCTTCAAGGGATAGCCTGCATCACCTGCATGTGGGCAACAATGTATATGTGTAAGTCATCACATCATATGGAACCTGTATCAATGACACCATAGCATGCATTTATTTCCTGATTTGAACCACATTTCCATGCATGAATGGAGACATACGATGTGACTGCTATGTGTGTATTCCTCTTATGGACAGGTGTGCATGCCATCACCTAGTGGGCGCAGGGGGGTCCTGTTCCTTGTGAGTGCTCATGCACTGTGTTAGTGCACGCCGGTTGTTTCCATGATCTGGCTGTTGTGCAGTCATTTGTATGCTTTCATCCTGTCACCGTTGATGTCAGCCTCATGATAATCTCACTATGCACAAAAAATGGTGACATGCAGTTTTGTAGGACCTCTGTGTCAGTGTAGTGGTGTATTAATGTATTTGTCCCTCATGTGACTCCTTTGTACGCAGTAATGGGGGACAGTCCTGTTGATGGTATTTGGTGCTGTGTATTGGCCATTCTAATTGCTTGTAGCTGCATTGTGTTGCGGGGGATACGGTCTGATTGAGTACAGTGTACATGTAGATGCCTATGGTATGGTTGTGACACTGCATCATTTACATGGTAGGGCTGCTTACATCTTGCATTATATGGTCAGGTGTCAGGTCCGGTCTGGCGTGCTTTGGGGTATGAGCATGGTCCATTCTCTCAGGCACTCGCAGCCAGGTGAAGTATGCATCTCTCCCCCCCCATCTCAGCCAGGTGAAGTATGCATCTCTCCTCGCCCCCCCCATCTCAGCCAGGTGAAGTATGCATCTCTCGCCCCCCATCTCAGCCAGGTGAAGTATGCATCTCTCCCCCCGCATCTCAGCCAGGTGAAGTATGCATCCCCCCCCATCTCAGCCAGGTGAAGTATGCCTCTCTTCCTCAATCACCTACCCACATCGCATTTCCATGAGCCTAACATCCAACTCACCGAGAAGCCAGGATCTCTGCCCTGCATGTCGCTCCATGTAGCGTGGTATCGTGGAGTTCTGCAGGACCATTGAATCATGGGTTGAATCGGGGAATCGGGCACAACAATGTGTGATGATCTTGTTTGAGTCACATACCATTTGTATGTTGATGGAGTGGTATAACTTACGGTTGCGGTACGCTACCTCCATGGCATGTGGGACCACCAATTCCACATGGGTGCAGTCGATGGTGCCAATGCAACCAGGGATGCCGCCCAGTGAATGGAAACCAACTTTGGTGTTTGAGATCTCCTGGACAGTCCGTGGTAACTAAATGTGGTCACCTGTGTGCTTCAGGAGGGCATCAAGCACTTGGTTCAGCATACGTGAGAACAATGGTTGTGATATGCCATGCATGTGCCCCACTGTGTGCTGGTAGGTGCCTGTGGCCAGGAAGTGGAGCACAGACACTACCTTCAGTAGGGGTGGGATGGCGGTGCGTGTTTCAATCAGGCTGACAATGTCATCATGTATCATGTCCACAATGGTGGTGATGGTGTCCCGGTGCAGACGGTACAGGGTGTGGATCTGCTCAGGGGTTAGGTTGAATGGACTGGCTCTGATGCGAGGGCGAGGGATTGGGGGCTGCCTGCGTGGTGCCACTGGCTGCACTGGTTGGGCATGCTGGGCCTGCCTCACCCTCCTTCTCCTCCTGCGTCTCCTCTGTGCTGCCTGTTGTTGTTGTTGCTGCAGCAGTTCCAGTGCAATCATGTCCTCCAACCCCAACATTGCTAGTAGCATTGGTATCATTTTGGTGTGTGACTGGGTGTGGGAAGGGGTTGGGTGTGCTCCTTTTGGGCTGGCCCAGTCTGTATTGCCTCCACCTGTGCTGATTGTGTGCACCTGTGGCAGTTGGGAACACTGCACATGGCCGTTTACGGGTGGTCCACGATGCCGGCATTTGCTCCATGCCGTTAAGGTACTTTTCGGGCTTCAGTAGGGCGTTATTTGCATGTCCGCCTGACTTGTGATGTTCCCCTGTTTGCGCCATGCCGGTATTGCCGGCATGAAGGGTCGCGTGCCCGCCCTCCTGCCGCTATTAGCGGCACCGTTAATTACGGTGCAGCTGGTAGCGGGTTGCCGTATCATAATCGTGCGGAGCGGTAAGCGATACCGGCAATCCTTTACCGGCATCGTTATTCACTTACCGCCTGGGTTGTAATGAGAACCAATATGTCTGATCCAATCCTAACGATTCAGGAAAAAGCTTGGCCAAAGAATCAATTTTTATCATACTTAGATTAATTTTGCACAATTTTGTTTTTTGGCCCAACCACATAACACCATCTGTAGTGGTGTAAGTTCAAAGGAGAATAGCATATGCACAGATCAGTCCAGTGTTTGAGAGTCAACCAAAAGCTTTGTATTATGTGGGCTAATTATCCAATCCAAAGAATTTCCTTGGTGATGTGTAAGTGTTTCACAATTTTGTCTTGGATTCGTAGACTCAAATAATTGAGCTAACATATTTACATAAGTGTTAACATTTCCCCATGGTAAATTAAAATCTCCCATAAAAAAGGAGTGAGGTCAGTGTAGAGATATCGCGAGACGCTAGGCCTGGCGAGATCTTGCGGGGAACCCGGAAGCGCCGGGTGAAGAGAGCGCAAAGCGCCAGAAGCCAGAGCAGAAGACACAGAGCAAGTTGTGCTCCCGGCACTCATTTTAGGAGATGAGATAAACTTCTAGACAGACTTTATGGCAATACAGCACCCAGCACAGTTGAGAGCAAGTTGCCCTTTGACTATAGACATTTATATTAATGTGTCCTGCATTGCTGATACTGATGCCACAATAAAGAGTTGTACCAATTACACAGAAGCTTCCCACCCATTATTATACAACATATTTGGCGACGAGGATTAGGACTTGAACCCCTGCGGCACCAAGCAAGGAGCAACTCCACCCCCGCCTTTTCTACAAATGCCAGGTAGGCCTACCATTCCATGGCCACAATGGCAACCTCTATTCACTACGTACCTGGAAGCACTGGAAGGTGCGGGGTACACAGCGGCAAGGCACAGAGCCATGTTATTGAATGCGCTAGGCGTGGAAGGCCAGAGGTTATTTGCATGTCTCATGCCCGAAGTAGTGATGATAACAACGAAGTGTACCAGGAGGTGGTCAGGAGAATAATAAAACGATTTGTCAGTAAAGAAAACACCATTTTGCACAGGATACGGTTCTATAGTCGCAAACAGGAGGCATCCGAACCTGTGGACGACTATGTGACCCAGCTACGTGAATAAGCCGCACTTTGCAATTTCGGAAATAACGCAGAAGGATTGGTCTGCAACATGCTAATGGTGCACACCAACAGCAGGACAAGTTTATTTTAGAAAAGGAATTACAGCTAGAAAAAGCCGTCGAAATTGCGAGGGCAGTGGAGGAGACAGCAGGACGACGGAAAGAATATGTAGGCGGTCCCGGCCCAGCAGAAGTCCAGGCTATCGCCTTCCGGACCAAGAAGGAGAAACCAGTCGCTGATGCGAGAGACGGGAAGTGGGGAAGGAAAGAACCATTGAAGTGCCACAGATGCACCAGCTCAAAGCACTTGGCAAATGATAGAGAATGTCCTGCAAGAGACAAAAAGTGCTCAGTGTGCAAGAAAATCAGAAATGTTTCGCTTGTATGCAGATGGCGATACAAAAAGGTTACCAACGTCAATACAGAGTACAATGAAGAGAGAGAATCCTCATCCGAAGAAGAAGGGAGGCCCACTGCGTTCATGGTGAACAGCCCACGAGCCAGGAGAGAAAAGCCTCACTGTGCCATCAGAGTAAACGGCATGGAGACGAGAGTCATGGCTGACTCGGGTTCGGACTTAACCATACTTCCCCTTTGCACATACAAAGAGATAATGGGCACCGAAACGGTTGAAGTCCTCAGCACCCGCCACAAGCCCACAGTGTTCGGTGGCGCATCCATTGACTTACTAGGATACATCAAAGGGAAAGTGGAGTTCAAGGGGAAAGAAACTACCACAATAATATATTTCAGTCAGGAAGGCCCAGCAGTCCTAGGTTGGGATGATCAAGCCAAACTTAAAATCAGACTGGATCCCAGCACAGAGGATCAAGTGTTGACAGTGAGTACAAGAGGAGCGCCGATTGTCAAAGAGGATTTTCCCAAGCTGTTCTCGAAGAGCCAGGAAAAACGTAAAACTTTGTACATAAGATACTGCTCAAGGCGAATGCAGTCTCTGTTAAACACAAAGTAAGGCCTGTGCCAGCGACAGCTAGAGACATACTCAGAAACCAGCTTGACAAAATGGTGGAGGGTACCATTGAGGAAGTCGAAGCCTCAGAGTGGTTGAGTCCCGTGGTTCTCATCAAGAAACAAAACTCGCAAGACTTAAGGGTGTGCATTGAACTTCGCAGCCTAAACCTGGAAGTCATCTCAGACAGCTACCCCCTTGAAAGCATTAACAAGCTCAGCCTAGGGGTCGTGGCCGGAGCTCATGGAGTGAGGCTGTGTCGGGTCTGAGCTCCCGTCTAGATCCTTGTTGTGATCCTCTAACTTGCCGAAAATAGCTAACAGCATGCCTGAAAGCGCCAGCGTTGTGCAGAGCAAGCGTTTCTGCTACCCGTGAGAGAGAACCCATTGAAATTTGAAGTCTGCGCTCGAGAGAATGAGTCCCACGAACGAGCTCCGGGGGTATGGAGAAAATGGTGGCCTGAGCGGAGACACAGTGTGGTGGGGAAGAGGCTCACCCTGCTCCTTGGTACCTGGAGGAGGCCATGTAATAACGGACTAGCCCTTCTCCTGCAGCGACGATTGGTGAGCCTGGAACTGAACACAGACAGGCAGCGGGGGTGACGAGCCAGAGAACACTGCCCGTGGCGACCCGCTGAACGAAATAGGCGGACTAGCTGCTGCGTGCCTGGCCCATGGCTGGTGCGGTGCTGGATTCCCCCAGGTGGCTGCGCACTATGAGTAGAACGGCGGCAACGACATAAAAGACCGGCAGTGGTTCAGTTGCAACCCGGCAACAGAGGATACGGCAACGGATAAGAAGCAGTGCTGGAGAGACGGATGACGAGGAGGTACCCTCCTGCTGCTACCAGATAGCCAGGCCATGAGACAGACGAAGGCGGCGGGCCCTAAACGTTGTGTGTTATGCAGGAACGAGCAGCATTGAAATGTAGAGGAGCTGCCTGACACGGGTGAGAAGCACTGTGGTACCCCAAAGGAGGTACGAGCAGCTGCTCAGATGCGATAGAGGAAGGGGAAGGCGATCACAGTAGCATTGTGCGTGAGGTGCGCCGCAGTAGCAGGAAGGACGCTCCAGGATCAATACATACGCGGGCTTGGCAGCTTGCCTCCCGCACCTGAAGCGAGGTGGTAGGCTTGGGTTGCCTGGGCCGGATACAGCAAGAATCCAGCACACTAGACACACCAGACTGCCAAAGTGAATCAGCTCATAAGACGCACAAAGCACACTGATGACACTTGGTGGTTTGAATATCTGGAACAATCCGGGGGCTAATGGCCGCAGAGACGGCTAGGACATGCAGATAACACGGGGGCTGGTGCGAGGACAGAGGACTGGTGCCGGAGCGGAAGAAAAGCACATCACACTACACCAGGAGCTGACCTGCTGCGCAGCGGCACATGCATCTCCCTCTGCCGTGAGAACTGGTAGACTGCTGCACTATCTAGTGCCGCAAGTGCGGCTTGGAGCCGGGGGTTGACTTGCCTGAACTGCAGCGGGGAGTGGCATTTTCGAACAACCGCACATCTGAGCGACTTGCCGCTGACACCTGGGGAAGTGGCAGGACAGCTGCACACCGCAACAGCAACGCTCAAGGTATTGGCACGTACAAAGGAACAATCAAAGCAGAGCAGGAGACTACCACACAATAGTCAAGCGCTGTCCACTGACATTACAAAGGTGCAACACCAGGCGTGATCCTAAGAATGAACCACAGAAACAGCACCCCATCTGACACGCAACAAGAACCAGAACTATAGAGAGACGAACAAGTTACTTCTTACCTTGTAACGTTCTTTCTATGGGATGTTCCTCCGACGTATTCCTTATCTTACATATCTCTTTCCAGCTTTGCTTTGCTGGCCTCGGAAATTTTTTCTCTCTACAGGGCGCTGCGCGTCGACGTCCGCCGAGTCGATGTCCCTCGACAGCCGCCGTATCGACGTCGACGTCATCCTGCCTATAAAGGCTGCGCGCAGCGTCCGTTGCTCAGTTCCGTTTTGTAGCCCACAATAATTCTTTCTGGACTCAACTAATCACCCTGAAGGAGCGTAAGCTGCAACAACAAGGGAAGTAGTACTGCAGGGATGGATGGGAGGGTCGATAAGGAATACGTCGGAGGAACATCCCATCGAAAGAATGTTACAAGGTAAGAAGTAACTTGTTCTTCGAAGGGATTGGGTCCTCCGACGTATTCCTTATCTTAGATAGGCTCCCATAGCAGTATTCTGTTATTGGAGGTGGAAGTACTGACTTCATGCTTCCTCTTATTGATGAATAGAGTGCAATACTGCCCTTCCAAACCTAGTTTGAGGAGGAATCCAAGTTGTAAAACCGTGTAAAGGTATGGACGGACGACCATGTGGCAGCCGCACAAATGTCTCGAACCGGCACTCCTCTTTTGAGGGCCGATGAAGCTGCGATACCTCTGGTCGAATGAGCCCTAAGATTTTGAGGGGGCTCTTTTCCTGCCAGTTTATAACATTCCAAAATGGCTAAAATAATCCATCTGGAAATGGTCTGCTTAGTTATCGGTAGACCCAGCTTGTGACCTGCGTAGCCTACAAACAGCTGGTCTGCTTGTCTTATCCTAGCCAGTCTACTAATGTAAAAACTTAAAGCCCTTCTTGGGTCCAGCCTGTGTAACCTCTCTTCCTCTTTCCCCGGATGGGGAGGAGGATAGAAAGATGGAAGGGTAATCTTCTGTGTGATATGAAATTCAGAAACCACCTTTGGGAGGAAATTAGGCTTCACTTGCAGAACAACTTTGTCTTTGTGAAAGATTGTATGAGGGGGTTTACAAGAAAGAGCTTGTAACTCGCTCACCCTTCTAGCAGATGTAAGTGCTACTAATAAAACAGTCTTAAGGGTAAGAAATCTTAACGAACAAGAGTGTAGTGGTTCGAAAGGTGTGCCCATCAGGAAAGTTAGGACTAAATTTAAATCCCATAGGGGAACCTGGAATGGTCTTGGGGGATAAACGTTAGTTAACCCCTTTAGAAACTGTATTACCAAGGGTAACCTGAAATAGGATGGTTCTTCCGCAGTGCGCTTAAGGATGGATAGCGCTGCGAGATAGCCCTTGATGGTGCCAACTTGAAGGCCTGAATTCGCTAAATAAAGTAGGAAGGACAAAACCATTGGTGTACCACATGAAAAGGGATCGATATTCTTTTCCCTACACCAGCTGCAAAATCTGTTCCAACGGCAGCGGTATAAAGATTTTGTTGCTGGCCTTCTTGCCAAAAGCAACACCTCCATAACGTCATCAGGGAGGTCCCAATCCTTGTACCTCAGCCTTTCAGAAGCCAAGCGTGAAGGTTGAGGGTTTTGATGTCTGGATGGAGAACCTGACCTCCCTTCTGTGAGAGCAGATTCTCTCTGAGTGGAAGTCGAATTGGAGGGCAGATGGACAAGTCTAGAAGGTCCGGGTACCACGTTCTCCTGGGCCAATCCGGGGCAATTAGGATCCTGGTTTTCCGGAATCTTCTCAACCTCCTGATCATTTGAGGAATGACAGGGACAGGTGGAAACGCGTACAGGAGTGGAAACTCCCAGTCCACTATGAACGCGTCTCCCAGAGCTCCTCTCGGGGGAAATTCCCTTGAACAGAACAGATCGCACTTCCTGTTGACATTGGTGGCGAACAGATCCACCTGAGGGGTTCCCCAAAGGGAGAAGATCTCTTGAAGGACTTCCTGAGCTAGTTCCCACTCGTGGGAGACTGCTCTGCCTGCTCAGAGCGTCCACTGTCAAGTTCTTCTCTCCGGCTAGGTGAACTGCCGATAGAGAGATTCCTTCTTGGATTGCCCAAAACCAGAGCTGCATCGCCTCTCTGCACAGAGGTAGTGATCCTACGCCTCCTCTTTTGTTGAGGTAATGCATGGCCACTGTGTTGTCCGTCATTATCAGGATATTCTTTCCTTGTACAGATGGCAGAAAAGCCTTCAGCGCAAGTCTGATGGCCCTCAGCTCTAACAGGTTGATATGTAGTCTGGATTCCGATTGAGACCAACGGCCGCTGATGGTCAAGTCGTTGGCGTGGGCTCCCCAACCCGTGAGTGAGGCATCCGTGACTACTGTTATCTCCGGCCAAGGTTGCCAAAACTGCTCTCCTTTCAGAATATTCTCCTGACAGGCCCACCACTGAAGGTCTCGAGCCAGGGAACCTGAAGAAGATCTGTTATTCTCCCTGAGAATTGTGACCACTGAGTTCTCAGTGCCCACTGGAGAGATCTCATTCTCAGGCGAGCCTCTGGCACTAGGAAAATGCAGGATGCCATGAGGCCTAGCAACCTCAAAAAGTCGAAGGCTGGGAGACGTTGGGCATTTTGAAACTTGGTGACCAGCTGTAGAATATCTTGAGCCCTCACCTCTGGTGGCGAGGCTTTTTCCAGGGAAGTGTCCAGGATCGCTCCGATGTACTGGAGTCTCTGCGATGGTATCATTTGTGACTTCTTTAAATTGAGGGAGAAGCCCAATCTGTGAAGGGAGTGGCAAACATGATCTAGCTGGATCTGAGCTTGTTCCGAAGGTACAGCTCTGATCAACCAATCGTCCAGGTAGGAGTAGACGTGAATCCCTTCCCTCCTTAGACTTGCAGCCACTACCGACATTAACTTGGTGAAGACCCTCGGGGCGGAGGTCAGCCCAAATGGCAGCACTCGAAATTGATAATGAGAGTTGCCAATTGCGAACCTCAGGTAGTTCCTGTGTTTGAGATAGATTGGCACATGGAAATAAGCGTCCTGAAGGTCCAGAGAAACCAACCAGTCCTGGAACTGAAGGGCCTGAAGGATCTGAGAGAGAGTTACCATCTTGAATTTGTCTTTCCTGAGGAATTTGTTCAATTCTCGCAAGTCCAAGATGGGTCTCAGTCCTCCGTCTTTCTTTGGTATGAGAAAGTAAGGGGAGTACCAGCCCTTGTTCCTCTCCGCTACAGGTACCGGTTCTATGGCACCTTTCTCTAGCAGGTCTAAAATTTCCTGCAAGAGGAGCGGATCTGGAGCTTTTTGAGAGCTGATCCCTGGTGGATGACTCTGAGGTATGCGTAGGATAGGCAGGCAGTAACCTTGTGCAACTGTCTCCAATGCCCAAGCATGTGACATGATAGCCTGCCATTCCGCCAGATGTTGAGTTAACCTGCCTCCTACAGGTGTCTTGTGAGGGAAGTCCTCAGAGTGGTTTTGGGGTGGCTGATGCAGATGCCGATGGTAAAGAGGCACCTGCTGTGCTGCGGCTTTTGAATATCTACCCCGTCCACCTCGGGTAGTTCTTCTTTGTCCCCTTTGAGCAGGTCGTCCTCTACCTCTTCCGAATGCGGAGTAGAAGCAAAAGGACTTGCCTCTCACAGAGGTTCCTGTGGGACGAAAAGGTGTCTGACGGATTGCAGCGCCTAGGGATTTTGCTGCTGCCTTTGATGTTTGCAGTTTTTCTAAACTGTCATCCGCCTTTTTCCCAAACAAAGAAGAGCCATCAAATGGCATGTTCAAGAGCCTGGCTTGCACATCTGGGGCAAAACCAGACTTTCTCAACCAAGCAAATCTCCTGGTTGTTGTACTTGCCGCCATTGCTCTGCTGATACTGTCAGCCAAATCAATGCCCATCTGGAGGGATACGCACATAGCGTCTTTACCGTCCTTTATGATATTTAGGAACGCCTCCCTTTCTTCTCCCTCCGGGATGCAGTCAGCTGCTGTAGAAGCACACTCCCAAAGTGTATGGCTAAATCTAGCAAGGGTGCAAGTAGCATTAATAGATTTTAACGCCATGCTACATGCCGAAAAGACTTTCTTAGCCATAGCATCGTATTTTTCATCGTCCCTGTCCTGTGGGACGGTAGGGTAAGCAGTCTTGATGTCAGTAGAAGATGCTGCCTGTACCACCAGACTTTCTGGGAATGGGTGTTTGGACAAAAACTCAGGGTCTGCAGAAGATACCCTGTATTTAGTAGACAGTTTTTTATTTACTGCCGGGACGACATCTGGGGTTTCCCAGTTCGTCATTATTTTTCTTTGAAGTGCTTTATGAAAAGGTACTACAGGATCCTCCTGTGGACCTTTATCAAGAATATCCGTGAGGTCATCCTGTTGGAAAGCCTGTGAAGGTGTTGACCACCCCATAAATTCTGTAATCCTGGCCATTAAGGCTCTATAAGGGGTTTTAGCATGCTCCCCCGGGTCTGGCCTAGCAAACTCCACCTCTGGGGAAGTGTCTAAACCACTTGCCTCATGTAAGGAATCATGGAGTTCCTTTAATCTGCCTTCCTCTGAGGATAACTCCTCTTGAACTGGGGTTGCAGATCCCTGCAACTCAAATGTCTCTTCTTGGTCAGACAGTTTTCCCTCTTCCATAATTGAGGACATTGTTCTCAATTGGTCTGAACTCACAAAGGGCGTGAAACCCATCTCCAAGGCAGAGGGTGCCAAACTTGTCGTAATCGGCCTCGAAAACGTAGATGTCGTCGACGCCGACGTCGAAGGCTTCGAACGTGGCGTCGAAAACAAAGGTGGAGGCCTCGAGGTCCTCGATAGAATCGGAATTCTGCTTGAGGATATCGACAATCTCGACGACATCGTCATCGAAGACCTGGGAATAGCCACTGGGTGCGCCGCAACCGTGACTTTCCTTGGCGTCGACGCCGGTGTTGAGGATGGCGTCTAGTCGACAGACCCGTGTGTCGAAGGTCCCTTCGACAACGGCGTCGAAGACACCGACCTCGGCATCGACGGAACCTTCATCGACGACGTCGACAGAACCTTCGAAGAAGGATTCGAGGTCTTTGCTTTACTCGAGGGTTCGTGACACGCTCGAGAAGCTTCCTTCGCCGGGTGCTGCGACTCGCAGCGTTTTGGACCTTCGGGTCTTTCGACCAGAGCATCGCTCTCGGCAGTCTTCGAGGGGGTCGGGCCGCTTTCTCGAAGACGCTCATCATATTTTTTCGGAATTCCTCCCATTCAGCCCGGGAACTATGTTTCGTGGGGCAAGGGATTCTCTTAGGTGAAACAGAGGAAGAGGAGGACGAAGAAGGGGATCTTCGGCGTCTCCTTTTCGAGTGCTTCGATCTCGAGGAGTGATGGGGCCCGCTTCGAGACCTGGAGCGCGAATGGTGGCGAGGAGACGAATGTCTCGACTTCGTCGAGGAAGAAGAAGCTTTAGAAGTCTTACCTTTTTCCAGCTTCCCCCTACGCTCCTTCAGGCCCTTAGCTGTCATGGACATACAGTCCTCGCACTCCGAACAATGGTGTTCAGCTCCCAAACACCACAGACAGACCCTATGAGGGTCCATCAGCGACATCATTTTTCCACAGTCTCTGCATTTTTTAAAGCCGGACCGAGGGGTCGTCGGTTCAGACAAGGAAGCCATCGAGTATGGGTCGAATATCTCGAGGAAAATGGAATAATTCTCTACGAAACTGAGCAACGATATTCCGAGGCACTGAGTAAGCGCGGAAAAACGGAACTGAGCAACGGACGCTGCGCGCGGCCTTTATAGGCAGGATGACGTCGACATCGATACGGCGGCTGTCGAGGGACATCAACTCGGCGGACGTCGACGCGCAGCGCCCTCTAGTGAGAAAAAATTTCCGAGGCCAGCAAAGCAAAGCTGGAAAGAGATATCGAAGATAAGGAATACGTCAGAGGACACAATCCCTTTGGAACACAAGCTACAGCCACCGCTTGTTTCAGAACGTGCACAGAGAACAAGGTGGAGGCCTGGTGAAGCCGGTCTGAGCTACACTGTGGTATGTCTCAGTCCAGGAGGGAAAAACAAGGAAAATACCACAATTATGGACTTGTTTAACGCTGCCACACCTAAAGGGTAGCCAAAGAGCGAAACTGCGGTGCAACCAGCCCAGACAGACAAAGAAGCTGGAACTAAAGACAGCCAAGTGTTGGACGCAATTGCTGCTCTGAAAGCTTTCTTAGACACCGAAATCGGAGAAGCCAAATCCGATATGCAACTGATGAGGCAGGATATACGTTATCTCACAGAAAGGGTCACAAGCACTGATAAGGACCTGAAAGAGACAATGGATACCACCAGTAACCTTGAAAAGAGGCTGACAGAGCTGGAGAGGAAGAATGCGGCACTAGAGGCCGAGCTGAAGATGCTGAAGGCCACGCTCGGCACAATAAAGTTCGCTTGCTATGGATTCCGGAAAGGATGGAGAGCCCGAACCCCACTGGATTTGTTGAAAGCCTGAAACTACAGGAAATAGGGGTAGGAAAGCAGTCACAAGGATTTGTGGTGGAGGGGGACCATAGGTCCTTGCAGAAAAAAACGCCTCCAGGCTCCTACCGCCGTCCTATGATAGCAAAAATACTTCATTTTCATGACAGAGAGACCATCCTGAGATTCTCGAGAGAAGGCGGGGTGATCCATCGCAATAATTCCAGTATAACTATATACCCAGATTACACGCCAATGGTCCAACGTGCAAGGAACTCATTTGTTCCAATTAAAGCCCGACTCAGACAACTGCAATTCAAATACGTGCTGCTATAGCCGTCCAGGCTCAAGGTGATATACAAAGGGAGACCGGTTTTCTTGGAGACGCCAGCAGTGGCCAGGATGTGGATGGAGCATAACAATCTAGATCAGAGTGAAGAAGAGTCACTTCAGCAGTGCAGGCTGAAAGCGAACACATTGGGGGACGGGGACCTGCCAATGTACGAGAAACTGCTGCAAAACGGCATGGACTACATATACAACTATATGGCGAGCCAAAATGCGACGCCTAGACGGGATGATGACCTGAACGCTTCATTGGAGTACGACCCACCCCACAAACTGTTAGGTGCTGGCACGTGCCGACACCGCACAAACTCGCACATGATGACCTGGATGGGCTATGAAGGTGCGAGGGCGCTTGAGCACCGCAACTGGAGCGTGGCTGCTGAGCGCAGTTATTTGTTTTTGGTTAAGCACTATTGGTTTACTGCACAAGTTGGATGCAGTCTGTTTAGTTTAAATTGTTTGTTGTCCCATTACATGGTCTTCAGGGAAAATTGGATGGGGGGCGAGGAGGTGCCTGACAGAGAAGGCGCTGAGGCTAGGAAGTCAGGGGGGAAGGGGGCTGAGGGGAAGCTGGCGTGGGGAAGGAGAGCGGACTGCAAGGGGTTCGGGACACATGATGATGGCGGTTAACATAAAAGTAATGACATGGAATGTCAGGGGGATGGGCACCTACATGCGGAGAAACAGGATTAAATCCTACCTGAGGAGGAAGAGAGTCTCCATTGCTATGCTAAAGGAGACCCACCTCACCACAGATGCCAACAATAAAGTCACGGGCCGCTGGGGGGGACAGGGGTTCGGGGCTTGATATTCTAAATATGCTTGGGGGGTATACACGTGGATACATGAAATGGTGCCCTTTAGGCTTCTGTCCAAGGAGGTGGACCCGGGGGGGGGGGAATACCTAATACTAAGGGGGAACATAGAACAACTAGACATTTGCATTGTTAACTCCTACCTCCCCAACTGTGGAACTGCAGCATACATGACTAAGCTGAGCGCGAAGCTGGCAGCCTATCAGGGATGCTTCTTTATCTGGAGAGGGGACTTTAACTGTGTCTGGGATCCCACACTAGACAGATCAGGCCGCCCACCGCAGGGGTCACAACGGACCTCGTCTCCACTGAACAAGGTAATAAAAAATCTAGACCTAGCAGAGGTGTGGAGGGAAATGCACCCTGAAGACAGAGGGTCCTACTACTACTCAACTCCCCATGACCTGTACACCAGGATTGATTACCTGCTGAGAGATAGAATACATCTTCCCCAGATTGAACAGGCGACCTACCTAGGTCACTCAATCTCAGACCACTCACCCCTAGTCATGGAATGGAGGATGAAAGGACCTAGGCCACCCATACCACTGTGGCACATGCCGACGGATGCCCTCAAAGACCCTGCTTTCAAGGAAGATCTCAGGTGCAATATAATAGAATATATAGATATTAATGTGGGGAGCGTTAAAAGCTGAGACATGGCATGGGAAGCTATGAAGGTCATAGTTAGGGGAGAGGTTATTGCCAGCGCAGGTGGAATAAGAAAACTGCTTAGGGGTGAGCTGGAGACAAAGGAGGGGAGAATTCAACAGCTGGAAGCTCTGGCACAGAAGACCGGGGAGACAGAGCAGGAACTGGCAAGCATTAGGGAGGAATGTCGAAATGCCTGGGATAGATTGTCAAATTTGACTACATAGCCAAGACTACTAGAGCTCATGCAGAAGGGGACAAGGCAGGTAGACTGCTGTCATGGCTGTGTAAGAAGGAAAACCCAAGACATCTGATAACAGTCATCAAAGATGACACAGGAGCAACGCACACCACGCAGCTAGCAATAAACGATGCGTTTAGAGATTTTTCTTCCCGACTATATAGCCATGAGGAGCAGGTCCCCCAGGAAACTATACAAGACATGCTAGATGAGATAGGGTTGCCGTCATTAGATGCAGCCCAAGGGGAAATGTTGGGGGCGCAGACCTAACAGTTGAAGATGTGAACGAGGCAATACAATCATTGGCCACTTGCAAAACTCCAGGGAGCGATAGGCTGCCCCCTGAGTTCTATAAAACATACAGCTCAATAGTTGAGGGCGCTAGAGGGCCACCCAAGATGGCGGCTCCTCTGTGAGCTCCCAGGAAGCTCCTCATGAATCCTGACAAATCGCTGCAATCCTGACATCTTGCCCCATATACTTTTCTGTCACGGACTCCCTGGCAACAGCTGCACACTTTGCGTCTCGAACCGCTGAGAAAATCACCCCCGAAGACCCTGAGCTCCGGGTGGCTGAGACCCGCGTCGGGCCAGGTCCACGAGGCTTGGGCCAGCCCTCTCATCCCGCCCCCTTTGAGGCTCCAGAGATCATCGTACCGGACCCCCCGGCCTGCGGGTGTCGGTGGCCCCAAAGTGTGGGCGCAGTGAGAAAAGCAGGCGGGGCCCGCAGCTATGTGGCGGTGCCTGGCAGGGCAGGGGGAGACACCAGGGTGCTGTAGCGTTGGGACCGCAGCAGAGGAGGGGCCCGTCGGCAGGGGAACAGCCGGTCCGGATGAGGGGCCGTGCCCCGAAGGTAAGGAGCGCAGCGTAAGGCAATACAGCCGCACAGTGCGCACACCGGGGGCATGCTGGTGAAGTGTAGCCAGGTGCGGTGGACCCGCGGAGGGAAGGCGGGAGCAGGTGGCCTCCCCACGGTGATCCGCCTCACCTGAATAAGATCACGTCCCAAAATTGCAGACTATATCAGAGGGGAGAGAAGCGCTGGGAGCGGGGGGCCTCCCCCTTCCTTACCCGGCCATTGCAACAGTGCTAGTGACAGCATACCTGGGGGTCAGCGGTGGGGGTAGGCACCCTCATTAATATCTCAGCGGGCAGCCACCTGAGTGTCCACTGTCCACACCATGGACCAAGCTGGAAGCACCTGGGCCCTCCCAACGTGCAGTGCACACAAAGACCCGGCAATAACAGCTAACAGAAGCCATTCATCTCAGCCCCACGAGCACCAACATTGCTTATCCTGTCAACACCCATCTGGGGGACATGTGAGAATAAGTCCCCTGCCTTTCGGAACCCGTAACTCCACGGCACCCAGCAATGTAAGCCCCGGCACCGGAGTTGTCATCACATAACAACGCTGGGTCGGGTCCCCCCCTGCGGTGGCAGAACTTAGTACCGGGATCGTCCTTCAGAACTGTTTTGCCAGCAGGCGCCAACAAACTAAACAGTCATTACAGGCAGCCTGACACCGCGGGTCCACCCTTCTCGCCGGAGTAGGACGCCCCAGCACATCCGGGCCGGATCAGATCCCTGGTGGTCTTGCACTGTAGTGGCACAGGGCGAATCCGTGATAAGCGTCAAGATGAGAAAAACGATAAATCGCAGCAGAAACTTAACTTTGACGTAGGGCCTGCATCAAAAACTCCAAGACAAGAAAACTGCCCGAACTCCCCACGCGACCACGACGGACTAGAGGAAGAACACCAGCGGCAGGTAGACATCCATGAGATCCTTCTAGATCTCAAAACAGGGTTCGGGAACCTAGACAGCAAAATGGATATGCTATCATCGAAGGTAGACTTACTTCAACATCGCCTAGACAAGCACAAAGAGAGACTGGACAACGCCGAACAAAGAATCTCTGATCTGGACGACGGCACAGCTTCACTAGCCACGAGAGTATCAACACTAGAAAACCAAATGAAAGCGGTCATGGCCAAGAACGAGGACTTGGAGGGGTGCTCTCGCCGGAACAATATAAGAGTGGTTCGAGCTAGGGAACTAGCAACACCCAACAAAATGGAAGACCACATCGAGAAAATGTGCAGAGACCTCTTCAGCGACGCAGCTCTCTCCCAATTGTTTGTGATTGAAAGGGCCCACAGGATCCCAACTGCCAAACCGCTCCCTGGGGCACCCCATTGCTATACAACTCTTCCCTGACTTCTCCCCATCGGTCCAGGCCCAAAGAAGATCCTTCACAGCAATCAAACATCAGCTACGGGAGAACCAAATTACATATTCAATGCTTTTCCCCACAAAACTTTGCGTCCAGTTCGAGGGGAAAGTCCAATTTTTCAACTCATCGGAGGAGGCTACCCCATTCCTTGATGAGCAAGGCTGTAAAGCTCCGAACGGTGGCCGGGCAGCTCCACGGAGGGAGCGCGCAGAGAGAAATCTGCCATGAACCACAAAATTCACGTACTGCAGACACGACAACCATTACTACATGTCAGGACATAACATACAGATTAAAGAAGGAGCACCTACCTCTGGGGGGTCGCTAGCGCCCCACGTGCAGCAGCAGTATGCATACTACGGGGGAGACCAAACGGACAAGTTGGGGGTTGTCCGTGTGAAGGTCTGTTCATTAAAGTTGTTATTGTTACACACTGGCCAGCCCCGCTCTGCCTCATCCCGCCGCTTGCTGCGCTTAACTCAACAAGCACAACCATGCCTGCAGATAGTCCGCCACTCCACTACAGACCATCACTGGTCTACTCCCAGCCCAAGCATCATGAACAAGGATCCCATCCGCCTAATTCAAGGTAGTGACGTGGAATATTAGGGGAGGCAACATTCCAGTAAAAACAGGGAAGATCCTGCAATTTCTCAAACGTCACAATATAGATGTGGTATTGATACAGGAAACGTACCTCCTCCCGCAAAAAGAACACCTTTGGGCCCGACACTGGGGCTGCCACCGCTACTTCTCCTCCTACTCGTCGTACGCCAAAGGGGTAGCCACCCTCATCAACCCTAAAGTCGGCTTCTGCCTGATAAATATGGAAAAAGACGGTACGGGCAGAGCCCTCCTGGTGCAGGGAGGCATAGCTGGGGAAAACGTCACATTCATAAACTCATATGGTCCCAACGTGGATGGTGCGAATAACTTTGATTGGGTCCTTTCACAGCTTGCACAGACCGGGGCAACAACTATTATCTGGGGCGGCAATCTTAATACCCACCTTCACCCGCAAAAAGATAAATCGCAAGCCACCACAGTAAAACCATCCAGAGCCAGCCTCCAAGTGCAAGACATCATCAGAGCGTACAACCTAGTTGATATATAGAGACATGATAACTGAGAGAAGCGCGAGTGTACCTTTCACTCTGAAGTTCACCACTCCAGTTCACGCATAGACTATCTACTTGTCTCAGCGCAAAGCATACTCCATTGGGGATGTTGCCAGATCCTTCCAAAAACCTTCTTGGATCATGCTACGGTCACACTCGACTGCAATCTTCCCAACGCAAAACCAACAGCACCGCACTGGCGATTTAAACCCGGTGCGCTGACAGACCAGGTATTCACAGCTGAACTACGCAAGGAGATCATATCCTTCTTAGACATTAAGCGAGACTCAGTCTCCTCAGCGGGACCATTATGGGAAATGTTGAAGTGTTATGTAAGAGGAGTGTCCATCGCCAAAGAAACAGAATTCTAAAGACAATACGTTGTGAGTTAGTGACCAGTGAGGAACACCTAAAGGCTCTAGAACTACAGCTCACCGATACAGATCCCAAACACACCCAGGCAGAGCTCAAAGAAGAACTACTCAAATTCCCATCCATAGCGGAACGGGAGTTGAAGTTGCTACCCTGTGGCCACCAGATACGCCAATATGGTGAGGGGCAACGACCCGGAGCACTCTTGGCCCGTCTGATCGCCGCCGACAGAAAACCCACGTTGGTGGAAAGAATTTGCACACCACAAGGGACATTAGTCCACACTGAACCAGAAATAATCGAAACTTTCCGCTCCTTCTACCAAGACCTTTGCAGCACACAACACACACACGATCCTGAACACTTACTTAACTATTTAGCAGATACAGAACTATCCTGGATAGAGAGGGAACTAGGCAAACCCCTAAATGACCCCATTACGTTGGAAGAAATCCTAGAAGCAATAAAGAGCTTGCCCAATACTAAGGCCCCCAGCCCCGATGGCCTAATTGGAGAGTTTTATAAAGCTTTCGTGTCATTAATTGGCCCCCTCCTTCTGAAAGTTTACGAAGAAGCATTGGAGACAGGTATCCTCCCGCAGACCTTAAGGGAAGCTAATGTAATTCTCCTACATAAAAAAGATAAGCCCACATAGGAATGCGGCTCCTACAGACCGATTGCCCTAATTAACCTAGATAATAAAATACTGACCAAAATTCTATCCAATCGATTAATCCCTCTGATGCGGCACTGTTACTCGCCGACCAAGCTGGTTTTGTGCCTGGACGAAATACAACGTTCGGCATCAGGAGAATGTTCAGAGCCATGGCAGCAATTGAGCCTACACATCAGGCAGCCGCAGTCCTCTTGGACGCTGAAAAGGCCTTCGATTCTATCGAGTGGCCCTTCATGTTTGCGGTACTCAGACAACACGGCTTAGGGAACCAGCTTATCAAACTACTTGCGCTATTATATAATAAACCCCAATCAACCATTGTCCTCGGCTCATTGAAATCTACACACGTCCCCCTCCAACGCGGGACCAGACAGGGCTGCCCACTGTCGGCGCTAATATTTGCATTAGTGATGGAACCTCTACCCAACGGCCTACGCGCATGTCACATCCACAGAGGTCTTACTATAGGTCTCCACAAAGTGGTAATTTCCCTTTACTCCGACGACGTGGTGCTATTCATCCAAAACCCCACTGAAAATCTAAACCCCATAATGCACGAGATAATCAAATTCAGCATGGCCTCATGCTTGAAAATTAACCACTCCAAGCCAATAATATTTCCTTTAACTCCCTGTACCAGGAAATTTGCAGATGATTATAATTTCAGGTGGGAGCGTTCCCATGTGTGATATCTTGGTATACTACTGTCCTTGAGCCACCGGTATATCTTCCAGGACAACTTTGAGACCGCATTAAAATCTCTTCAAGAGAAGGTGAATAGGTGGAAGTCGCTGCCGTTGACGCTCTGGGGAAGGGCTTCATTGGTAAAGATGGTAATCCTACCAAAACTCCTCTACCTGTTTACGAATATACCACTCTTGCTCCTACGGCGTTAATTGGGGGAGTTAAAAAGTCTCATTCTAGACCTGATTTGGGCTGGTAAACCGGCAAGGGTGGCCTATTCGATGCTCATACTGCCGACAACAAGAGGGGGGCTCGCGCTTCCCGACCTGGAACGATATTATTGGGCCGCACAGGTGCATTTCCTGAGACACTGGTACTCTACCCATTTCGGCAGGCCACACGTGCAAATAGAGCGAGCCCTGGCGTCACCTAATCTACTGAGAGCCGTCATCATCAGTCAACAATCGGTGCTACACGCCACACTAAACGTGGTGCTGACCACTTATGCAATTAAGAAGAAAATTGCCCAAAAATATGGGGTAGTGACTAGATACTCACCGCTATTACCCATTAAATTCATACCAGGGTACCTCTTACAAATGAAAGGGTTTTTCTCCAATGGGCAGACAAAGTACAAATCCAATCACTCTGCGACCTATTCGTCGAAGAAATATTCTTGTCACCCCAACAAGCCAAGGAGAGAGGTAGCACCTCATCTCTAGATATATTCATATATTTCAGACTGCGCTACGCTATCCAAGCTCTCCTCTGCTCATTAACATGGCAACCTCCAACTTGGTCACTACTCCATTGCGTAATACAAGTACAAGGGGAGGGCAAACTGATATCCTCAATATATAGATCCCTCCTAACAGACACGGCGCCAGAGAACGCGCACACGAAAGCGAGGTGGGAAAAACAGAGGGAGCTGGGCCACGACCCCAGGCCATTGCCACTCTTCTGTGTGCCAGCGTTACAGACTACCATCCCCGAAGAGGAATGGGCGTACATACTCAATCAAACCCAGAGGGTTCACTGAACTCAGGGTTTAAACTTATCCACTTTCATTATTTACATGAAACATATTACACCCCAGCTAAGAGGTGCATACACAGACCAGAGTCAGAGGCGAGATGTGAGAGGTGTGGAAAGTCAGCTGCCGACTTCTTTCACCTCGCTTGGAGCTGTCCAGCGCTGTCCAAATTTTGCAAACAAAGGGGGGTCTGGGAATCTCTCTACCAGCACGAACACAGCCCAATGACCTGTTCTTGGGTGAATAACCCCTGGGCGAGACTCTACCAAGTCTTTAACTCACTGTCCTTTTCACAGAGAAGAAATTTCCCCGCATATCAGCCTTTGTCCTGCCCAGGGGCAGTCCAGCGCCGAAATGCTAGGCAATTCTCCTCTGAACAAGAGTACCATCAGTAACCCCATACACGTGTTTCAGCCTTGTTGGGCATCATCAGTGAGGTGAAACTGTTGCCTCTCTAGGAACAGTGAGCAAGGAGTCCACGTCTGGATTGCCCTGTTAACTTAGGGTGAGACCCAAAGTTAATGTATGCAAACAAAGGGGGGTCTGGGAATCTCTCTACCAGCACGAACACAGCCCAATGACCTGTTCTTGGGTGAATAACCCCTGGGAGAGACTCTACCAAGTCTTTAGCTCACTGTCCTTTTCACAAAGAAGAAATTTCCCCGCATATCAGCCTTTGTCCTGCCCAGGGGCAGTCCAGCGCCGAAATGCTAGGCAATTCTCCTCTGAACAAGAGTACCATCAGTAACCCCATACACGTGTTTCAGCCTTGTTGGGCATCATCAGTGAGGTGAAACTGTTGCCTCTCTAGGAACAGTGAGCAAGGGGTCCACGTCTGGATTGCCCTGTTAACTTAGGGTGAAACCCAAAGTTAATGTATGCAAACAAAGGGGGGTCTGGGAATCTCTCTACCAGCACGAATACAGCCCAATGACCTGTTCTTGGGTGAATAACCCCTGGGAGAGACTCTACCAAGTCTTTAGCTCACTGTCCTTTTCACAGAGAAGAAATTTCCCCGCATATCAGCCTTTGTCCTGCCCAGGGGCAGTCCAGCGCCGAAATGCTAGGCAATTCTCCTCTGAACAAGAGTACCATCAGTAACCCCATACACGTGTTTCAGCCTTGTTGGGCATCATCAGTGAGGTGAAACTGTTGCCTCTCTAGGAACAGTGAGCAAGGGGTCCACGTCTGGATTGCCCTGTTAACTTAGGGTGAAACCCAAAGTTAATGTATGCAAACAAAAGGGGGTCTGGGAATCTCTCTACCAGCACGAACACAGCCCAATGACCTGTTCTTGGGTGAATAACCCCTGGGAGAGACTCTACCAAGTCTTTAGCTCACTGTCCTTTTCACAGAGAAGAAATTTCCCCGCATATCAGCCTTTGTCCTGCCAGGGGCAGTCCAGCGCCGAAATGCTAGGCAATTCTCCTCTGAACAAGAGTACCATCAGTAACCCCATACACGTGTTTCAGCCTTGTTGGGCATCATCAGTGAGGTGAAACTGTTGCCTCTCTAGGAACAGTGAGCAAGGGGTCCACGTCTGGATTGCCCTGTTAACTTAGGGTGAAACCCAAAGTTAATGTATGCAAACAAAGGGGGGTCTGTCCAAATTTTGGTCACAAGTCGTCCAAGAGACGGAGGCAATAATAGGAGAGGAGCTAAAGCCTATCCCCACGGTAGCGCTGCTTGGGATGACTAAACACCTGACACCTACAACGAGGAAACTAGCAAACGTATTGTTGATCCTGGCACACAGAAGAGTGGCAATGGCCTGGGGTCGTGGCCCAGCCCCCTCTGTTGCAAAATGGCAAATGGATGTACTCTACTGTCAGGACGTGGAGAATGAGTTCATAAAAACGTTACCCTTGTACGCACGCCCTCCGGACATCTGGGGGCCCTATGTAGCATATCTGATCAACACCAAAGTCGATTCCTCGTCTCCCTCATACCCACGTTGACCAACATGCTGAACACTGACGAATAGGTACCACGGGAGAAGCCTCTAAGGAGAACAATATCAGGCATAAGAGAACATTGGCCTGACTACATGAGGCGGGCGGCGGAGGGGGTGAGAGGGTGGGTGTGGGAGGGCGGGGTTGTTGGGGTGCAAAGTTACCTGACCCACAGTTGGGCAGAGAGAGTTTCCTACTTGTAATTGTTTATTGCTGAAAACATAAATAAAGTGTTAAAATAAAAACATACAGCTCAGAGCTAGCACCGGTCCTACATGAAGTGTTTAAAGAGGCTTACAACACAGGGATACTGCCGAGAAGCATGAGGGAAACGCTGGTTGTCCGATCCCAAAGACCGGGAAGCCTGAGGATGAGTGTAGCTCATACAGGCTGTTTGACATGCTAAACTACGACATTAAAATCATTACGACAATATTGGCCAAAAGGCTGTCAAAGGTAATAGGGTCCATACTGCATGAAGACCAGAATGGGGTTTGTACCAGGTAGGAACACTGCAGGGAACCTACGTAGGCTCCAACACATCATAGCACAGACGGCCGAGGATCGGGGGAAATGAGCTGTGATTTCGTTGGACGCCATAAAAGCGTTCGACTCCATATATTGGGAATGGGTGATCGCTACCCTAAGACAATTTAGGCTGGGAGAGCAGTTCATAAGATGGATTAAGTTGCTCTACAAAGCGCCAGTGGCAAGGGTGAAAACAGGCAGAGTGGTATAAGCACTTTGGGACATTCAAAGAGGCACTAGACAGGGCTGCCCGCTGTCGCCTATGCTCTACATTCTGGGTTTGGAACCGGCTGCTATATATATCAGGAAGCAGTTCTTCGACGCGGGCATAAGAGTAGGAGGGGAAGACCATGTTATATCACTGTACGCCGATGATGTACTGCTCTACATAAGAGACCTGCACCTCAATGTGCCGGTGATCCTAGACGTTCTGCAGAACTTCACGCAAATAACAGGAATCCACTTCAGCACGGAGAAATCGTGCATATTCCCACCAGCGGGGCTGGCAAAAACGAGCAAAGGGGACCGCCCGGATGTTGGGATCAGGTGGCAAAAACATATGTTTAGATACTTGGGGGTGAACATTTGGCATGCGCCTGAACAGATACACACAGAGGTAACACAATGCTAGCGATACAGGGGCTGAGGAACTCTACGAGGTTCTGGGCCAAGTTACCGTTGTCACTAATGGGGAGGGTGGCCGTGATTAAAATGATTGTCCTTCCAAGGTTCCTCTACCTCTTCCATAACATTCATTACTACATAACTGCCTCCTTCTTCAAACTGTTAGAGAAGCTGTTGAGGGAACTACTGTGGGGCCCTGCCAGACACAAACTGTCCTTAGATATACTTACACTGCCATACAAAGTAGGTCGGGTTCAACTACCAGATTTTGAGAGATACTTCCTAGCAGCACAACTTAGCTATGTGGCAAAATGGTTGGCTGATGACACAACCTCAGAATCGAGATTGCTCAACCAGCTAATCACACCAGTGCCCTTAAAGGAGGTATTATGGGTACCAGCGAGATGCCTCAGCACTCAACCGATGCTTGTGCAGTTAGGCAGGAAGGTCTGGGGCAGAGCTCTGAAACTAACAAGGTTGGACTGCCCCTACTCGCCTGACACCCCGATAGTGGCAGATGTATGTGCAACTAATGCGGACTTGATGAGAACCAGACAATGGGAAAGACACAGCATCTATACTTGGGGGGATGTGTATGAGGAGGGCTCCTTTAGAGAATTCGACTCCCTGATGAAAAATGAGGGACTGCCCAACTGCCAGTTTCTGTGGTACCAGAGGATTAGAAAAGTAGCGAGGAACGTCTGGAAGGGTTGGCCTGAAGAGCCAACAGCAGCACCAATATTAACACTGTGGCACAACATGGGAGACGGATGGAGGCCAGTGTCTAGGATATACGAACAGCATGCAGATAGACCGAACCCCAGGAGCAGCGGACTGAAGCACGGGTGGGAACAGGATCTGGGTGTGGAAATAACTGAAAGAGAGTGGGAGAGGATACTTGAATACCCCCGGGAGGTGTCGCGAAATGCTAGTTTTCGATTAATCCAGCTGAATGCTCGCTACAAAACATACATGACACCGGGCAGAATAGCTAAATTTCACGGCGCCACAGACCCATTGTGCCTCTGGTGCAAGTCGGAGAGAGCGGGCATGATGCACATGTTCTGGGAATGCTTCAGGGTACGACATTTTTGGCACAAGATTGAACAGGCATGCAGAGGGGCTGGGTTGTCAAGATATGAATGGTCACCAAAAGAATGCCTATTAGGCGCTTACCCAAGAGTTAGCAAGATCCGACACTTCATTAAATGTATGGATATGGCGTGCGTGCTGGCAAAAAGGGCCATTGCAATGGCATGGAAGAAACCTGGAGGCCCATCAATACACTAGGTGGCACAGTGAGTTGGAACGCTGGACGGGAGTGGAGACAAAGGTGTGGGGCGAGGGTGTTGCAAGGGCAGGTGGGGAGGTGGGTCCGGCGTATGAGGCCTGGAAGACACTGGTGTGGGACATGTTCCATCCGTCTGATGACAAATCCCCCCTGAAAAAAAAGATAGCCTATGTAATATAGACTGAACATGCATATGAATGTACCTGCTTAAATGTGAAATGAAACTGTGCACTCTGGCCCTGGTGGCTTTGGACAGCCCTGTTTGCTGGCACCCCGGAATTTGGGGGCTAACCACAAGAAAATGCTACACGCTGAAGACCACATGTTGTAAATGGTTATCTTCTTATTGTATACTATAAATGCTAATAAAAACATTTTAAAATTAACAAGCTCATCCTCATGATGAAAGAAGCCAGAGTATTCTCCAAGTTAGACATGAGGGATGCGTATCATCAAATTCACTTGCACAAAGACTCCAAGCCACTAACTGCGTTCATCACCCCATTCAGCACCTACCAGTTCACCAAGATGCCCTTTGGCCTGTCATCTGTGGCTTTGGCATTCCAGAGAATGGAGGACTTGTTGCTACGAGACATAGGAAACGTGTCCTACTTCCAGGACGATATCCTGGTCTACGCCGCAGATGAGCATACACACGATGTCATTTTAAAGAAATTCCTCACCAAGCTACAGGAAGCTGGAGTCAAGTTAAGGTATGAAAAGTGCGTCTTGAGGGCACGCGAAGTTCAATACTTGGGGTACAAGATTTCGTCACAAGGTATTAGCCCCAAACAAAACCTAGTACTAGCCATAATCAAAGCTCCGGAGCCAACTAACAAGGAAGTAGCAATGTCGTTCGTAGGACTCGCAGAATACTATGCCAAATTCATCCCCAGGTTTTCAGAAATTACAACTCCACTGCGTGACCTACTCAAAAAAGGCACAGAGTTCACATCACTTGAAGCCCAGAAAGAAGCGGTACAGCATATAAAACAGCGCATAGTAGAAGCACTGTGAAGGGGCCCCTAGGGGACCCTCGCGTATGGAAACAAGGCACAATCACCACACGCGAACTGATACGCCAGACACAAGGTTGCATTCCCAAAAGCTAGGGTTTATTGCAAAGCAAATAGTCTCAGTTGGCCAACTGGGTCCCACACCCCGCAACGTGTATTTCCAGACCCCAGGGGACGCAAGAGAGAGAGAATCGTACAACAGTTACATATATACAAAGCAAGCATCTTACAATCAGTGGTGACACATTCAATACCGCCCATAATGTATTTCCTTTGAATTGGATACAATGATTGACAATTGTGACGAGTAGGACACCTTCAGACATTTATTTAGCAACAGTTTGCAATTTCATGAGCCTGCAGACACAATTCTTTGTTATAAGAACACACTGCTTCTGTTCTCTGCAAGCAAGCTGCGTGCAGGGGAGAGACACATTCCAGGCCTCGCTATCTCCTAGTTTCTATTTGTGTACTGGGGGTCAACTAGCTCTCCAAGGCTCTACAGGGCTTAGGAAAGGGGGGGCACAAAGAAGAGCATAATTCAAGCCATATACTGTTCGCTTCTAACATTTCTACTGTATTAACAAGACTAGCTGGCACCTGTGTACTGATTAAAATGCCTTGCTGCTTACTTCCAAGGACTTGTGAGGGAGGAGACTGGGCATTTCTGTCTGGGTTGCTGCATTATGTTTCAACAAGTCTCTCGCAGACTTGCGTTATGCACTAGCGGAGCAAAATAAGTTTTCAGCAAAGCAGTTTAACAGAAAGTAAAAGACAAACATTAGAAAACAAAATGGCGATTTCAGTCACCTTAAAATGGCCGCACTTTAGTCAAGTTTATGGCTATATATTTCTAATACTAAACACATGAGGCGGTTGGTCTTCGGCCAACAAAGTGCATTGCCTCATGATTGAAGGGGTGTCTACTTTTTCTGGACTGACAACTGTGCATACAGCCGTTCAATCCGGATTTGAGTACTGTCATTCCCACAGATGCCAGTGCATGCGGGTTAGGTGCTGTACTCACCCAAAAGAAAGGAGATGCAGAACATGTGGCATTCGCCTCTAAAGCCCTGACCACGTCCAAGAAGAACTACTCCACAGTGGAGAATGAGATGGTGGCTTGCGCATGGGCAGTTGAACATTTCTGGATTTATGTGTGGGGCACCAAATTTAAACTGGTTACCCACCACAAGCCCCTCTTTCATATGCTCAGTCCAGGAGGGACAAAATAATCGACACCTAGGTTGGCGCGCATCGCGGCCAAACTGCAGGAATACACTTTTGAAATAAACCACATTGCAGGATGGAGAAATGCTCACGCAAAGGCTACCGGAGGACAAAGGCAAAGCCACCACCTTCCTGCAGGATGAATGTACAGTGGCGTCAATTCAAGACCTCAGGGGCCCAGATTTCCTAGAACTAAGTGATGGGTGTTGGAATGAAGAAGACAGTAAACATCCCACCATGGTGAGACTCAGAGTGGGTTAGGAATGGATGGCCAGATGAAAGGTCTGTACCGGAAGGCATGAAGCCGTACTGGAACGTGGCAGAAGAAGTTTCAGAAGCGGACGGATTGATCATGAAAAGCGATCAAGTGATACCACCGGTGGGGATGAGAAAAGTAATTCTGTGCAGAGCCCACTCAGGACATCTAGGGAACACTACGATGCAGCGAAGTGTGAGGGAAGCGTACTGGTGGCCCTCCATGGATCAAGAAATTCGCGCAGTGATAGAGAGATGAAATGAGTGTCTCAACAGTGATAAACGCTCAAGGACCAGGCAAGCTCTGATGATTCCCACGGAGATCCCTGAAGCAGTGTTGTCTAAAGTGGGGCTAGACTTTATAGAACCGCTGGAGGCAATGACACCCGAGCATCAGTATGGCATAGTACTGGTGGACTACCTGTCGAAGTGGATGGAAGCAGAATTCGTCCCCAATATCACGACTGCCACGGTCATAGAAGTCCTCACATCCATATTTCAGAGGGAAGGTCTCCCCAAAGAGCTAGTCGCAGACAATGGGGTACAGCTAGTGTCGAAGGATATAGAGTCATTTCTGCACAAAAACAACATTTAATCAGAGAAAGGCCGCGCTATACCATCCCCAAGCCAATGGGCTTGTGGAGAGAGCCAATAGGTTCACTAAAGGTGCCATCCAACTGGCAACCACTTCAGGTATGGATCCCCTCAAAACGGTCAAGGAGGCCATTGCGGCCCACAGGTCAACTCCCAATGGGATCACCCAAATTTTGCCATTTCGCATGTTGAGAGGGAAGAGAGCAGCATCTACACTGGTACCAGCATGGTTGGCCAGGGTAAGAGAAGATGATGAGGTAGATATGATTGAAGTAGTGTGGAGACTGGAGAATAGCAATGCATGCATGAAAAGATGGAGCGATAAGAGAAGAACCCATGGTCGCGAGGTCATGGAAGGAGGTTGGATCAAAATATGACTACCAAGCAAGGGCCAAATGACAGGTTTGAGGGTCAGTCAACCAACAAGAGTTATTCATAGAGGCATGAATCACGTCCACACTGAGGATGGCTGCACATGGAACATGGAGCGAGTAGCCATATTCGAGAAGCATCGCGAAGCAGAAAGGTCACAAGAGGAACCCAAGCCTTGCAAGGGCCCCGACACAGAGATTGTGCGAGGACAAGAACCAGAAGCCAATGAGAGAGAGACCACAGAGGAAAGAACAGAAGGAGATGCATCAGAAGCCTTCCAAGAAACTAGTCAGGTACTGGACACTGGTGGCAGGAAAGAAGATCGGCCAAGAAGGGAGCACAGAAGACCGGTGAAGTATAATGACTAGGTTATGCAATAAGCTATACTGCATTATCAAGGGGAGGTGTGTAGAGATATCGCGAGACCTCTCACGAAGAACTCGGAAGAGCTGGGTGAAGAGAGTGCGAAGTGCCAGAAGCCGGAGCAGATGACATGAAGCAAGTCGTGCTCCCAGCGCTCCTCTTAGGAGATGAGATAATCCTCTTTTACAGACTTTATGGCAATACAGCACCCAGCACACTTGAGGACCAGTTGCCCTAGGACTTTGAGACATTTATATTAGTGTATGCTGCATTGCTGATACAGATGCCACAATAAAGAGTTGAACCAATTACATAGAAGCTTCCCGCCCATTATTATACAACAGTGAGGCTATGTAGGTAGACAGTATAAAGTCCATCAATTCTCGAACAAATGTTTCATTTTCACCCGCGATGATGAGAAATCACAAACATATGAATAGTTACCTACATAATTTCAATCCAGTACATTCAAAAGCAAAATCTGGTCTGTAAAGACATTTGAGAACATTTAAAACACCTCCTACTCATACCTCTTTCATGATGAAAGATCATATAACCTTCTGGCAATAAAACATTGAAAAGGTGTTGAGAGAATGGGTTAGACCATGTTTCAGTAATCCAAATCACATCCACCTGATATACAACAATGCTATCTGCAATAGCTTCAGCATGAACAACTGCAGAGCGTGCTTTGATTAAAAGACACCTTCATTGTTTTCAGTGCCCTTAGATTTCTTCCATTCTAATAAAATGGTGGAATCAAAATAAGGTTCTCTAATTTACACTGTTTAGTGTCTGTATGATGCTTAATCCGGTGCTTGGAGATACGTGCTGGTATTTTGGCCACCAAGTGTTCCTTTCCAGAATTCAGGCACATTGGGCCTCATCCCGACCCTCACGGTATCCTGGCAGTAGGGTTGCCAGGATACCGGCAAATGTGAATATAGTTCCCGGCGACATTGCACGCGGAGATATTTTGAGAGGAAGATATTTTTAAAATTTTGCCTTTGATCTTCCCAGTTCATGAAACATACGTTTTGATTGCAGATAAGCCCACGATTAATTATTAAACAGAGCGGAGGGTTGGGTGCTCTCTGTGTGGCGTTTTGCCCTGCATAAGAATATGGCAAGCGGCCTGAGGAGCGGGAGATGTGCAGAGATAACTCAGCCTGATAATTATAAAAACAATAATGATATTTTGGTGTGCCCAGGCAGTAAAATCTGAATCTAGATCCCAGCATAGGTAACACCATTTACAGTAATGCAAGCGACGAGCATGTGCAATCTGCTCCTTTGTATGCACCTGCTTTGAGTACCAACAATGAGTTAGTTGTAGGAGGCCAAAGTGCTCGTACCCATCATACTGCACAGATTCATTTACCTTTGCTAATAGCTCTAACAATGTACTTACTTCTACCACTATTCTTAGACAAGACTTTCTTAACAAGGACTCAATGTTACCCACCGAAGGAGCTGAAATGGTCGACGCAAACTCGTTTTATGTTAGGTCAAAAAATACATTATATACGGATAATGAATCCTTGAACTAGCTATCCAAAATAGGCCCTGATGCCATGGCCAAATTGGATAAACGGGTAAGGTTATCTATTGGCCTTCTAACTCCCTTAATTCCGTGCCTATGCAATAATGTGGACCTAACTAATGATACAGGTAGAGTGGATGATACTTTGTGCTGCTCAAAAGTGAAACACTCAATGGAAAGTAAGAGGGGCAATGAGAACAGTGCATGTATTGCAGGTCAAAATAGTGAATACCCAGGCTACTCTCCAGTTGTAAGCTTAGACAATAATGATAATCGCTCGCAGGGAGCGGCTATGGACATCAATATATCATCTACATCTGATGAAGACTGACCCTATACTTTTCCCGTAATAATTAGAATTCTAGATGTGTTGGATAAAGGACACAATGGGCCTCATTACGACCCTGGCGCCAAGTGTTTAGCGGCGCCGTAAAAGGCTGCGGCGCCGTTAAACATTTAGCGCCTGATTACGAGGTCCCTTTGCGGGACCCGACCTTAACGGCTGGTTTTACCAGCCGTTAAAGTAGGGACCCGCAAAGGAACCTTGGTGCTAAGTACGGTACCGCAATTTGCGGTACCGTACTTAGCGCCTTCCCCATTCCCATTGAGCCCTATGGGGCAAAAATGGGAATGGGGAAGGGCCATGGAGGAAGGGGGAATTACCGCCCGCCAACCTTGTAATGGGGTGGTAATTCCCCCTTTCTCCATGGCGGAGTCGGTAAGTTACCGGCATGGACCATGGTGCTATTAGCACCATCGTCCTCCGCCTGGGTCGTAATGAAGCCCAATGTCACACATCTAGAGATATGAGAAATTAAAGGCACAATGAATGACATCATTACGAAGATTAATCGTCTTGAGGGCTTTATAATAGCAAGGGCGACATGTAGTAATCCCTGCAAACAAGCACCTAAAAATCGTACTACTAAACTCGTGGTGCCTAGCACAAAAAGTGTGAACATGATCTGTGAAAAAGCACCCGATGCTCTGTAGCTGATATGGCAGATAAAGAGGTAGAAAAGGCTGAAAAATGATGCTATCTGGTCTGATTCCATGGCGGGTATAGTCATAGATATTAAGGATATGAAAACTGCTTTAGAAGAAATAAGGTCTAATATCATGCCATCTACAACGCACTCAAGTGCTCAGTCATCACAACAGGTAAATGAGCAATTAGATAGTCCCTCTGCTCTTACAAAAATTATTGAACAAATGGAGTATGAGGATGGCGAAGTCGAGGGAACTAATGAAAAGACAGGTTTTTTATTGTGACGCACTAAGAAATTGCATATGCGTGCAGTTAAAAGGGCTGAGAAAAGAAGAAAAGTAGCAGTAGATCAGAACAATATATATTTTTTTAAATCTAAAAATATCAAAACTAGCAAACAGAAAGATAGCAAAGCTAATGAAAATGTGACTAGCAACGGCATCAGTGATGAAGAGCCAATTGATGTGGAGCAGCTTACTGCTGAAAGTCAGGCCCTTATACTCCCCATTAAAATAAATGGTCAGAAGAGGTACATAGACCATACCGTCTTACCTATTAAGAATGGGGGAACGAGTGCCCCTGCTGTAAAAGTAGGGTCACATGCAAATACAGAGTCTAAAACAGATAAGAATGCTAAAAATACTGAATCAGCAGCTGCTGAATTCTTTACAGTAGCTGGAAAAAAACTAAAAAATGTAAATAACTACTTTCCCATAGATGGAAGGAAGTGTATCTAAACTGTCACTATCTGTAGTACTGCTAGTCTTTCTTTCGCAAATGTTAATGGCAAGACTTGTTTACCGAAAGTGATCAAGCTGGAGGTCTGTATTTCTGATAAAAAGCAGATAGTAGAAACACCTATCACGGATCCGAAAGGCTTTGTAATAATAAGTGGAACTGGAAAATGTAGGGAAATACCGGATGCCAAAATAGATGAGTAGTCAGCATATAGATTGAATTATGAGCAAAGTATTAAACCAAATCCGTTGACCCTTGCTAATGCAGCAAAACCTTGCAGTATTAATAAACCTTGTGTGATCTCACAGGAGGCTTATGCAGCCAAGTAGTATCCCCAGAACTCAATCACATGACCATATATTATGTAATCTGAGAATAGCCTTGGAGGGGGGTATATTTACCTCAGAGCTCCTAATAAAGGAATTAAACCTAACGGGGAGTGAAAGGCAAGTGATTCCTAGGTTAATGGGGAGTGATGGTTTGCCTTTAGGTGTAATAATGGATTCGATAATGACTAGACACTCTCAGGGCCGGTGCAGGGAATTTTGACACCCTAGGCAAACTGAAAGATCAGCGCCCCCCCCACTCCACTCCAGATCTTAACTGTTCTCAACCAACAGTCCTCATTTTGTTACCGATTGCCACAAACCTATTACCGCCACCTAACACATTGCTCACGTCTTTGTTAGGTTTCAGAAGTCAAATAAAAGCCTGTGTGTTTCATAAATACAGGTTTATTGAACAGGTTAATGATATTATAGCAACAACAAATGTAATGCTGTGCATGTGGATGTAATCCTTTCTGTAAATTATATATAGGCAATGCATGCAGTAGGAAAACCATTTTGGTAATGTATACTAGACACTTGTGCAGTTATGTCAAAGGGAGATTAAATTAGCTGACCAGGGTCACACACATTGGGTAAATGGTGAGGCAGTGATTTTAACCCCCTCAGCTTTTCAAGCACTTGTCCACAAACCTATACAGATTTATTTGGTACAAATATTTTAAGTTTTCAATTTGTAGGTTCATATATGTTTCCAGAATGCAAAATAATACAAGCCTGAAACAATTCCCGTTAACACTACTGTACTTTCACCATTTTCCGACATACACTGAAAGAAGTTGTGTAATAAACTAAGTTAGGTATGGAGATTGTGTCACAAACTTGCAGCTCCTTGTTATGCACTTTTGTTGCATATGTTAATGTTAAGAACATGTCACTATCTTCACAGAGATCAACTTTTTACTGTGTGTACCTCCACATATTGCAAGTCCCAAAATGTCTTCCTCTCCGGATCCCATCCTATGTCTCCCCTCCCCATGACAATAGTTTCAGCTTAAAGGTGGCACTTTTAGTTCCACTTAATAGCCAAAGCTAATAATGAGATGGTGCTGGGCTAACTAGGATGAAGTTGGATGCCCACACCACCCTCAAGCCCTCATTGTGAAGGATGTCCTCAGGTTTACCTACCCTGCCGATACACTGGAATCTGTGCATTTATGACACCTTTTCTAAATATCAGGTCACCCTCATTCTGTGTCCTACAGCTTGAGGGATCCTTCTCTCAGAATTCAAGTCTCAACATTTGCAGGACACTGGAATACTAGGGAAATGTCAAAATCCTTTACAGGCAAAGTTTCCAGAGGTGGCATGTAAAGGTGATGCCACCACAAAGCACACAATCACACATCGCTCTGCTGTTATGGAGTCTGTCCTCCAAGGTAAAGGAGGAATAATGTGTCAATGTCTGTACTCAGTAGAACCAAGTCAGCTCCATAACTCTCTCATGTCAGATACAATGAACTTAAGACCCACCACCTTAGTTGCGTGGCATGCAGTGCCCCTGGCATAAGCCAGAACTATCAAGAGACTGGCATAATACCCACACTGTGAATTACAGCTGTTGCCACAGCATCTGAGGGGTCAGCCACCCACAAGCCAAAATCACCCAAGGCAATTCTGTGGGAAACATTCCCACATGAGAAGCATAACCACACTGAAGAGCCCTGTCATAATACCCCTGATTCCCAAGCGCTACAGTGAGGTCCATAGCCTCGTGCCTGGCTATGGGACCGCCAATGAGTTCATAGTGGTCTGGTAAACAGACCAACAAATCACAACCCTCCAGAGTGACATGTGAGGACTGAGGTCTTTCCCTGCAAAGGGTACCATATTATCACTTTTCCCACCACATGCAAGGGCCAATACCCTCAATTGCATCTCTCGGACACACTCGGAAAGATAAAAGCGACAGGCACAAGAGGGCACAATTTTTAATAAAGATACAGGAACTACAACACACGTAAACACTAGCAACCAGCACCTCATCACAACAGTGGCAGAGTGGGAGCTTGCACCACGTTGATAATGGAGGAAGCCACCCTTGGCCAGTCTTTTCCCAGACATGGTGCGCCCACTCTGAGGCACCAGCCTGCTGGTCTTTAATGGGCCACCATATTTTGCATAGCGGCAGCATAAATGTATTAAAGGTATGTGTGATCAAGAGTCATCCCTGCTCCTGCCATTACACTGGGAAGTTGACAGTGGAAAAAACAGGATTGCATTTATAATGTAGTTGATGGAAACAGCTGATAAAGCACCACAGGGAATACTGCAATTGTGTAGCATACACCTCCAATTTAGGCATTGAGGGATGTGAACGGTGGTTCTGGATCCTGTTGTAACGCTCACCTGGTATCCACGGGGACATCACTCGGCCTGTTCTGACCTCTTACGAGCTCGAACCCTTCCCTGGAGTCTACTCGACTGGAGACTGGGCCTGAAACACAGGATTGGTAGAGTCTAACTCCCTATTGTCTCTGTGTGCTTGAACCCCTTCTTCCCCGGGGTCCAACCCTTCCCTTTGATCCACAGCTCACCTTGTTTTCTTGGAAAGGGTGCTCACCGTCCTGCTTTCAGCGCAGGGATGCGTTGATTGATGCGGGCTCGTTGCTGCCTAGTTACTTCACTGGCAAGAGTCCGACTGGTAAGTATAATGAGTCCTTTAACAGTTCTCTAACTTCGTTCCTTTCCTTCCTTAGATGATGGCCGGCGTACGTTGATGGCGACGTGCTGCTGAGATGAGTAGCGCTGAAGGTGAGTGAGAACGTGATGAGCGATGCAACCCTTTAGTATTTGTATTGAACTGAGTTCTTTTTCTGTCTCTTTTAGGTGCCGCAACGTTTTCAGCGTGGATGCCGGTTATGAAGAAGAAATGCAGTGAGTAAGCGTGGTATGCGGTGCCTCTAGATGTTTCCACGCTAACCTGGAGAGTCTTTTCCCCTCTTGCAGATGGATGAGAAGTTCCGGAGAAAGAGTTCCCCCAGAGCGTTGGAATTCAGTTAAGCGTTTGAAGCTTGTACAGTCTTTAAAAATAAGCTAAGATTGCTGAATGCTTACTAATGCCTTTTTTCTGTTCTTTTCCCTTTTCCTCAGGAAGCCGGCGCGCCGGGATGGGAATGACACCGCCGAAGATGCCGCAGAACAGAAGGAGCAATGAATGATGGGCAGAAGCGCCGCAAGGTAAGGCTGTTCCTAACAGTGTTCTTGTTCTTGCAGGAGCTGAGCGCAGAAGAAAGATGCAGGCCTACTGGAGACCGATCCGAACACGGTGAGTGTCACGCTGCAGGTGCAGAAAACGCAAAGCATGTTTCTCAGCCTGGGCGTGGCTTAAATAGTCTCTGGGTATCCCAGGTGTCTCTGGGCTGAACCACACCCAACAGACTAGACTGCACATGCAGTTCTGGGAACCAAAATATGTGGGGGCATCCATCTTGTCCCCATCAATGCACTACAAGTACAATCCCCAATGTTATCCTACGGGAGTGAGTGAGTCTGGTGCCACAAGCGCCAAGTCTGACTCCAAGTGGGTCTTTGGAGGGATGGAGAGGCCCTTGAGTGCCATGTAGGTGACCGTGGCCTGGCTCGAGCCTGACATCTTGGAGGGCTGGGGACATGAAGGGCAGGAATCATGACACATGTGCTTGCAAGCAGTGACAGATCGAGAGAATGGGAAAAATGGAGTGACATTCTCCCTAGAAGACCCTCTGCACTGATGCACCAAAGTGCAAAGACTGTCAAGCTTGTTTAAATTGAGCTTATTTAGGACACAGGGTTTGCTTATTGGTGTAAGAGCTACTAGCAACCACCTGAAAACCCAAGGCTAGGTCCAGATAGTAAAACCAAACCCAAAGAGAAGGTTTTATTTATTTTACTGTGGGGTGGACTCAAATCTATTCATAAGGAGAATAGAACAAGATTGTGGCTGAAGACAGAAGGATAGAGCGAAACAAGGGTGCTATCCCTGCCTAAGGTGCACTCTTGACTAGGTTGCGGTGTTACAACGCCTGTCTATTAGTGACAGAATAAGAATAAGATTACCACTTCTATGATATGTAATACGTTCAATCTTGAGAGTCCCAACCCACTCTCTTCCCGATTGGTTTGAATCGGAAGAGACTACCAGTAAAACCAGGGAAAGGAAAAGAGAGTCAACCCAGGGAAGTGAAGAGAGTCAATTTTTCTCTTCAGAACGAACCATGTGGCATCTAATGGGATAGACAATTTTCAATAGCCCATTGATTGTCACACTGCTCCTGGGGTACTCAAATGTAAAAATGACACAACTTAGGGAAATAGGATAAATTCCCAATCCCAAAAACACACACAAAGACAATACAATCACCACTTCCCATGTGGAGTCAACTTTTTGCTCATGGAAAGTGGGACAATGTAAAAAAGTTTGCTCAAAACTAAAATGGGGGCAAATTGGAGCCCTTTTAGATGATACAAACACCGTCGACCGGTTTCAGTGGCTTGGGTTTAGTAACGCCACATTCATCAGGACAGTCTAAGCTCCTCACAAGCTGGTGCATTTCATTGTACAACAACCAGTTTAATGAGGAAAATGGTTAAAAACAGTAGATGGCATGGTACATTACCACCCTGCAGTAGGTGTCATGGAACTGGAACAGTCTGGGAAGGAACCTGTGGAATCAACAAAATGAACCACAGTTACTAGGAGGCTGCTAAATTCCACATATTGGATTTGGGATGGCACAACACTGGTTTGCCAACCAAAACAGACACAGCCCCATGGCTGTCGCAAAACACCACCTCATTTCCCAATCTCGATATCAAAGTCTCATCTCTTTGGTGTCAAAGAATGCCACCTGCATTTGTTAGCCACAATGTTATTTAAAAAGAGTAACTTCAACATGTGTGATAATTCTAACGATGGTATGGAATGCTCTTGAACAACTCCTGAAATTGTATTGACAACAGAGGGATCTCAACTCACCCTTGATGTTCACTCCCTTTTGTTCTAAAGAATGGTGTGCCACACATTAGTGCCCAACGTTTACTGTCCAGTCCACATGTGATGCGTCTGTGAATAATTACAAGATTTATAATAATATTCAAGTAAGCTGGATTTCAGAAGCTCTCAGTTTAGAGCGACCACAGTTTATATCATATGGGCAATTATTTAAGGGCAAAGATGTAAGGGGGACAAAGAATCATAAGGTCCCAGACAACAAATGCAAGATTGCTTTGTATTGGTAAATCTTAGTACTAACAAAACCATCATAATCAAGCAGGCGGACAAGGGTGGGGCCACGGTTGTTATGGACCTGGCTGACTATGATGCCATGATCATAGCGCTCCTAAACAATGAAGAACATTATAAGATCCTTATTGGTGACCCTACTGAAAATCTCCGCGCAGCCATCTCTAATATTGTGGAAGAAGCCGCATGTGAAGGTCACATTAGCAACAAAGAAGCAGCTTTTCTTATGCCAAAATTTCCAAAAATTCCGGTATTCTATGCTTTACCGAAAGTCCACAAGGGCTTAACTCCTCCCCCGGGGAGACCCATTGTTGCAGATATCAACTCCATCTTGGAGCCCCTCTCGCAGTTCGTGGATTTCTTCCTGAGGCCACTTATCCCAAAAATGCGCTCATATACAAAAGATACTATGAGTATATTGAACACACTCCAAGGCCAGACATTTGACCCTACCACCCAATACTTAGTTACACTCGACACAGAAGCACTATATACAAATATCCCGCAGACAGCGAAACTGGAGATAGTGGAAAAGGTACTTAGAGATCTAGTAATTCCCCCCCGAGGTTCCTATTGACCTCATAATGCACCTAGCAGAACTAGCACTCACTAAGAACTTCTTTCTCTACAAAGAGTCCTTTTATGAGCAATGCTCAGGGACGGCTATGGGCGCTACATTTGCGCCCTCGTTGGCGAACTTGTATGTAGCTGAATTCGAGGAGACCCACATATATCAGCCTTCCAATCCTTTTAGGACACATGTCATCCTGTGGTCACGATATATCGATGACGTCCTGGCCATCTTCACAGGAACTTTAGACCAATTTAAAGAATTCTTGTTTTGGCTAAATTCTAGAGATAGATATCTTAAGTTTACACATTGTATCTCAAAAGAGAGTATATATTTTCTTGATGTAGAAATTAAACCAAGTATGGGTGCTCTAGTTACCACTATCTTTCGAAAACCCACTGATCGCAATTCGCTTCTGGACTACACCAGCTTCCATCCGAAATGCCTTCGCGAAAACTTACCCTTCGGGAAGTTTTTACGTTATAGGCGTAATTGTTCTACTACTCAGGAGTATAATCTACAGGCACAGGGACTTACAGATCGTCTCTTAGAACGTGGTTACCCTAAAAAAACTGTGAGAATGGCAAGGAAACGAGCCAAAAACATCCCACGGGATCTAACTTTACAACAAAAAGCATGACCGGTGGGAGACAGTACGATCACAGCAGTCTTTAGCTATTCCAATAAAATCAATTTGATTAAAAGGGAAATCATTAAACTATGGCCTATACTCAATGTCGGGCAGGTCAATTTGCCATTACCCCGATTTGCCATGAAAAAAAGAAAAAATCTGAGGGACACCTTAATACATTCATATACACCAGCCCAGGAGACGACAGGGCAAACTACCCTGTGGAACAACACCTCCCCACAAGGACATACACCATGTGGCCAGTGCAATGTATGTAGTCTTACAAAACGCACCAAAACACTAGACCTTGGTCTAAAGACACCATGGAAACAACTTGCTTTTACGAATTGCAACACATCAAATGTGATTTACATGATACGGTGCTCGTGTGATAAAAAAATATATTGGCATGACTACAAGGCCAATTAAAAAACGCATCCAGGAACAACTATCATGTCTTAGAACTCACCGGGAGAATGCCCCCATGGTGGACCACTTTCAGAGGCTCAAACACCTGGCCTCTGAAATTGAGTGGACCATTATAGAAAAGGTAAAATGTCCCAGAAGAGGAGGGGATATGAGTCTCCTTTTACTAAAGCGGGAACAAAAATGGGTTTTCCGTTTAAAAACCGATAAAGTGGGTCTCAATGAAAATATACCCTGGCATTCCTTGGCCATGATGCCTTGAGCCATTTATGTAAACACCTGTGAGTAACGATTGATATCTAAATCACCCTGTAGATGCTCTGGTTGTGTGCCAAGACTCATAGGATGTTAGACTGTGTGTTCCCTGGGAATGTGCATTTCTCCTATGTACTTCAATATGAACCTTTTTTCTTTCCCTCGAGGTGGCACTTTGGGGATGGGGTTCCCTTTGGGTCAGCTGTGGTTGCGTGCAGTCTGAGCACGTGAGTGACCGAGTGTTAGGGTCCAATATGTGGTGCCTGACTGGGTCCGGGCACCCCCCTCCTACTTGCAGCGCATGCGGAATGGCGCATACACTGGAGTGGGCGTTTTCCCAGCCATGCGTGAGATGCCTGGCTGAGCTCCCGCCTGACCTTAGCGTATAGAAGTGTGCGCGCGCATTGCAGGAAGCGTTGCCGGACCGAGAACCAGCCGGCCAATACAGAGGCAGGCGCATGAGCATGTCACACGTGGACGTCACGTGACAGATCAATAGACATGAATTAGCCAATACGGAGGCAGAGGCATGCACACGTGACACGTGAATGCGAGTCACGTGACATGCGAAGGAAAGGCTGCCGCCCCCTTTTCTCCTACTTAACACACGGAGATTAGAGCTACAGGGGATAGACGCGCTTATGCAGAGCGTCTCGCCTTGACAAAAAGGCGCCCGTGTTATGCACTTTTCATGTAAGTACGTGTGAAGATTCTTGACTGCAGGGATGTTTGAATGCTCTATCTTGCCCTTGGAATAATTCATCAGTTGTATTTATCCCCTTCCCTTGACTGCAGATTTTACCAATACAAAGCAATCTTGCATTTGTTGTCTGGGACCTTATGATTCTTTGTCCTTGTCCCCCTTACATCTTTGCCCTTAAATAATTGCCCATATGATATAAACTGTGGTCGCTCTAAACTGAGAGCTTCTGAAATCCAGCTTACTTGAATATTATTATAAATCTTGTAATTATTCACAGATGCATCACACGTGGACTGGACAGTAAAAGTTGGGCACTAATTTCTGGCACACCATTCTTTAGAACAAAAGGGAGTGAACATCAAGGGTGAGTTGAGATCCCTCTGTTGTCAATACAATTTCAGGAGTTGTTCAAGAGCATTCCATACCATCGTTAGAATTATCACACATGTTGAGGTTACTCTTTTTAATAACATTGTGGCTAACAAATGCAGGTGGCATTCTTTGACACCAAAGAGATGAGACTTTGATATCGAGATTGGGAAATGAGGTGGTGTTGTGCGACAGCCATGGGGCTGTGTCTGTTTTGGTTGGCAAACCAGTGTTGTGCCATCCCAAATCCAATATGTGGAATTTAGCAGCCTCCTAGTAACTGTGGTTCATTTTGTTGATTCCACAGGTTCCTTCCCAGACTGTTCCAGTTCCATGACACCTACTGCAGGGTGGTAATGTACCATGCCATCTACTGTTTTTAACCATTTTCCTCATTAAACTGGTTGTTGTACAATGAAATGCACCAGCTTGTGAGGAGCTTAGACGGTCCTGATGAATGTGGCGTTACTAAACCCAAGCCACTGAAACCGGTCGTCGGTGTTTGTATCATCTAAAAGGGCTCCCATTTGCCCACATTTTAGTTTTGAGCAAACTTTTTTACATTGTCCCACTTTCCATGAGCAAAAAGTTGACTCCACATGGGAAGTGGTGATTGTATTGTCTTTGTGTGTGTTTTTGGGATTGGGAGTTTATCCTATTTCCCTAAGTTGTGTCATTTTTACATTTGAGTACCCCAGGAGCAGTGTGACAATCAATGGGCTATTAAAAATTGTCTATCCCATTAGATGCCACATGGTTCGTTCTGAAGAGAAAAATTGACTCTCTTCACTTCCCTGGGTTGACTCTCTTTTCCTTTCCCTGGTTTTACTGGTAGTCTCTTCCGATTCAAACCAATCGGGAAGAGAGTGGGTTGGGACTCTCAAGGTTGAACGTATGACATATCATAGAAGTGGTAATCTTATTCTTATTCTGTCACTAATAGACAGGCGTTGTAACACCGCAACCTAGTCAAGAGTGCACCTTAGGCAGGGATAGCACCCTTGTTTCGCTCTATCCTTCTGTCTTCAGCCACAACCTTGTTCTATTCTACTTATGAATAGATTTGAGTCCACCCCACAGTAAAATAAATAAAACCTTCTCTTTGGGTTTGGTTTTACTATCTGGACCTAGCCTTGGGTTTTCAGGTGGTTGCTAGTAGCTCTTACACAGTTGTGTGTTGCCTAACCTTTTGTGTGAATATTACTTATCTAAGGGCAATACCCTGTCAATTTATAGAAATTGCCCCATTGTTTGCTAATATTGCTTATTGGTGTACCAATAGAGAAGGCATTGGCATTTTTAGTTTTTCCTAGTAGGTGATCCTAAGCACCACCTATACGCTAAAATTATTGTATTGCAGTACAGTTAGGAGGGTAATGGGATGTGTTGAGGGACACATGTGTAGGTATTTTTGGTTATTTGTACACCGATTAATGCCCATCTCCATGCTACCCACTTGTTGCCTCTATCAGCTATAAGCTAATTCTCTTGGGATCTCTTTGATGTTGCGTTATCAAGAAGAAGCATGAACCTTTGGTTGAAATGCCTGTCAGAGTTATTTCTATGGAATCTTCTGCAGATTATTGGCTTCATTGGATCTTTATATGTGCTACTGGTGTAATAAAAATGCCTTAACCAAGTGTGCCTTCAGCCACTTGATTTATAATCATTTGCCGGTACTACTGTTATATGCTCAGGTACTCTCATCACTTTACAGCAGTTGCCAATAATTGCCAGTTAGTACTATTACAGCCATACCTGGCAAATACCTATCCCTATTCTACACAAAAGTCAAAATGTTTGGCATTGCCAATGCTTGTTCAGCGGTTGTAGTGGCTTTTTGGAAATTTAGAAATTGCTACCAAACTAATCACCAGGTGATCAAGGACTTGTGATCACTGCCCACTCTGTAAATCACCACCAAATCACAGAGCCTTGCAGTTCCTGACGCTGCATTTATCGAAGGCTCGGCTCCCGGAAGTTATGTCTTTTTTAGTTTATTTCAATTTGAGATGCTCCATAGGCACGTACACACCACTTCAAGGCCACAAATGCAAACAATTTAAAATGACAGCCCTTGGAGGTGCTGCTGGGCAGCTGCGACTGTCCCCCAATACAGAATGAGGGGAGTGGAAAAGTGTGAGCTCTATGACTTTAGCCAGACTTGCAGTGATTTCTTCACCTGAGGGTGGTGTTGCCAGTTCCTGTGTTCTGTGTATACTTACTCACTGTGGGCAATGCAAGGCGGGTACTTCTTAATGGCCTGGAGACAAGCATCCCTGAACAGCCCACCAACAAACCTTGTGAATATGCATTTATCCTTCAAAGTCAAAAGGCCATACTCATCTGCATTCTCAGCTAGACTCTTTCCTTCTCATGTATGTAAAATGTGCAATGTTTGATGGCCGGTTTGGTGGTTTGGTGCTTCGCCTATGGTCACAGATATGATGCACTGTGATCCATGCTCTGCAGAGGATTTGGAATGTATCTGGTTAAAGATCAGCGCTGGTGTTTCTAAACAAAGTTGTAAGGCGCTTCATGAGCCCATGAGTCCCGGACTCCATAGGGCGTTGGTCCACTGCACACAAATTGCATAAAATGCTATCATATCCGAGGTGCCAGCCCAAGTACAGGGGTCCAGCCAACCACCACCCGGGGACTGGGGCACCATCCAGAGGGGGTAAGCATATACACACTGATGGGAGGAGCCGATAGGGGCAGGGTAATTCATTTTGATGGTCGGATAGAGGCATTATTACAAGTAACAGGTACGCATGGAAACTGTGGAGGCACCGTAGAGAGGGGTATCAACAGCAACAGGGACAAGGGTATGACAAAGAGCTTGGGTAAATGGGCGGGTTGTCCCACCTGATTAATCTGCTCCATCTGCTCCTTCTGCCAAGGCACTAGCAGGAAACTCTTCTTGTTCAGCATCTGCCTGCACTGCTTTCTCCATGACCTCCCTTTGAATATCATGGGATGATTGGCACTTACTTATAACGATGCACAGAAGACAAACAGAGCAGAGGGGCACATGGCGTGCTCCATTCGCAAGGCACAGTTGACAGCCAGCGCTGCCACACCCATGATGCCACTCGTGACCCAGGCCTGACCCGACCCCAACCTTCACAGCACCACCTGGTCTCTGACTCTGCTGCTGCTGCTGCCAGCGCCAGCCTGCAGACAGTGTGCATGGGCCAGGGCCGGTGCACAAGCCTGGTGCTATCACAGGCAAGGCAAGGCAAGGCAGAACAAATGTAGTTTGAGTTAAAGCAGCATTTTGCCGCTCTAACATTTTGAACATATAAGCAAGCGCCTAACCTTGCCTAGTGATAGCACCGGCCCTGGACAGGCAGGCTACAGGGACATGTAATGATGGGGATCCTCCGGTAGGGATAACCTCTGCTCCCGTGATTGCTAATAGGGTGATAGATGGAACGACATCTTCTGCTGTGCTAACTGCTAATCCAGTGAATGTTGTACAATCTCCCCGTAACCCACTCAATATAATTGGTCTGGAAGGGAAGGCTGATATATTGGGGGATGCAAGAAAAACCATAACTATTTTCTTGAAATGATTTCTTGCATTCCTTCGTTAAAAATACTAACTACGGCTGATCTTGTAAGATTTTCGCTTGCATGGCAGAATAATTATAGAATTATATGTTATCTACCATCCGCAAACATTCTTAAATTTATTTGGTCACATAGATCAGAGTTGATGGACTTAGGGTTTACATTATATACTTTCAATGATGAGATGGTGTCACAGGAATTTGTGCATCTTCAATTGCCTAGACAGAGTATGTCAGAGGAGGCAACCACAAGAGGGAATGGGAACATTTCTGATGAAAGCATATGTATCTCGCAATTGGTGGCCATTGCGGAGGAAAATAAGGAGTTGGCATGGGTGGAGCCCCTACTGCGAACTATGTTGAACTCTAAAATGGATAAGAAACCAAAATAGCAATACATGAAGCAGGGGTTTGAGATTATAACATGGAACTCATGCGGTTACCACAACCTCTTTAAGTGGTGGGCTTCTCTTTCTCCATTGGATATTCTGAATGTATTGTTGATCCAGAAAACAATGAAAATGGATGCATTGGTATTACAGGGGTTTCGAACCTTTTGCTCCTATGCAAGTAGGGCAAATGAAGGACGCCCCTGAGGTGGATTAGCGATTGCCATTAATAACAAAACTGAATGTCACTCTGAGCTGATGTACGAATCCAAACATATTTTAGCTGTTGCCTTGTCCCTTGAAAAAACTAAATGTAAACCACTATTATTGTTAAGCCTGTACTGGAACCTACTTAAATTGGGCATGGATGAGATGTTTGATGTAATAGACAAATGCTTAGAAAGCATAACCATGAAAGTACAAACAAATGAAGGTAGTAAGAGAGCTAGATTGAGAGGCAACAGATGGGTGGCATATTTTGACGATTGGGCAATGAACTTTGTGGAATGCGATGTATCATGTGCAAATTATACATGGTGTAGAGGTGTGTTCCCCTCAATGATTGATTTCTTTTGTGTATCACAAACAATTGCACCTTTAGCAGATCCAGTGAGGATACAGGAGATTAGCTTTAGTGATCATGCTCCACTATTGCTATCTATTGATATTTCGCATCTTCAACTTGGTGTCAAAGAACCGTTGCAACTGCCAGAGATACATCAAGCTAACATCTCCCTTAGATGGAATCCATGGTTATGTAATTAACTTGCAAGTAGGATGTTCTTAGAACTAAACAATATTGATGAATACATCTTACTTTCCAGCTATCCAATTCTGCAAAGGGTGTCGATTGTGGCTAACATGGTTAGTTCAGCGGTAGCCCATCTGAAATCTAAGCAAAAACCACACCAAGAAGTGACCTCTCATTCGTTTGACCCTACGTGTAAAAGATTAAAATGTGAAAAGAATAGGGAACTGAGAACTCTGAAAAAAGACCAATTGAATAATTTGCAGTATTACTATCTAAAAAGACACATCCTGCAGAATTACAGCAACAAAGTGAAAGGCTGTCTAATCCAGAGACACAATGAAATAAATTGTGCACTTATCAGATCGATTTGTCAACATGACACGAGAGCTATTTGGGAAACAATAAAAAATAATCAAATCGCCAGAGTAACTTATTCTCTGCGAATGTGATTCCAGCAGAGGTTTGGAAAGCCCACATTACAACCAAATATGCACTGACAGAACGCTATATGGATTGCATTTATGAACAGCCACAAGGAACTTTCATGCAAGAACTGAATTGGTCCCTAGTGGATATCGAGTGGGCTATCGGTAGGCTGTCCCACTCGAAAGCACTAGGCCCGGAAGGTATTCGTCCTGTGTTTACAAGGCAGACCCAGCGTTATGGGCCAGAATTCTTAAAATTAAATTTGATCTAATCGTTTGGTCTTGCAATGTCCCACAGTCTTGGGTTACCTCAATAATAATACCTATTTTTAAAAAGGGGATCCAACTAACCCGGACAATTATCCTCCAATTTCTCTGATGGATGCCGACGCAAAAAAGTTTGCAATTTTAATCTTTCATGAATTAGAAAAATATATTGCTCTACATGACATCGACTTGAAATTCCAAACAGGTTTTCGTAAAGGCATAAGCGCAGTGCTAAATGCAACTGTCATGTCATATATATTAGCTGGTACTAAAAAAAAAAGGGGCCTGCCCAGTTTTATATGTCATTCGTAGACATGTCTGCCGCGTTTGATAGTGTGGTAAGAAATGTATTATGGAAGAAGATGGCCAATTTAGGTCTTCCTGCGGTTCAAATTTTTTGGATATCTTTACTCCATACAGGTACTTCATATAAGATCAGGATAACACGTGAAGGGGCAATAACTGAAGCAGTAAGAACCTACCTTGGACTAAAACAGGGTTTTAACTTGGCAGCGATACTATTTAATCTCTATCTTTGTGATCTAGATTAGAAATGGAAAAAGTCAAGCATGTTAGCTGTAAAATTTGGCGCTGTGTGATTACATTGGTTAGCATTTGCGGACGATGTCATCCTATTTGATCCAACTCCATCAGGATTACAAAAGAAGTTGCATCTCTTTGAAGAATTTGCATACCTTCACAATCTTAGACCCAATGCCACAAAGACCTGTATGATGATCTTTAATGCAGGTAAAAAGATCAAGCATTACCGGTGGGTGATCGACAGTATATTGATTCCACAATCAATCGACACTATCTATCTGGGCTACTATATTGGCAATGCTTCATCTATCGAACTATGGACCGATAGACTCAATTTGAAAGCAAGACCCTTATTGTGTCAGCTGAAAGTGATTTTTATAAAATATTGTACATTTTCTTTGATTCCACTGCTTGATTTTTTCAACCTCAAGGTAGATGTAGTTCTTCTATATACCTTAGACATTTGTTTGATACATTTAAACAGCTATCTGGATATATTACAGGGGTGTTTCTTAAAATCTCTCTTGTAGATGGGATTGGCGTGCTCTGGCTAACTATGCTAAAATGCTTGATCGACCGAGGAATTCACTTTATCAAGTCTTTCAGCAAATGTTATTAGGAAACAGCGCAGGATCTTTTAGGCAATTTCAAAGGAAAATGCAAGGTGTGCTGGAGGAAATAAATGTTACGCCCTATGACTTATGTTCTAGACCAGATTACATTAAAAACAAATTGTTTGAAGGAGATTGGATGAGCACAATAGATGAATTAGGCAGATATAGCACTTATAGTGAATATGCAAAGCATACCTGGAAAAGAGTTCTGCGCTGTACTTACATAAGTATATTTCCATGCAATATGATATGTAGATATTATATGTGCTTTAAAATGAACCAATATCACACAATAGAAAGGACAAGACACTGGGAAAGAGCAAAAGGTCTTGAATATGCAGCAAGCTGTCACTTTCCGTTGTGTATTGAATAAAATGAAACCCTTAAACACTTCGTTTTAGAATGTCCTAATTTTAGGGATGCACGAACAAATGTGTTAATGAAATTTACAAAAATTGAGTTTGAGGATTGTCTTGAAACTTTATGGACTAGGATGATGGTGAGAAACTATAAAGCTTTTGAATTAGAGCTCTACAATTGTAGCGATGCAAAAATAGAGATAGCTATGAATCATTGATCTGTGAGTACATAATGAATTAGTAGCCAGCAAGGACATGCTTTTTACATTGGGCCACTGTCCCCTATGAATTTATGCACTGAGTTACATGTAATCTGAATGTTGATTTTTTAAAATTGTAAATAGAGTGCAACTAGACTGATATATTCATGTGATTTTTATCTGAAGTAATATTAAAATAGTATGTGTTGTAAATGATATATTTAGGTTGCATTGTCAGAGTAGCGATTTTAAATTTTAAACTAAATGTGTGTGCAACAGGAGTATTGTGGGTGATTGCTAGCTAATATGGAGTTGCTGGAAGTAGGCCATAAGTACCTTGAAGGAAAATATATGTGATTTGCAAGTCTATTCCACCTCTAATCAACCTAAAATTGATTTATGTATGTGACAACAAACTGCAGGTAGACTGGAGGGTTAACTGAAAACAGTCATTATTCTGACTAACAAAATGATTTGGTTTAAATCAGAAAAAAAATCCTTAATTGAGCTTCTTCTCTAGGATCTTCCTTTGTTTTGATACCTGGGAGAGGTAGGGTTTGTTCAGCAGTCTCTGGCTCCTAATCCTCATATGCCCAGAGGCCTCCCGAAGTTCCTGCCTCCACATCTGTCCGGCTCTGCAATACAAATGAGAGTTATCCACCATTCCATTCACCAGCTGGTGTTTAAATACACACGGTTTGGTTAGCCAATTAGAGGGATTTTCATCATGCATGCTATAAATTCCTCCCCAAGCCCTGCCCCCTTTTTCTTCGTACGAAGCCGAAAGTAATGGCTTCCCGTTTCGTCTCCCGCCTCCCGCCACATTCATACTCCTCCCCGGGACTTCAACATGCAGGTACGTGGTTAAATTGGGAATGTTCCCTGTCATGAACCCGTTAGGCGTTGGGCTTCCTAAGTTTCGCGTTTGTGGCAACCTGCCCCCTGTTGCGTCATTCGTGTTCACGGCACCTCCATAGACCCCGTTTTCTACTAATACTGTGTAGCGGGGCTTCATGAAAAAAACGCTGCATCGCAGTGGGTCAACCGTTTGTTCTGTTGAAATGCTGACGTCCGATATTTCCCCGGGTTGCGCGTCTACAGACTCTTGGACATTTAACAGGTCTGTTTTCCCACGGTAGCCCGTGAATTCCTCCTTTATTGTACTCAGATGTCCCTGCTGTATCTCAGAGGAGTTTAGGGAGTTTTTACAGACGTCTCAGTTTCGTCCCCACCATTCCTCTGGGTTGCCATCCGACTTAGCCTGTTCTTCCGCTTCTGGCAAATGGTTTGTCTGTGCCAGCTTTCCCCGGCTCTTGTCAGGCGCCCCAATGGTTATATGGGGCCCCAAGGGTTCATGGGGTACCAAGGGTTCAGAGACCCACTTATGATGTAATAGTTGATAAAAAAAAATGGTTTCACATAATCTTCTAATTGCTATAATTTAAATGAAAATGTATGAATTGTTTTAGATCAAATCAATATGTTGATATGTAATCAATGTGTGCACACTTGGCGGATGACTATGGTTGGTGGGCCACTGCTTGGGTTGGCTGTGGCCTGTTGTGCAGTTGGACATGTCTCTGTGTGGTGTGCACTACATTGGCATGCCCTCTGTTATATTCTTGTTATTGCACGATGTACTCACTGCCCTCTGCGTGTGCTCCTGCACCAGCCTCTGCCGCTCCTACTCCCTCTGTGCCTTCCAGATGCAGCACAGTGCTGCATCTCTCCTCTCAGGGCATCAACTTTATTGGGGAGGCTGTCCCGCCGCCAGTTGCCAGGCATTCTCTCCTATGTGCTTAGAGCAAATTGCAGACTCTCAGATGGAGGCCGTCCCACCGCTTGTGGCAATCTTTTGAGCTGTGGCGGATGGGGCACACAGCGGACACCACCTCTGCCACCTCCTCCCATATGGCCGACTTTTGGATTTGGCTGGGGTGCCTGTAGTCTGTTCTGTTCCAAACAGCTGCCTGGCATTGTCCACAATGGTGTCATTGAGCATTGTTAATTCAGGCTCTGTAAAGCGTGGTTCGCGCTGGTGGACTTGAGGTACCCGAGATTGTACTGCTCCAGACAGGATGTCGGTGTTACAGGATCCGGATGGCAACAGTAAGTGGGTGATTTTATGTGGATTGTGTTTTCCAAAATGGCAGCCGAAGAGCTTCCAGTTCCTGCAATGATGTTGTTTCCAGTTCCGATGTTACCGTCACTGGTGTTTCTGTGGGGTACATGTCGTAAACAGTATCACTGGTATTTTTAGAGCCTGAAATCAACGATATGTGCGATTTTTGCCAGAGTTTAGGGCAACGCCAGTGTCACCGTTACTGGCATGCCGGAATGCACATGCACACGTACTTGTGATGTGCCAGTGATTCCATGGTTTCGGCTGCCAGACAGGGTGCCACCAGATCCACAGAATCAATCGTGAATTACTGGGCAACTTGTAATGTGGCCCATAGTCTTTTGGTTAAACCGGAGGTTTCCTCATTCTTCCACTCAACAACTTGGTTGGCAGTGACAACCTCGTATTCATCTCTCGAATTGGTAACACTCTCCTCTACAATCATGTTTTCCTCTCTGCTGCAACATCCACATCGCATAACCCACTTCTAACACACACTTTACTTCCAAAGTCTTCAACCCCCACACTTGTACCTTCCCATCTCCATCTACTTACTCGATCCATATTCCAAATTGAACCATCCTGTATTCTGACTGCATTGTGAAACACGTCCTTTACCCTGACAGGCCTAGACTCTCCCTTTCTCACCAATCTCCCCTTCTTTATCCTAACTTAATCACCAGGCACTACTCGCCCTCGTACAGAACTGCCAACCCTTTCTTCATAGAATTTGGCCCTCTGGTCTCTCCTGGCACTCTGGTCTCTGCTCATTTTCCTTCCATTCACCCATATAGGATTCAAAGCTGTGTTGGGTTATCTGCCTCTAACCAATAAAAACAGAAACTTTCCTGAGTCAGCCCAAACAGATGTCCTAAGGCTCCACAATTTCTCTTGTAGTGCCATTTCTACTGACATGTTATTTCTGATGGCTTGTTCCACAGCTTCAACAACTCTATTACACCTCTCCACAAGCCCATTGCTTGGTGGGTGATAGTAAGCTGAAAATGTGCATTCAATGCCAACCGAACTAGCATACCTCGCCATCTCATAACTTCTAAACTGTTGTACACCATTGTCACTAATGACAGTTTTCTGGTAACCCTCTCTCCTGAACACATTCTCCAAGAAGTGTAGGACATCAGATGCACCTATCTTGTGTACCCTTTTTATCTCCAGCCATTTGGAACAAAAATCTACCATGACAATGAAAAACCTGTTTGCGATGTCCTCGGTCTCACTAAGACATGGTTCACAGCCAGCTCTGGCACGAGCTTTGACACTCTCCTCCCTGATGGCTACTAGATCCTCTCTGCGCCCAGATCCAACCGTTCCGCTGAGGGTGTAGCCTTGATCATCCTGGAGTGGATTCCTGCCTCTGTCATTCCTATGCAGGCCTACTCCTCTTTTGAATGCCTTGTCTGCAGGCTCTCTCTCTCTCTCCTGGCCATTCTCTTACCATGGCTACTATCTATCTGCCACCTGGCCAGATCCCCTCCTTCCTCTCTGAGTGGGCGGACCTCTCCTCCTCCCTCCTGGCCTCGACCACTCAACTCTTCGGTCTTTCAGATGTTAACATCCACCTGGATGCTTCCTGTCCCTCCTCTGGACCCTTTAGCGACCTCTGCGAATCGCTCTCTCTCTCTCTCTCTCTCTCTTTCTATTCTTCGCTCTGGCCCTACTCACTCCGAAGGCCAGAGTCTGGATGTTATGATCTCCTCAGACCTCTCCCTCTACATCCCCCTCATCACTCCTCTTTCCTGGAGTAATCACGTTCTCCTTTCCTCCCATCTCTCCCTCTCTACCCCTCAGGCCAAGCCAACTCCAGCACTGCCACATACCTTCTCGATCATCTGACCCATGAAGCGTTTGTCAGTTGAGGCTTTCGCCGCCACTTTCTCTCCCCCTCCTCCACTGGCTGACTCACATCCTGACACAGCCCTTTCCATGCTCCACTCTTCTATCTCTGATACTCTTGATGTTCTTGCCCCTGTCATTAGGATCCGCTTGAAGCCCAAAGCCAAATACAACTCCTGGTATGACTGTGATCGCGTCACCCTTAAACTCAGGTGCAGGGTGGCTGAGAGGAAATGGGGCCAGCTTCTTGCGCATCCTCTGACAAACTGGCCTGCCACCTGCTCCAAAGGCAACACCGGCTCTGCCCGCACTAAGAAGAGAGCCCCCATCCAAACCCACGTCCCTGCGGCATCTAACAACTCGGCTGAACTCTTTAAAACCTGCAAGGAGCTGGCCAATCCTACTACAGTCTCGACCTCTCCTGTCCCCTCCCAGACAGCAGGGCCCCGGCTTCTCATTTCATCTCTAAAACTCAGGACATCCTGTCCACCCTCTAGTCCTCTCCTCCTCCTCCTCCCTCTACTCTCTCCTCTACTTCTGGCTCCCCTGTGGCCACCTCCCCTCCCTCTTTCTCTTCCTTTCCTCGGTTCTCCCCTGACAAGGTTTCTAGACAAGTCCCATCTATGAAAGTCTTATCAAAACAGGTTCTTTCCTGTTCTTCCAAAACCATCAAGGACCACACTGACACTCTCACTCCTGCCTTGGCTGACTCTGCAACCCCTCCTTTGCCACAACAGCTTTCCCTTCCCCTTGAAGCACTCTCCTGTGCACCCTCTTCTCAAGAAAACATCAACCGACCCCTCCTGCCCGGCTAACTATCGCCCGATCTCCATCACTCCTTTCCTGGGCAAACTCCTGGAAAAGGTAGCCAACTCCCAGCTTAATCTTCACATTGAATCTGTTGGTTGTCTTCATGACCATCAATCTGGCTTCAGAGCAGCCAGAAGCACAGAAACTGCTCTCCTGAACATCCGTGAAGACCTGCTCTCTAACCTTGATTCTAATCTCCCCTCTTTCCTCATCTTACACAATCTCTCTTCTGCCTTTGACATGGTCAACCATGCCATCCTGCTCAATCGTCTCTGTGATAACCTGGGTATCACTGATCAGCCCCGGGCATGGCTGACCTTGTTGCTCTCTGCCGATCCTCGCAGGTCCAACTTGGGTCCTTCCTTTCCTCTATCTCACTCTCTACCTGTGGTGTTCCCGAGGGGTCTAACCTCTCTCCCTGGCTGTTCAACTAATAACTGGCACCTCTCGCCCACTGCATTGCCGCTCTGTGCTCCAACTTTAAGTTCTATGCGGAGGACACTCAGCTGGTTCTCAGGGTCCCCTCTGCCACCTCTTCTTCTCTCATCTCTGACTGTGTCTGCTATCCAGGAGTGGTGTGCCGCCAACGATCTTTGCCTTAATGCCAGTAAGACGGAGATTCTCCTCATTTGCACACCTGCACCCTCTAGTTCTCCTTTCCTGTCACTCTCTGGCTGGCTTCCCTTGGCCCTCTTCCTGCTCCCACCTGTGAGGCTAAGAACCTCAGGGTCATCTTCGACTCCACGCTCTCCTTTTCTCCTCACATCGATGACATCTCTAAGAAGGCACACTATCAACTACACCTCCTCAGAGGTATCCTTCCTTTCCGACTACTGGCTCGCTTAATTGAGCCAGATAGGTTGAATTCGCCGAAACTGTTTTGATATTTGAAGATCATGTATGCACAGTATGCACAGTAGGCACTTAGCACTTTTTTTGCATTCAGTACTTTATTTCTTTGTTAACAATTTGGCACTTAGCACTTGGTTGCATTTAGCACTTTATCCAATTGTTAACTATTCATTTTCTCTACAGCAATTCCATTTTTTGAATGAAATTTAAAAATGAGACAGCGATGCTTTACCTTGAGTAATACAAGGTCATGAATTGTGGCAACTAATCTGCGATTGAATGTTTTGAGGCATGAGATTTGACAAGAATTTTATACTAAAATTAATTCATCTATTTTATTGTTGTTTAGATGTTGATATATTATGCAATTTTACAATGGTAATAAATTAAAAATGAAAATGTGAATATTTATGTCTGGGCTTCCTTCTCTTCCTCGCCTCTATTTTTATAATTGAGTACTCAAACTAATACAGTACTCTTCCATGCGAACCCCTTTTTTCCCTTTGGGATTTTTTGTGTTCCTTTCCTCTCCTTCCCCCAGAATCTCACTGTCTCTAGAGCTCTGGTTCTCTCTAGGCTGGACTACTACTGCAACAGCCTCTTTTCTAAATCTGCCTGCTTCTACTCTCCGCCCTCGGCGCCTCATCCAGAACAAGCCTCAAGCCCAAGGATCATATCTTTCCAGCACTGAAATCTCTGAATTGGTGACCAGTGGCTGCAAGGATTAAGTTGAAAACCCTCTGCATTGTCCACAGGGCCTTCTGGGGCCTGGGGCCCCAATACCTCCAACTCTCTCTTCGTAAATACCTTCCTACTTGAGCTCTTCGCTCCTCCACCTCCAACTCCCTCAGGGTCAGTCGCTTCTCCAAGCAACGAGTTGGTGGTAGATCTATTCCTTCGGCTGGGACCTCCCTCTGGAACAGCCTTCCTGCCTCTCTACTTGAGGAGAACCATCTCTGGTTCCGGAAGCACCTTGAGACCTTCCTCTTTGCTTCTGCCTTCTCTCTTCCTCTCCCCTGCTGATTTCCTGTCCGATACTGCACCGGTCACCTGGCCACCCTCTGATTTCGGGCCCAGGTCCCTGCCCGCCCAGTTACACACCTGCACAGCCTCCCGGCAACCCTTGCACTGGGTCCGTATCTGTAACCCTACAGTCCCCCTACCTGCCCTTTTGGACACCTGCTGCCTGCACTTACCCTTGCACCTGCCACCTGCTGGCTGCACGTCTTGTTATTGTTTTGATCCCACGTACAGCACTGCCCCCTCCCGTTCCCTTGGCCATTTTCCCCTCCCCCTTCCCCTGCACTTGCGCAATCTCAATGTCACTTGACCTAGTAACATTGTTGTCTCTGTCCTCCCTCTATTCCCCCTTCCTTGCCTCATCGGGCCTTGAAACACTTGTGTATAGGCGCGTTACAAATGCCATATCATATCACTATCCAGATTGCTATATGTCAATTCCAAGTTGCTCCCGTGTTTCCACTGCCAGTTGCATGCTCACTGGTTCAGATTTATGCACACTACAACTCTTATCTGAATTTTAACAAGGCCAACAATATCTCAAAAACCTCTCAACTTTATGGTCCACACCAGGGCACCAATACTTTGGTGCCTGTTGACCTTGAATGCCCCTGGTGCACCTCTTCTCAATCAAACCTTCCTTCAGACTCTGGGGTAGAATCAACTGGTTACCTCACACCAACAAATCATCTTCAATGGAACACACATCTCTAACCTCCCAAAACAGAAGGCATACCTTCTCCAACAAACTTTTATTAGGCCAACCTCCCACTGTATTATCCATGGCCTTGCATAACACCTCATCACCCTGCAGCTCTTGGATCCACCTTTGTCTAGGAAAAACATCTAAAACTAAAGCAACTACCTCTGAATCATCAATTTGAAATCCTCCCTCCAACTTCAGGGGTAACCTCGAAAGAAAAATCAGCCACCTTCACCTCAAAATGGTAATCCTGTAACCTCAAACGTAGCATCGCATGGCTGGATGTCGCTTTGCATGATGAATTATGCTTTCACTTAAAGGGATAGTGCGCTCAAAAATATTATTGTCCCGATCGTTCTGGCATGTGTTTTTCAGCATACGGTGATCGATCGTAAAAAAACGTTCCTATGCATCTTACCTTGGTTTTCCTCACTTTTACACATGCGAAAAAAAAAAAGGAGTCGGGAACGGCCATCTTGTGCTAATCTTATCAGTGGATCGAACGCCGTGCTAATCCGTGCTAATCTTATCCGTGGATCGAACTGCCCCTGCAGCACTAAATCATATCCCCCGTACCTGAAGCTGACATCACTATTCCAAACTATATGCTCCGCCTATTTTCATGACATTAGTGGGCAGCATAGCCAAAGGTGCCCAGTCATCACTGACGTAATAACGCAAGTTGACACAGAACATGGAAGATCAACACACTCTCACAGCGCATTCCAAATTGAATTTGCTACCAATAACTTTACAGAAAACTAAATTAATCTGCAATTTCGCAAGTGCTTTTATTTATCTAAGAACGCTCCAAAAACCACATTGAGATGCACTGATTGCGATGAACCACCAGTACTTGTGTGCCCTTAGGCTCGAGTGGCAAAAGTTTAAAATGACGCACACGGTGTTCTTTTCGGGAGAAGATATGGATTCGATGCATCAGATTCTTGCTACACCGTAACAATGACAGATTGCTCCTTGTTGCTGGTATCGCCAAAGGGCATATCGGTCACGGTCTATCGTCCCACATTATGGTGATGCTGAACGATGTGGTTAGGCGTATCTGCCATTGCTGGTTGAAAAAGCCATCCCACGGCAGCTGGAAACTATGGCATTCGCAGAACGGTACAATAGATCTTCTTAGATAATAGAATAAAAATATATTTTAGTATCCGTTCTTTATACTAATTTATGTTGTAATTCTGCACCGGATGAAACACAATAACAAACACAAACCACACACAATGAACACACACAGACAACGTGGGGGATATTTTAGACTACGATATGCATGAAAGGTTAGCGCTGAGAAGTCAGTATAGCTCCCAAAGGTATGGATAAAGTGACTCATAAATGGGACAGATGGCATTGTAACGGAACTGGGAATATTTTCTATAGATAAGTGAACCAATTACCCTTGGAAAATGTTCTGACTTTTAATAATGCAACCTTTTAATAATGCAACCTTGATTGCACACACGGAAATTTCATGGGACGAAGAGGTTTAGATATCACCAGCTTGCATACAGGTTGTGCTTTTGTCAGGTCTATGAAAAATCATCACAATATGCTCCAACAAATAACCCATAACACTGTCAATAATCAATACAGGCCAAGAATCCCAACCTGTACTCATTCCGACTTAACTAAAACACCAATAACAATTATGATTAGACTTATAAACAAACCGCGAGTTACGCACTCAATTTTAAAGTTTAGTATACGGAACAACATATTCTGTTCACGCTTTACGTCAAAATGCCATTTGAGCAAGTCGCTAAATTCTCCAATATGCAAAAAGAACAATTTTCCCTTTTTTCATCACAAAAATATTATGTATAGTTCAACTTACATTATGTTTGGTTGTTCCATTCTCTTGTCATGACGTGCAGTGTCCGCTCTGAACAACGGTTTACATAAATTGAAACTAAACGTTCCAATGTCCACTTTCATAATAGTAAACGTTATCATTTTTGCGTGTTTTGCACAGCTTCTGTCCTTCTAGCCTGGCGATTGCTCCCTTCGGTCCAAGGTCACATAACAATGGAAGCTTGTGCTTATGATTGGTAGGTTTCGTATTTTCAATTGAATGCCACAATATTAAAACATACCGGAGAAGATGACACAGTGTGAACTGATACATTTCTTTTTACAACAAGCATCATCCCACGAAGTGACCTTCATTCCATGGAGCTCTGAGCAGAGCAGGTGCAAATGGCATTCGAAAAACACAAGAAAAATAAACGAATTGTTGGCATCCACAAATGCCACGCAATCTTGAATACTAGCTCATCCATCACTAGTGCGGGTTATGAATCTATATGTGATGTCAATAACGACGTTGTGGCCTTTCTTTCCATAGGCAAAAGCATTAGATCTGGAGTCTCAACGTTCACGAACAGCATCTAACTTTGCTGATTATTATTTAATTTTGGAATAAAGTTAACCTTGTGAAATCCTGCAACTTATCTCTTTGCTTTTTTCACGAGAGGTTTGTATTCATTAGGTTCTGAGCGTAACATGGGACAGCCGTTCACACTATCTGTCCCACCTGAGGCAGCCCTGTCTAGGTTCAAGCGAGACAGGTCAGATTGCTTGCCCATACCCGGTTAGTTGTATTTATGATCCGACTATGCCTTGTCTCAATCGACAGTCCATGAGCATAGGTTAAGCGCAGATGAGCGTTAGCCAATTTTTCGGGTTCTTTCGCCTGAATTTCAAACGCGGACCTGAGAAGTCTGTAGCATTGTGCTGCACATTGCAGTAGTGTGCAAAGTCATGCAATCGCGACGGTCAAGCAAAAAGCTTATCTTCTTGGGAAGGCTGTAGCAAGGCAGGAAGGGGCCTGAGGCAATGAAGAATTGGTTCCCACTACTGCAGCCGGTTGTGCCCTTCGCGGCAGATCAGTTTTTGAAATCTGAAAACGGCCGGTGAGCGCAGGCCAAACCAGCCAACATAGAATTTCTTTGCTAGACTCTATCCTTTGTACCGTGAATCTCAGGAAGACATCACATAGTCTTTAATAGGCACGGTATAGAACTATGAATTGGTATAGAACTATGAATTGTATTCTGTATAACTGTCCAGAGTTGGACCTTGGGGCATATTATTCATTGACAGTTGCTTTTCGTTTCACAGAGCAGGGGAAGCCATGACTTCAAATTAGTTTTTGACCACAGTTACACTGAAGGTAAGTAACACTGATAGTACAAGGCACTGAAAGCCTAGTGTAATTTAGGATTCCTTTTGTGTCTGTACAAAACAGACCACGATATCATATGATGATACGATATGACATTTATAACGCACATATGCACAAGTGCTTCAAGGCGCGACGAGGCAAGGCAGGGGAGACGGAGGGAAGACAAAGAAAAACAGCTTAATAGTCCAGGTGACATTAATATCACGAAAGCGCAAAAGGAAAGGGGGGCAAGGGTAAAAGTGCAGTGGGAAAGGTTGACGGGGCAAGTGGAGTGCATAGGATGAACAATCCCCAAAAATAAAGGAATCCAATACATAAACAGCATGGACAGCAGGTGGAAAGTGCAAGTGTAAGTGCAGACAACAGGTGTCAATTGCTGTTAGGGTGCTGTGGGGATACAGAAACAGTCCCTGAGTGCAAGTGTTGTCAGGGGGGCAGTGCAGGTGGGCAACTGGCAGTGAGGGGAACTGGCCCCAAGATGAAAGGGTAGGTGGGTCAGATGGTATCCTGGCAACCAGCACAGTTTCAGTGAGCAGATCAGCGGGGGATAGAGGGAGAGTAGAGGGAGGACCCAGGTTGGAACAGGGAGGGTTGATCGGAGAGGAAAGAAGTCAGCCAAGCCAGGGCATGATTGGTGATAACCCCGGTTATGATGGAGATGGTTGCAAAGGATGACAGGGTTCACCATATCAAAGGCAGAGTAGCGATCGAATAAGATGAGAACACATGGGCTGAAGGAATGAAGTTTGGAAAGCACGTAATAAGGGATGTTCAGGAGAGCAGTTTTCTGTGTGTCCTGAGGAAGTACATAAAGCATCCAGTTGGATGTTAAATTGTCCAAGAAGGACACTTTAACAAGGAGACTTCTAAATTAAGAGGCATTAAGTAAACATTAATGATGACCCTGCACAGAGTGGAAGGAGGCCAAGAGGGCCTCCCACCGGGTGCCACCATTAATGTGAGAAGAAGGGAAAGGAGAGATGACAGAGACCATATGTAGAGTCCATAGGTATACTGAGGGAATGACAAAGTATGTCGCTCAGGGTTTGCCTGGATGTAGCACAGGTATAGGTATCAGCGATAGGGAGGCCAGGGTTGGAGACAAAGAAGTCCTTCGTAAACTTCTTCCTACCAGATTTAGTGAGGAGAGCAGGGTAGTCGATATAGAAACAGTTACAAAAGATAGGAGAGACAGAGAGCACCAGGGAGTTGGTAGGCAGAGGGAAGAAGACGAATGGTGTTGGAGGTGGCTGTGAAAAACACAAGGGAAGGACACAAGGAGGGGTGCATGCAAATCAAAACACAGTCATACTCTATGGAAACCCAGCAACAGCAGGCACTAATTGCCAAAATCTTGACAAAGACGATACTTTTGTTTGTTTGTTTGTTTGTTTGTTCATTCATTTATATGGCGCTTCGAACCCCGAGATATCTGGGCGTATGACAAGTTACAAGGATACAGTCATTTATAACAGGTCAAGATTATGTACATCCCAGGCGAGCATTTGCACCATGGGTGGAAGTTACATCATAAATCAAATGTCATATGCAGTGGCAATGGTTAATATCACAGGTTATAAGTGTGGACATAAGAAAGTACAGGAAATTCACAGGATATTTACATCAGACTGAGTATACATAGCAAAGGCTTGAGAAGAGAAGTTATAGTAGAATGAGTGCCTTTAAGACCTCTGAGTGGGACGGTCTATCAAGGTGCTTTGCAGGCTCTGAGATCATACTAGTGTGAGAGGCCGGTTAAGTGATCAAGAGAGAACAGCCATGACTTTCCTGAATGTTTGGAAAGAGGGGGTTGCTTTTAGGGAGTCAGGCATGGAGTTCCACAGTTGAGATGCCATGACTGTGAAACTGCTCTCTCCTGCTTTGTTAAGTTTACATTTTGGAATCCCGAGGCTGTTGGTCTGCGTGGTTCTGATTGGGCGTTCCGAGGTGTGTTTAGTCAATCTGTCTACTAAGTATTTTGGCGCTTTGTTGGTGAGGCATTTATAAGTGAGGTTTAAGGATTTGAGCTTAATTCTGTCCTTGATGGCAAGCCATTTCAAGGAACGCCTAGCGATTGAGATGTGGCGTGTTTTTGAGATACTTTCCGTTCTTAAAGTGTTATTTGCGAGGATTTGCAGTTTGCTAATATTGTATTTACTGGTGCTGATGTAGAAAGCATTACAATAATACAGCTTTGACAAAATAAGGGCTCGAGCTAGTGTGATGTAGCTCTCTACAGACAAGAATGGTTCACAGGAATAAATAAGTTTACTTGTGTAGCTAGTAGCAGAGGCCGTAGCATTCACTTGTTTATTTAGGTTCAATGCAGAGTACAGATAGAAGCCTAGGGTTTTGACCTCTTTTAAGACTGTAATTTCTTGTCCATCAATGATGAAAGAATTGTATAGGTTGTTGAGTGTGTTAAGTTTGTTAGTTGACCCAATGAGTAAGAGCTCTGTCTTATCGTCATTGAGACAACGGCCGTGAGTGACCATCCAGGTTTCTATGATCAGGTAGATTTTGCTAATCAAAGTCATGTCGGTGCTATAGTCTCCAGAGATTGGAATGAGAATCTGGGTGTAATTCGCATAGTTTGTATAGGAGACACCCAGATTGTCAAGGATATCGAATAAGGGCTTGGTGAATATATTATACATGTTAGGGGAGATGCACAAGCCCTGGAGGATTCCACAGGTAACCGGAACTGGGTCTGCTGATGCAGTGGGGGAGAATACTCTCATAGATCTGTTGTCTAGAAACAACTGGATCCAGGCAGTGGCTTCTTTCTAGTACTGGGCAGGAGAGATAATATGGTTACATAAGAGTTTATGGTCCACCAAGTCAAAGGCGGCGGATAGGTCCAACAGGAAAAGCATGGCTAATTGTTTTTGTTGAAAATGATATTTTGGACACAATGGTGTGCTATGTAGAGCTATGTAGAAACCCAAAAAACTCACACATCAAAATACTGAAATAGTATAAGAGAAAGAGAGAGAGAGTAAAAAGGGGCCCAATCACAGAGGTGTTTAAAAAAATGTAAAAACTGCTAAGGCAGAACGTTCTGGAAGTTAGGGGGTTGACACAGGTCAGTCGATTGATCATTGCTATGAAAATCTTACCCACCATAGGCTCTCAGTGCCAGTGCCAAGCACTGCATATGTGTATGTGGTTTGGGTCAGGAATTAAGGGTTTGACAGACACCAAGTCTCAGTGTCCCGTTGACCGATGGCGAATATCCAATTTGCCCATCATTATTTCAGCAACCGAAATGGGCAGTGCAGCACAGATGTGCTAGGGCAATTCCATTTTCAAATATATCACGAATAGCAATCGCAGACATGTGTCTTATTGTTCGAGGAACATAAATATCAATAAAGGCAAGGTGAATGAAATACATTAATCAATCATACACCAAATTTAATCTGCATAATTAAATCATTTCTAATACTTTTTGTAGCATTGAAATTGAGTGTAATAGCATTCAAATGGTACTGTGAACACATTGTAAAGACAGCTACTAATTATTTATATCAGGAAGTCAAATTTTCTACAAGTTCCTCTTTAAGTGGACAGGGCTCGTTTGCAATGTTTTGTGGTACTGTATGTGTCCTAGGAACAAAATCTGGATCTATTCCATGAGTATGCATGGCCAACAGATTTAATGTCAAATATTTCACAAATTCGAAATTCCATATGCTGGTATATTGGCTTAACAACCCATTGTTTGCTTCGTTTTGTGAAAGACTTGAGGTAACGATGCATCCCCGAAATGTCCTGCAGTTTTTGATTGTTCCATCCCAACGTTCTCGTTGTGCGCAAGTACAGCGTGAATTGTTCTGGCTTCCAAACCGTTGCTGCCAAAATGCAACCTTTTGGGCCTGTACTTTAGGCACATATTGTGGAACACCTCCAAATCTCATGTATGACAGAATTTTGTGAGTCCCTTCATGTCTCTGGAAAGTGTTTTATCGTACACAATCTTCTCAAGAGCTTTGTGTGGAGGTGAACATGACACCAACCACTTCTTTTTTCGTTTCTGCTCCTGCGATAAAGGTTCATGTGCACATTCGTGAAAATGTTGGGTTTCTGTCCATGAGTGTATGTTGGAACAACAGTGCATCAATGAATGCCATTTCTCAAATAGAATTTCTACAGACCCATCACAAGTTCTGGAGCTCCACCAAAGATGGTTGCTGATAGACTGACACCACTTTAAGATTTCTTCAGAACCCTTTTTTCTACCAGCAGCTGTCATTTTTTTATGGACTGATTTGGCAACATACCACACATCAATTTGATGATGAATGTGTGGAAACTGATCTCGCATGGCCTTGGCTATCAAAGCATACCTGTCAGTGGCTATCAGCTCCAGTGCTTTAAGTGAGGTAAGAAACTGAGGGGGGGCCCTCATTTGGGGGCGTGGCCTAAGACATGATGGGCGTGGCCCAATTGGAGGGCGGGGCCTAAATGTGACATGGTAAAACTAGTCGGGCCTACATTACTAAGTACATATTTTGTAGCAGACTGCTTGCTACATGGCTTAAAGTATAACAAATCAAAGCTCAAGGTGATTATTTATTGGACCCTTAACTGGGCCGTTGACAAAAGGATAGGTGTTGAGGTACATTAACAGGTGCATAGGTCAGCCTACTAGTCCAGTTTACTTTAAATAGACAGTGTTACTTTAAATAGAATAGTCACCAAAAAACAGAAGAGACAGGTTAGAGATGTCCACAATCAGTGACATGTTTCACCCGATTTGGGCCTCACCAGTGTGATCTATGTGAGATATTTTGAGAGCGATATAGATCAAAAGTTGCCAATCCCAAAAGATTAACAAAAGGGGGAGTTACCATCCTCCCACGTGAAACATTCATTTACAAATCTGTGTTCAAGTGCAAGGCAAAAATTATTGGGGTTAAAAACCATCACATCAGATCAACGCAAATACTATTGTATAGGAGGGGTGTAGAATTTGTTAATACAACCTCTTGTCCAAGGGGCCAAATGTATGAGAAATCAACTTATCCCATAAATAAACGGACTCGTCCAAACATGACACAGGAACTGTCCCTTTTTGGGTTCACCAAACCAGCAAAGTCCCCCTTTGAAAGAAACCCTTACATTTCCAATCCCGGTCTCCCAAAGCGCTGCCAGCTAATCTTAAATATTATAGTCCAGCACCAGCAGCCTTTATTCTCATGGAGTCGAGTCACATACTGATGGCTGTACGAGTGTACCTTAGTCCTGGTTAGTGACGTGATCTACAAAACTGCTTGTTGTACACATTCTCATGCCAATTGCTGTGGCAAAAGGAAGGAAGCTCTATGAGGTGGTGGCCTGACAACATAGAACACCAGCCAAGGCAGTTTCTTGGGACTGGCAAATAAGATGGCAGCCTGGGTGAAGTATCTTAGAGGGTGCTGGATTAGCTCTCCTACCCAGCCCTCTGAGATTGATGTACCAGCTCTGTTCCCGCTTTTTCCCCCACTTTGCATTCAGATACAATAAGGAAATGGGGCAGTTGATACATATTTTTCTCCTCAACAGAGCATTACAAACTAAGTGATCAGTGGTAGATCACAAAAGAGACAGCAGAGGGTAGGTAATTGGGAGGGACAGGGCAGTCCCTAAATAAGTGCAAATATTGGGTAATAATAGCTGTTGGAGGATAGTTCAGGGGAAACGCGCTCACCTTGTATGCAAAATGACAGGGAACAACACAGGTTCGAACCCCCGGTCCGCGCTTAGAAACCTCTGGGTATTAAGCACGTTATAAATAACCAATTACAATTACATTGAAAGAATGCATCGTAAGCCCCATGCTGTGGAAAACAATGCCTACACACAGGCAACCTTATCATTAATTTTCCTTGACTGCCATTTGAGTCTCCATAAAAAAGCTGCAAAACCCAGAGCAGATTTGTTAAGAATTTCATTAACTTGCACACTGGTGATAGTAGACTCTCATAGTATGGGACAAATAAAGCTTAAATTATACCCCAGACCCCCACGCTTATGATTTACAGCAATTTACAGTGGGGTATGGGAAGTGAAAAAAGAGAAAAGGACAGAGATAACAAGAGCAGGAGTGAGGGGGAAGAGGTGGAACGAGAGAGAACGACCAACATAGGGGAACACCGAGATGGGCGGCAAACACGCCAAAAACTCAAATAAAGGGGGAGAGAGAAATGCAGAGGCGATGTAACGCTCACCTGATTCCCGTAGAGGCGCCGGTCTTGACTGGGCGTATACCGTATCTTCAAAGGTGATGTGTAACACACGGCTGGCTCTTTGGGCTGGACCTCTGTGCACTGTATGTCTGACTCGAAGGGTAAGATGTCTGCAGATAGAAAATATGGGATTAATGAACTGGGTTATTGAATGTCTCTCTCTTCTTCCCTTTCTCTTCTCCTGTAGAACCCCGAAGGTTAACGCTCTCACCTTAGGTAAGTGAATGCTCTCCATCTGCCTCGGGGCAGGGTGCTGTAACCAGTTTCTTCACTGGATAAGGGGAGCAGGCCTCTTGACTTCAGAGGACTGCTGTCCGTCGTTTACTGCACGAACGGTAAGTTTCGAGTAATTCTAATGTCTTTAAAGTCTTTAGTAATGATGTCTCTTGTTTTGCAGGGTTCCGGCGATGGTAGATGACGGGCTGAAGTGAGTTGAAGATGGAGCCCGTGTGATGAATAGAAGCGCCTGGAAGCACGTAAGTAAGCGCTTGTTGCCTGCTTCACGATGCGCTGTAACTGTCTTTTTATTTTGCAGGTATAAGTTCGGAGCGGCTGCAGGGTGCCGGAATACCCACTGGGTTAGATGTGGAAAGGAGTAATGGCACGTGAGTATTAAAGTTCCCCAATGTCTTTAAACGCACCTTGTTTTGTCTTTCAGATGCGGGATGCAGCGCCGAAGGCCTCCGGAGCGTGCAAAGAGTTGGTAAGCTTTTGTCTTTCAGATGCCGGAATGCAGTGTGAAGACCTCCGGAGCGCACGAAGAGTAGGTAAGCCTTTGTCCTTCAGATGTCGGAATGCAGCGCGAGGCGTTGGTGACAGCCGATGGACCAGGTAAGTGAAGAGCTGTCACTGAAGACCGTAATGCTAACCTGTTCTTTCTTGTCTTTATAGGTGTTGCTGAAGACTGGATTCAGGATGGTAAGCCTTTTTCCTTAGGCCCAGGATCAGATGCAGAAGACACGATGAGCGTTCTGCTGCAGAGGATGCAGAATAACGCAAAGCAAGATTCATCCATCGGGTGTGGTTTAAATAGCCTCCTGTAGTGCTTAGGTGTCTCCTTCCACAGCCACGCCTAGGTAAGAAAAGAGTTCCTGCTTTCCAGAAGAGTTCCAGTGTTCTGAACCTAGGGAGTGGCTCCTGCCCCACCCAACAGGAAAAGTAGTTCCAAACAGAAGAGGATCAGAGGCTCAACTGGCAGGCAAGTAAGCAGCATGGTCTGCTGCAGGTAAGTCCACCCAAGCATTATGAGCCCGGCGCTTCCAGCGCTGGGACTGGGCATATTTATGAGCCTGGCGCCACTGGTGCCAGGACTGGGTCCAAAAGGTCCCAATTGGGACTGGTTGGCACTCGGAACCTGGGTTATGGATCTGCTTCCAAGGGAGTTGGGAACGCCCTGACCTTTTGGAAGCAGAGATCATGACAGGCGAATGGGGTAGAAGGCGGTGGAGCATCACCGAAGAGAGCAGAAAAGTAAAGGGGACAATCAAAGGAAAATTAACGTTAAAAAAAAGCAACAGAATTGTCTGTTGCAGTTTCAGCTTTCCAAGGCGAACACACATACACATTGAAGTGCGAAGTTCGCCTTGACTAGCTGAAACTGCAACAAGGAACAGCAGAGCAGACTTTCACTTACCTCATGATTTTCTCCTTCTCTCGTCAGATGGGGGTCGTCGCCGGTCGTCGCAGGTAAGGAAACCGACCGTCCCAAACCTATGGCCACTTTAACTCCTTGCGAGCCTCGGTGACGTGACTTCCTCTGGCAACCCCTCACGAGGGGTTGCCAGAGGAAGTCACGTCACCATTTCCAACGCTGTGATGCCCTCGGCAGCAGGCAGCTCAGCTGTGACTGGCAGAAGTGTCAGCCAGTCACAGCGTCGCTCAAGCTGTGACTGGCTGGCAAGTCTGTCAGTCAGAGCTTTGCCTGTGTTGCCTGACTCTGTGCGGCACCGGCGCCTGCGGCCTGACCTCTTCATGGGCGGCCGACCGCCAGTCGCGTCTGTGGCGGGAGATGCACCCGCCGTGGCTTGGTGGCATCGGGGGGCCCCGGCTCAGTCTCACTTTTTGGAGACTGCCGGGGCCTGGCCCCGGCAGGCCCCGGCCCACTTAAAGCCCTGATCAGCTCTATTTGCATCCCCCTTAATTGAAGAAATTCGATGGATTTGATGAAACCACGTTTCTCCATGGCCACAGAAGATGTACATTCGGACACCTGCACTATCTCCGAACTCACACATTTTTTACTTTCCATGGGCCTCATTACGACCCAGGCGGTAAGGGATTACCGGTACCGGTAAGGGTACTGGTACTCCCTTACTGCCCTATTACGAGGTCACTTTGCGGGTCCCTACCATAACGGCTGGTTTTACCAGCCATTAAGTACGGGACCCGCAAAGGGACTTTGAAGGTAATTACGGTACCGCAGTTTGCGATACCATAATTACTGCCTTTCCCATTCCCATTGAGCCCTATGGGGGCAAAAATGGGAATGGGGAAGTGCCATGGTGAATGGGGAATTACCGCCCCCGCACACCTTGGAATGGGGTGGTAATTCCGCCATTCACCATGGCAGAATCGGTAAAATACCGGCGGCAACCATGGTGCAACTAGCGCCATGGTTACCGCACAGGTCGTAATGAGGCCCCATGTCTTGAAAATGGTATGTGCAGTACTTTGCTGAAAATCCTGGGCTGTCACACTGTCCGTTGCCAGCTAGCCAAAAACATTTGCCAGAGAATGTGCTTTCGATTGATATCTGTTCAACCTTCCAGGCTTCACTAATGGTGGAGAATAAGAATTCCCTTTGATATTTGAAGTACTGGGTTTTAGCAAGGAACTCAACTCCCACAAATTGACAGAAACTGCAAATCTTACCGAAAGTAGACCAGCTGAAAAGTAAAGCTGCTGAACATAGTAGATTTCCAGCTGGGACTTTGCCCAGCATCAGTTGAGCGGACCATGAAAATGTACTATGGAGGTAGACACAGCTGGCTTGGATTTTCAGGTTAGTGCCTTGTAATACACGAGATAAATTCACCAATGGCTGCACGCATATGTTCCCCTTAATGTATGGACACATTTCAGCATCTGTACAATCTCTACCAGGCAGCTGTCAAATACAATGTATTTTGTCTCCTTTATCAGCCAAACGTCCGGCATGAATGTGATTTGTGATTCGGCTGCGATGGAAATGTCGAAAGAACTTGGCAAACTGAAGTCGAGATCTTTAGCAAGTTCCTCGGTCAGTTCCGTTGATGCTTCAGTCTCTGTTATTTCAGGTTGTGATATTTGCATGCGAACTGGAGAAACAGATCTAATCGAATGTTTCTTTGGTGGAACATATTTGGCAGGTGTAGATTGTGTCAAGGGGTCAGCGAGGAATTGCAATGCATCTTCATTGTATTCAGTCTCATCTTGTCGAGTTGTCACATGGTAGCAATGGTCCATGGACGCTTTGCACGGATCGCCGGTCACATTACATTCAGTTTCCAGCCATTGGGCATAAGCATCACAAGTCTGCTTAGTGACAGGACCACGCTGCACCCCAAATAGTAGTTGCTCCATTGTGAAATCAGTTTGGCAAGCAACATCTTTTGTTTCACTGGTTGTCTGTACCTTTATACTTCGCTTCCTTCTGGGCCTCTAAAAGATGTGTTGAGAAACATGCTCAATGTATAGCACACATACAGCAGATACCACTTCATATATAAAAACATTATATGAATAAATCAACAGCTTAATAAGTTCTACCAAGCAAACTTGTTTGTTCGTTACCCTTGTTTTTTTGTTTTCGTGGAAACCGTGGCATTGTCTTTTACCACTGCACCAGCAAGCTGAAAAGAATTGCGTTTTTATATGGTGTACATCCAGCACATTTCATTTTTATCGCAAACCAACATCTGTACATATGTACAAACAGAACCAACTTCATTGAATAGAAAAGATTACAACATTAAAATGTATTCCAAATGCAATGTGATGTCCAATAGTATTCAATATCAGGTTATGTTTACCTCTGGTCCATGTGCCTCCTCTTCTATTTCAACACCTTGTGTACATTCCTTGAACAGAATATTAATTAAAAAAAGGAAAAGTGAATTGTACTGGAAATTAGAATCTTTCATCGCACTGTGCACTTGCACACAAAGTATTATTAAATGAGTAAGAACCGTATAGTACAAGGTTTGTTCTCGCAAGACTAAGAGAACATTTGTATGAACATACCCTCGTAAACAGTCATAATATATCTTTCACATTGCACCTGATAACGTCCAGAGATGACACATGTGCTTCATCAGAGATCGCCATGCAAAACATACTGATTGTAATGTTACCCTCAAACCTTTTGTAATTTATTCTGCATTAGGGAGGAAGTATGCATACCTCATACTTTGGACCAGTTGCAAAGGATCAAGTGATTGTGGCCGAAGTTTCAGCATCCACCTGTAACACAGTTCTTGTTTTGGTATGGGTGAAAACAGCGAAATTGAACTGTGACGATGAGATTCTAACAATTGTACATATAGAGGGCCACCCATACATGCCACTTAGTGTTACTTTTAATTTCATTTTAAATTGCAAGCATAACACATTTTCATAAAGGACAAGTATAATAAAATTACTTAATAGGCGAGCAAATTTGATGTTGACTCTGGAAATGAAATTGATGCTGAATCTCGTTGCTCCATTTTCCAAGCATTGTCATAAAGTGGGACAAGGGAAAAACATAGTTGTATTAGATGTGTGGGCCGATCCAACGCTCGAGAATATCACTTTGTACATGCCATTAGGACTCACCATTAGGACACTGGACGTGTCAGTGGTTTCTTCACTTGTGAGGGTCTGTGCATCCATCACTGTGCTCTACGCCAAAAAAGCAACATGTCAAGCAACCGATAACGAAAACACAATGCGACTTTTAAAGGACACAATGGCATTGTTTTATAATAGTCATAATTGTTAGATTTGTTAGAGGGTCAAGAAAGCAGGGACCGATGTAGAGTAGTGAAATCTAGTATAGTAAAAATTCAACTATCTTGTAGCAATGGAAACTTAGTAAGACACTTTTGAAGTAAAATATACACCGAAAGCTACCATTTGAGTATCCTACCAGATTTTGATAGAGAGATCATTGATGGTACTTATTTATGCTGCCCATCGTCCAACATAACAACAAAGACAGCTAATTCATCACGCAGGACTCACCCGAGGCAGCGTGTGCATACATTCGGTTGGAATTGCATGTGGAAACAATTTACGATGAATTCGGGGTCAACGCTTCCTAGTGTATTGGCATCGGTCGTACATATCGTCGGTATAAAGTGCCCGCTGTAGATGCGGAATCGATTGGACCTCACGTGTGTCAAGACAGCCTAGGCTCTACTTTCAATCTCGTCTACCCCAAAACCACAGTATTTGACCCATTCTCTTATTAAATCAATATCCTTTGGGAATGTATGCAGGACCATGCCCAGATTTTTTGAATAGCTCTTAGAAGGGCAACCGAGTACCATACAGGGCGGCATTCTTCAATTGTCTCTTAGACCTCTATAGAAATATAGAAATAATTTTTAAAAAATGACTGTATGCCAGCGATTGATGTGATTGTATTACAGCTTTCTATGCAATATTAGTTTTTTTCAAAGAGGGAGTGTGGTCAGAGTGTCCGGTGTGCCAAGAACTCTGTCTTGCTGTCTTGCGGCAAGCGCCTTAGGAGCAGCTAATCTATTGTGACTGACTCCGTGGATAGGAGTCTTTCTTTTGTTCACTTGCTGCTGAAGGACTGTGCAAAGTCTTTCTCTACTTGCTGCCTGTTGGGCCCGCCTCTGACTGTCACCCCTCCGCTGCCGCCGACGTTCGCCCCAGGACAAATAGCAGGTTGGGAGCGTAGTGGAGTGTGGTCAGAGTGTCTGGTGTCAGATGACAGCAGACGGCGGAAGGCGACCACCCTTGAAGGACCAAAACCAAGGTAAGTATAGTTGCGCAAAGAAACTGTGTGAGACTTGAAATAAGTATGGAGGCCCACCATGGAGACAATGCGAAGACACACAATTAAACCTTAGAACCAGTAGACTCCTCTACGCCGTCATGGGCGGCGGAACCAAACTCGGTAGTCACACCGACAGAACCATACAAAAAAACCACATAACATCAAAAATGGGGGAAAATTGTCAAAGTTCCCATTTAACGTTACAGTCAACATAGGAGCAAGTACGGCCTCCTTTATCGACAAACATGCAGACGAATTGAGACTAGAACAAAATGTTGAAAGTAGCCCATTATCTCAGCTGCAAGTAACCAATTCAGAACCACACAAAGAAGATAGTTCCAGCCAACAAAGTGTGGACTACCCCCTGACAGCGAAGGGAAATGCGTGGGGAGACCAGGAGCCCCTTACCAATCAACCAAAAGGAGCCACTGAGCAACAACAGGACCCCAAAGGGCACATCAACAGGAACGCACTAGAAGAAAAAAACGGTAAATTAAAGGGGAGCACGAGGAAGAGGGACTACCCAAACAAAACGACACTATGACTACTAAACATCAGGAGACGGATTATACTCAGTTTGAGGAAAGTGGAGCGAAAGAGGCTTCAGATTCATCAACACCGAAAGTAGGGACGCCAAGGAAATTGAACAACAATACCCTAGAGATAACATCTTAATAAACGAGGAAGAAACCGACAGGAAGGAATCCGAGTTGACAGACCATCAGAGGTTTAATGACATGATCCAGTTGAAGGGTTCCCCTTTACAAAAAAATCAACAAACCAAGAATGTTGTTACCAAACAGAAGACAACAGAACAGAAACATGCTAACTGAATCTCCACATGTAAATAACAAAAAAATAGTGGAAAAGAGTATTTGGAAACCCCAGAAAAATGACTGACGCCCTAAGACCCTGCCGCTTTGTTTTCAACAGAACCCAACTCAGGATAAGCAATCCCATTTCACCAACTACCAAAAACAGCAAGGACAAAGAGCGGCTAACAAAGACCACCTCAAAATGCCAAACAAAGTCATATTAGAGACTTCAAGATCTATGGAAGACAAGGTAAACCTAATAAAGGCAAATAACGCCATCAAAAACAAGCAGGAAAAAAAAAATAACTTTCATCCTCAGGAATAATTTATGACAAGGCTGTTCAGACATCGCCTTGTAGCAATGACACACGAAAACTCTTTAACGTCCCCTAATAAAGACGAATCCTTAATTAACATGGACACAAACAACAGGAAAAAAGATGGAAACAGACAACGCCAAACATGGACGGATTTCAATAAAGACCCAACAATAAAAGGTCAAAATTTACAAGGATACCCAGAAGAAAAATTCTTATTAGTCTCAACAATGGCAGCCATCCTGGAACCCTTCATGAAGCTCTACGAGAACCTAGCTGGTAAATTACAAGACCAAACTACGCTATTAGCAATGCTCCATTCAAAGACAATTTTCGTGAAAGGCTTCATAACATCAGTGCAAAACAACCTTGACAATAGTAAAGTGAAGGTGGCTCAAATGTTATAGGACATACTTGAGCCCATTGTAAAGGATAGAAAAGAAAGAAAACTGGCAGAAAGGAGGGAATCAATTGTAATGGCCCCTGAACTAAAAACAGGTAGCCATTTGGCTAACAACACGAACTGGGATACCAGAGACCCCAATCAAGATACTGAGGTCTATGGCGAACCATTTAATACCGGAAAAAAACAGCCAGTTTCACAATCAACAAAGGAAAACAGTGCAGGCATTAACAAAGACGACAAGGAGAAAGGGACAGAGGAGCGCCAAAATTCCAAAACGATCGTCAGTGAAGCGAACAGTATGGCGGAGGAGACAAAACCGCAAACTTATATACAAGAAACATCTGTGGGGATTCAGAGAGAAATCTCTGAGGACAAAGAAAAAAAACTCTGATATTTTCGTAAAACCAAAACATAGGGAAAAGCACAAACCGCAGGGAGCAAAACAAAAAAGGTACCAGACTCCAAGACCAAGGAAAGCAAAGGAAGTATAACAACAAAAACAAAACAAGAACCAACCACTACCGCCCAATCAGAAATCTAACAAAAGTCAAGAATTCTTCAAAAAATTAACAGTACCATTACAATGCCCTCAATCACCAATCAGGGTATAGAGGGACTCCAGAATGAAGAGAAAAAAAGAACAGTTGAAATACAAATACCTGAGATTGAAGAATGTTCGTAAGATGAGGAAACAGAGTAAAACCTCATGGACCTCACTACACACTCTATACCGGATGAGGAAGACTTGATGGAAGAACTTGAAACTATGGCCCTCATTACGACCCTGGCGGAAAGGGGTTTACGCCGGCGTAAACCATGGCGTACCTTTCCGCCCGACTACGAGTTCCCGTAGCGCCATGGTGATTTTTACGCCTGCTTTTTGCAGGCGGAAAAATCCATGGCGCTACGGGACTTGTCGTTAATTACGCCACCGTAATTTACGGTGGCGTAATTAACGCCTTCCCCACTCCCATTATACCCATGGGGCAAAAATGGGAATGGGGAAGGGTAAATGGGAATTGGGGACTTACAACCCCCATGGCGGAGTTGGCAGCTTTGCGCCATGGACCATGGTGCAAATTGCACCATGGTTCTCCGCCAGGGTCGTAATGAGGCCCTATATATGAGAGTGACCAGGAAATAACATCAGACAATTCAACAGACATGGAGACTGACAAAAGAGATTCAGAAGACGAAGAAGAGAGAAGACCAACAAACGATAGGTAGGAATGTAGGAGAAACGCAAAGCCCGGAAAAGAAAAATTGCGACAGACTCCCAAAGGGCCCAACCCAACTAGAACCAGAAAAAACAGCAGTGAGCTACCATCTCCAAAAGAGTTTTCGAAGGGTATTTCCCCTTCCTACCCACTGCAACTCTTTACAAATCAGTTTAAAAGGTGCATTTAAAAAAAAAATTCCAAACATGTATAGGCTAACTAAATAAATATTATATATGGGATTATAAGGAGAGTTTATCAACCAGTCCAAGACTTAAAGATGTGTCCTTGTACCCACCTAAAGAGCTCCAGTGCAGAGGAAAAAATGTGTATGCACATAAAAAGCTTTGTATCCTCAGGATACACAATAGGTTTAGTTGTGCCTATTCATTTGTCGACACCACCCAGAGAATGCAGAAAGTGTTTAATGCCATTGAAATAAAACACTTGTCCATTACAAAAAACAAATATCGCTTACCACGGATGTGGTTGTCAAAAAAGTCAGATAGTATCCAATTTTTGCAAAAGGAATAATGGCAACTAAAAGGAGTGTGTAAGAATACATGCCAATAGGAGTTCATGAGCCACTTTAATGAAGTAATTCAAGGGCCAGGGGAACATGCCTCTATTTGTGTAAGGACAATAATTGCATCTGAATAAATGCACCATAGAATATGATCAGAATGCCTGGGTCTCTGCTTGCTATCCACATGCGTTGTCCTGTGACAACATTTACTCAAAACAAGCCTTACGACTAAAAGGCATATAAGCATCCATTTCTACTCTCTAAAAACAGGAAAATGTGCCCAACAAAAACAGGAAACCAAGAACTTATAGAGGCCTTCCCCCTGCTTCTACCCATAAGGTTCCACTGATATTTTTTCGAATAAGTGACCAGCAGAGCATTGACATAGGTAGGAGCTCTAATAATATTATTACTGCCTGATGTCAATAGGAATTTTGAGGCGAAAGAACATAAAAGCATGAAATATCCCTACTGTCAACGCTAATTATTTTCTTACTCCCTGAAAAATCATTTGATACCAAGTGGGGAGTAAAATCGTATTGAAGCCCTGCTTTTAACCCTGACATAAGAGGTGAAATGACAGGGCACATAATGCAGCTTAGAGTTTTGCCACCCTTCCTCACCACAGCCTAGATACAATTCAAAATTATCCTTACTGAGGTTTCTTCAGGAGCCCCATTAAAGAATATCACATATATTTGCCTTTTAAGTCAAAAGCAGCAATGTTCACGGGTACAACAGATTGAGTGCCTTTTTCTTTGACTAGGGATCTCTCTTCTGAAATTCATAGATATAATTTAATCAAGCAGCATGGGGATGCTAGAGGCAATAAACGCAAACACATGATTATATTGAAAAGACCTCAGCAGCTGAGAATTGAAAGAAACAGAAGGTGCAGTTTCCTAGACTGTTACTAGAGTTTGTTATCCTTTAGCAAAGAAACACATTTCCTTCACTGTACTGTACTGCCAAAACATCTGATTTGATTGATTTTTGAAAGTTGCTGATTGGTTCTTCATCCTGAAGAAATATTCTCTGTGCCCTTCACGCGTACCCCTCCCCGGCTCCGGTGCTACCCTCCAATACTAGTTGACGCGGCTCTGTAAAAAGTGAGGGATTTTAGTAGCAAAACACTAACAGATATTTGCAAAACCACAATACTTTGCAAGCAAAACATATTTAAAGCCTCACCATCACATTATGTGCATTTTAAAAACATGTCATAAATTTGCATGTGCACAATTACTATGAAGAGAATACAAGATTGTTTGCAACATACTCCACCGATAAATTGTTGGGAAGGATAAGTACTCAGCGAAACTGCTTTTGTAAAGCAGCAAATGACCACATAATATGTTACGGTCTATGCTCCATGGAACTATGAAAACATGGAAAGGATGCATATTGTGTAAAAAGCATGCTAGTTATTTGAATATATGTTGCCCTGATACCATATACAAATAATGGCAGGCATAGCCCATACCTATTCCTTGTAGTCCAAGTAAATTAAGTTGCAATGTTTTTCTCCGCGTTTAGGGTAATGTTAGCAATGTTAAAGTAGGATACGCTGAACATGACTTGTCTACTCAAAGTCTTCAGAGAGAAAATTGATATTTGAGTTGTGTAATGCATGTAACGCTCACCTGGTATCCACGGGGACGTCACTCAGCCTGTTCTGACCTCTTACGACCTCAAACCCTTCCCTGGAGGCTATTCGACTGGAGACTGGGCCTGAAACACAGGATTGGTAGAGTTTAACTCCCTATTGTCTCTGTGTGCTTGAACCCCTTCTTCCCCGGGGATTCAGCCCTTCCCTTTGATCCAAAGCTCAACTTGTTTTCTCGGATAGTGTGCTCTCCGTACTGCTTTCCATGCAGGGGCGCGTTGATTGATGCGGGCTCATTGCTGCCTAGTTACTTCACTGGCAAGAGTCCGACAGGTAAGTATAATGAGTCTTTTGAACAGTTTTCTAACTTCGTTCCTTTCCTTCCTTAGATGATGGCCGGCGTCCGGGGATGGCAGCGTGCTGCTGAAATGAGTAGCGCTGAAGGTGAGTGAGAGCGCGATGCGCGATGCACCCCTTTCGAATTTGCATTGAACTGAGTTCTTTTTCTGTGTCTTTTAGTAGCCGCGACGTTTTCAGCGTGGATGCTGGTTATGAAGAACAAATGCGGTGGGTAAGCGCGGTATGCGGCGCCTCTAGATGTTTCCACGCTAACCTGGAGTGTCTTTTCCCTCTTGCAGATGGATGAGAAGTTCCGGAGACAGAGTTCCCCCAGAGCTACTGGGATTCAGGTAAGCGTATGAAGCTCGTACAGTATTTAAAAATAAGCGAAGATTTGCAGAATGCTTACTAATGCCTTTTTTCTGTTCTTTTCCCTTTTCCTTAGGAAGCGGCGTGCCGGGGTGGGAATGACACCGCCGAAGATGCCCGCAGAACAGAAGGATCAATGAATGATGGGCAGAAGCGCCGCAAGGTAAGGCTGTTCCAAACGGTGTTCTTGTTCTTGCAGGAGCTGAGCACAGAAGAAAGATGCAGGCCTACTGGAGACAGATCCGAACACAGCGAGTGTCACGCTGCAGGTGCAGAAAACGCAAAGCATGTTTCTCAGCCTGGGTGTGGCTTAAATAGTCTCTGGATATCCCAGGTGTCTCTGGGCTGAACCACACCCAAAAGACTAGACCGCACAAGCAGTTCTGGGAACCGAAATATGTGGGGGCATCCATCTTGTCCCCATCAATGCACTACAAGTCCAAACCCCAATGTTATCCTATGGGAGTGAGTGAGTCTGGTGCCACAAGCGCCAAGTCTGACTCCAAGTGGGTCTTTGGAGGGATGGAGAGGCCCTTGAGGTCCATGTAGGTGATCGTGGCCTGGCTCCAGCCGGACATCTTGGAAGGCTGGGGATATGAGGGGCAGGAATCATGACAATGCATCAACTTACAAGGGGACACTACAAAGTGCTTGTGGGACATATGTACAAAGAATAGAAAGCATGGGATGAGGTTACACATCCAAGTAGCCTGCTTACTTACAGTCAGTATCCGATATTTGTGCCGAGTTGTGTTATATAGTCTGGGTGACACTTTTGCTAAGGCACCATGAGTATCAGAAATTCTTGTTCTTGAACGTTGTGCATATTATAACAAACAGAAAACAAGTAGATGTAGGTGCAAGTCTGGTAAAAGTTTGCAGAGCCAAGGTATGTATAGTCCCTGTTCTCTCAAAATATCTGAATGTCACCGGGGGCGGAAGTTAGAGTCATATGGTGTAAGTGTGGTAGAGTCAGAGATGTCTTTATGGGAGGGCAAAAGGGGCACTTGCCCCGTGCCCCCACCTGTAGGGGGCCCCCACAAGGCTGCATTATCTTTAGATACCAGTTTCCAATGTTGAGCAAACATAAATGGCAAAAGCGATGCTAGCCGACGCGTGAGACGGTACCCCTTTGGGATTTGGATTTGGGGTCAGACCCTTATAGAAGCTTTGCTATTAACTTATTTACAGATCAATCCGTTAAAAGCATTTTGGCCCTGATTTTTATAAAGGCTCAGTGAGCCGAAACACGTGTAATCGAGATAAAGGGCACATTTATTTATTTTCATCAGTTTTGGGTCTTATTAGACCAAGCATTAAAGATTCAATTCAACATCTCATGGCGCAGAGTCCTGGAATTTCCTTCTTTTGTTCAATTAAATAATGATGGTTTAGGCTTATTACCGTCAAATTCCAGTGAACTGCGACACAGAAGGATACATGATTCTGCTGTACTATATCCTTACGCTAATAAATAAATTATCAAAATAGTAAAGGATTCACAGGAGTCGCCTACCGGATCAACTGTCAAAGCCCCTTTTTGTGTTTGATTAAACCTATTGCCTGTCTGTTGTTGAGAAGAACATTCTGCTCTGATTAATTCATCCTGTAATGCTTTCTTTGTTCACTGTGTATACATAGTTTGTGTGTCCAAAATAACACAGCTCCTGTAGTATTTTTACCTTTCTGTTGGGACCCTATTGATCATGTGCAACAGCCAAAGTTGAAATGCATATTAATACATTTGGGTGCTGCGATAGGGAAAAAGATAGTTCAGCATGTTAAGCACTCATTGCTGAGATCTGTTTTCATATGCAAGATTACAAAACCAAATTCCACAAAGGCCGACTCAGCCTTTCCTAAGTCTGAAGTTGAAAAACCTGCATGTCTATGTACTTTGCTTTGTAGCACATCATGTGCTATTAACAGCAATGTACCTGCACCAGATAGCAGTTGCTATAAAAACAAAAAGCATCAGTATGGTGAAGGTCTAGAAATCAGAAGTCGGTTTCCTCCGATAGGTGGTTGTAAAACCCAGGCAGCACCCCTAACGATGAACATAAAGTGTTAATTCAAGATTGTGAAACCAAGAAGTTCATTTGCGTGTCCTAGCTTTGTCAGCAGATGAAACAGTCATCCTGGACAAATCATTTATAAAACAGACAGTACTGTGCTGTCTTCTTCGAAATGGTTTGCCTTATTAAATGCTTGTAGCATCGTTTAGCCCCCATTACTGTATCTTTTTATATAGGTAATTTTAGTGGAAGGGGTTCTACACAGAAGAAAACAGACCAGATATTGAAGGGCTCTGGCAAGCATCTTTTAAAGTCTGCTCAATTGACACAAAAAATGGTTTGCTTTTTTGTACAATGGACAGGGTTATCTGTGCGTTTATAAATAAATAATTTCACAAGCCTGTGTTTTGTGAGTATTTAAAGCTTTAAAATACAAAAGAGAAACCCAGATAAAATCTTTTAAGATCACATCAATTAGTATGCTGATAATTAAAGGAGAGTTCCGGGACTTTTTTTTTATTGTCCCGACGGGTCGGCCATGTGTTTGTAAGCATAAATCGGTAGATCGTAGGAAACTTTCCTATGGACCTTACCCGACTTTTCGCCCCTTATCGCACTCGAAATCAGCCTCCATTTTGTGATAATCCTATCATTCCGCCGCATCGACCTGGCTCACCTGCCTTTGCGGCACTAAATCAAATCCCCCGCCCCTGAGCCTGACATCAGCAGACGCGTACTGCCCATTTCAAGCACGTCTCGTGTCAACAATCGCTGCGCCTCAGCTATTGACGTGTTGCCATGGAAATGGCAGGACGCCTCTTTCCCCAATAAGTATAAACAGACCGTTTCACAACATACAGCAGCAGATTTTCGATTCCATTCCTCTCTCTGTGTTACTTTGAGTATTCTGTGACTCGTTTCAGTGCTCTGGTCAGCTACCTTCGCCGCTTGTAGCCCGTGTGAACAGATACCAGTACCACCGCTATAAATTATTTTACTATCTTTACCGCACAATGGCCACAATAATGCCGTATATGTACGAGCCCGAGTACACCGAGGAAGAACTACTGGAAAGGCAAGCACGCGAAAACGATGGGGATTCGGACGGCAGTTGGGAGGACCAGTCAACGGATGAAGAGCCTGGACCATGTCGCATGGACGGCGTCTCCACCTGGTGCACGTGCAATCGGTGCGAGCTAATGCCAACTGAGGAGGAGAACTGCTGCTGCCGTGAAAATTCCGGGTGCTTGGCCTACATTTCGGAAAGCGAGCAAAGTCAGCAGGAAGGCGAGCAAAGTCCGCAATGCATCACCGAGCTGCCAGAGTTCAGGGAAGCCTGCCTCTCACGGACAGTGTTGAGGATGATGATGGTGCTTATGCACGAACTTCGTGGCACTGTTCGTCCGCGTAATCCGAGTAACGAGTAAGTATACTCTGTTTGTGATGTCAGTGATGCCACCACTATTTCATGGTCGTCTCCCACATATAAAATTACATTTACATATCATTGGAACGCATGTAAATTGGTTCCATATAGTGCATTTTCTAGATATAATTTTTTTCTAAGGAAAATGACATGTGTTACCTGAATCGACATTGATAAGAAAGTTTGGTCAGTTTAATACAGTTTGCATCTTTTTTTTTCACAGGTGGTACAGGCTGGTGGCCTATCGTTGCTTCACTTGGTGGCTTCACGGGAGGCTCGGACACCGCGTTCGGAGAGTAATACCTGCCTGTGCGGTACTTGCCATTAGACAACATTTCCCCAGTGACAGTGGACAATACCGCGGATTTTCCCTCGATGTGCTGCAACCTCAACTTTACAATGTGTAATGTTTATTATTTATGTTTAATTAAAATCTAAAATAAAGCCCAACATATATTTTAACAATGGTTGTTTTGATTTTTTAAATGAATCTAGTGTATATTCTCCTGGGAGGGTGAGGTATTTATAAACTCACCCCCCTGCCTTCCATGTAGTAGATCCTGCAGCCATCCTCTTACATTCAGTTAGATGGCCTCTCCTTGGTGAGGCCCTGCGGCAAACGGGTCTTGTCTGCACGACCACCGCCCCGATCCACCCCCCGCCTTATCAAAGGCAGTTCGCACCGGGGTACTTGAGCTGCTGGCAAGTGGAGCTGTCAGGGAGCGATAAAGGCCAAGAGGTGCCAAAGACCATGTACACTTCAAAGTGGTCTATAGAGCATGGGTTTGTTGTTCCCATGTCTACCTCCAGACCCCGTGTCTCCTGCCAAGCATCCCCCTCACGCTGGACGGCCCCCTGCAATCCACATAAGTGTGTCTCCATTCACGAGTCTTCCTGTATCTTGTCTGCACGACCACCGCCCCGATCCACCCCCCGCCCTATCAAAGGCAGTTTGCACCGGGGTACTTGCGCTGCTGGCAAGTGGAGCTGTCAGGGAGCGATAAAGGCCAAGAGGTGCCAAAGACCATGTACACTTCAAAGTGGTCTATAGAGCATGGGTTTGTTGTTCCCATGTCTACCTCCAGACCCCGTGTCTCCTGCCAAGCATCCCCCTCACGCTGGACGGCCCCCTGCAATCCACATAAGTGTGTCTCCATTCACGAGTCTTCCTGTGTCTTGTCTGCACGACCACCGCCCCGATCCACCCCCCGCCCTATCAAAGGCAGTTTGCACCGGGGTACTTGCGCTGCTGGCAAGTGGAGCTGTCAGGGAGCGATAAAGGCCAAGAGGTGCCAAAGACCATGTACACTTCAAAGTGGTCTATAGAGCATGGGTTTGTTGTTCCCATGTCTACCTCCAGACCCCGTGTCTCCTGCCAAGCATCCCCCTCACGCTGGACGGCCCCCTGCAATCCACATAAGTGTGTCTCCATTCACGAGTCTTCCTGTGTCTTGTCTGCACGACCACCGCCCCGATCCACCCCCCGCCCTATCAAAGGCAGTTTGCACCGGGGTACTTGCGCTGCTGGCAAGTGGAGCTGTCAGGGAGCGATAAAGGCCAAGAGGTGCCAAAGACCATGTACACTTCAAAGTGGTCTATAGAGCATGGGTTTGTTGTTCCCATGTCTACCTCCAGACCCCGTGTCTCCTGCCAAGCATCCCCCTCACGCTGGACGGCCCCCTGCAATCCACATAAGTGTGTCTCCATTCACGAGTCTTCCTGTGTCTTGTCTGCACGACCACCGCCCCGATCCACCCCCCGCCCTATCAAAGGCAGTTCGCACCGGGGTACTTGCGCTGCTGGCAAGTGGAGCTGTCAGGGAGCGATAAAGGCCAAGAGGTGCCAAAGACCATGTACACTTCAAAGTGGTCTATAGAGCATGGGTTTGTTGTTCCCATGTCTACCTCCAGACCCCGTGTCTCCTGCCAAGCATCCCCCTCACGCTGGACGGCCCCCTGCAATCCACATAATGCCACGACATATACACGTCATTCATTCACAAACACACCCCTGGTTCGAATTCTTTATAACCCACTTCATATTTCTAATGAGAACTTCTTTGCGCTTTGCTAGTCAACCCGTGAAGGTGCTGGTTATCTGCTCTTCGTCTCTGTGAACTTCCGTGACCACTTTGAGCAAACTCGTCAGTTTGCAACCTGTGAACTGCTCCCTGTTCTACGACAAGAAACTACTCTGATCCCTGCATCTAACTGTTTGTTCGTCAAGGTAAGTCCATGTACCATAATCATTTTGCGTCCAATTTTTTAATTTATATCTATTTGCTAGTAGTCATCAAATTGCATCCATGTTTTCTTTTCGTTCACGACAGTACATGCAAGGAACTAGTCACATGTTCTGAGTTTAGTCAAATTACTTTTTCTATTTTTTGAAAGTTATTGAAATACTTATCCGCATGTGAATAACGTGTATAGTTCCAAGAACCAAAACGGACCTTGCATTGAACCTTTTATGTGTCATTTACTGTTTTAACACATTGGTATTCATAGAGAATTGTTGATCTTTACTTTTCAGAACTTTCCATAATGCCTGCCTGTTCCATTGGCGGTTGCCCTTCGAAGACCCATAACAAATCTGAAGGTACTATAATGCATGTTTTCCCTAAGACAATAGATCAGATAAGAGAATGGGTCCGATATTGCGGATATCCAGCCTCTGAGCTAGAAAGTAGAGTCCTAGAAGTCTTTGCGGACAAGAGGGGTGATCGATACCGCATCTGCAGCAGGCACTTTAGCCCAGACATGTACTCCACATCATTGCTAATAAAGAAGAAAACACCGCGAGCGAGGCGAAAATTGCTCTCAACCGCTATTCCCACTCTATTCGTCCACATCCCTCCACTGGTGAGTCAAGTTTACGTATTTATCTCTCGGCCTTGCGGTAGTGTGTAGCATTAGCTAACAATAATTTCCCCATTTATGTATCCACTCAATATGAAGGCGGAAGATTCTCCATCCGTGTCGTTATTGCAGTCATCAGCCACTTCAAGCGCCTATCGGGTAATCTTACTTAGCTATTCTGACACTGACTTGTTTTAGGCATGTAAATCAATAGTTTTAATTGATCGTGTAATTATTTTACCTAATGGTACACCCTTGTACTCGTCCTCTAGTCTTTGTTTTCAGTTATAATTATTGTTATCCAAAATAATGCAAGTACTGTCTTTCAGGGAGATGCTGAGGAGTCCAACGCATTGACGACAACCGTAGATGTCACTCAGATGCTCGAGGTACGTTTCCGGACAGTTCCATCGATGGAGATCATCAGATCTTGCATTCTTGTAGCGTGATTGTTACACACAATGTTTCTTTCGTTTTTAGCCATTGATATGTCCTTCTGTCGTCGCCCTCCTATTTGTCTTCTTTTTTCAATATTGTGTTCATTACTAATGAAAGTCCTATGTTTCAGGGAGTCGATGGAGCATTAGTCCAAGTAGAAGGGGGAGCATGCAGTTACGGGTCGGCGCAACAGCTTGCAGAAGTGTGCACCGCAGTTACATCGTCCCTTGATGTTCTTATGCATTTCGAGGTATGGATACTGACAGTTCGATCAAGCGAAATCATATGACGTGATTACATCCGCTATACTTCCTTCTTTATTAACGCAAGTACTATGTTTCAGGGAGATGACGGAGCTTCTTCTACAAGAACATCACCCCTAGTAGTTGATGCAGATCTCTGGGTGGTGACACTTCCAACGATCGAGCAAATCGAATCATATTTACATATCCATTATTTATTTTAGACAACTGATCATTTGTGCAGGTCTATTTAGATGAGCCGTTGACGCCTGCTCAAAGTTTATGTTCTTTTTAACAAAATAGAAAAGCATACTAATGCAATTACTGTGTTTCAGGGAGTTGCTGAAGCGTCATCTTCAATAATATCATCAATGGAAGTCTATGCGGAGCCCGAGGTATGGATCTTGACAGTTCAATCTAACTAGATCAACAATGCGTGAACTATTGTCGTTTGAATGTTCTACACAATGCGTTCATTCGTGTTTTGCTATTGAGATGTACGTATGGGTATTGGTCCCCAAGTACATTTTGTGTTTTCAATATTATTATACATACTAATGAAAGTTCTATGTTTCAGGGAGTCGATGGAGCCTCAGTGAGTGATGGATGTGCTTATCATGAAAATATAGTCGTTGCAGCGCGAGAGGAAGTGGAGACATGCACACACGAGTCGGAGCAACAGCGTCCAGATGTTGAAGTTCGAGGCAAGAAAGTTTCAAAGAAAAGAAAGCAAAAGAAGGTTAGTGTCCTGTTCACTATATTATGTTGTCTTTCACTGTCAATAGTTCAATACTGTAAGTTGTGTTTAAACTGAACATCCCTTTTCTAATCTGTCCTCTAGTTGCGAGTGGGTGTAAGAACTAGATCTACACAGACAGTGAAGCGAACGAGAGATGTTGCTTGTCAAACCTTTTGGCAGGGACTTGAGACTGGAGATGCATCGTGCCAATGGGAAGAATATGAAGTGATTGACAACGGAGCTATACCACCACCAGCCATTGATAGTGAATGTCCTCCTGGTAGTTTGGATGCAGTCGGAGATCAATTCACAGAATCCACACCCGCAAAAAATAAGAGCGCGCGAAAGTTGAAGACATTGTTTTTTTCTCCCATCTCCGGACAAGGAACAGATGTTGCAATGGAAGAGAATGACGTGGACGACAATGAAACACCATCAATATCACTCAGCATAGCGGAAGACGATATCAGAGATTGTACCTTTCATGCGAGTGACATGTCCTCAACGTTACAGGCCGAACCAGCTGGGATGCAGAGTGACAGTATAAGGAAAGAGGCCAAATTCATTGTATTCGATAGCTGTTTGATGGATATTATTATGATGATGAAATGTGGGCATTCGGTTGGTGGGGAAGTATGTGGGGAGCCATTGATTAATGTGACTCGTGCAATTCGAGGCACTAACCTTAAAATACATGCCACCTGTACACAATATCATCCGTTCGCATGGTCTGCACAACCCATGCTGGGGCAACTGCCAGCAGGCAATCTACTTTGTGCAGCGGCCGCACTTTTTAGTGGTTCAAGTTTTAAAAAGTTACAGTATTTCTTTCAGTTTGTGGGAATCCATTTCATTGCGAAAAGTCAGTTCTACAAATACCAAACCGATTATCTATTTCCAGCCATCAGCGAAGCTTGGAGAATGGAAAAAATGTCAATGGAAAGTACATTCGCGGGCAAACGCTTCAGGCTAGCCGGTGATGGACAGTGCGACAGCCCAGGATTTTCAGCCAAGTACTGCACCTACCACTTTCAGGACATGGAAAGTAAGAAAATTGTGAGTTCGGTGGTCGTGCAGGTGTCACAAAGTACATCCTCAGTGGCCATGGAGAAAGTTGGCTTTGTAGCATCATTGCAAGAACTACAATCGCGGGGAATGGTGATCGACCTGATAGCCACGGACAGACACGTTTCAATTGCCAAGACAATGAGAGAACAGTACAAAAATATAAATCACCAATTTGACGTTTGGCATCTTGCAAAATCAATCAATAAAAAATTGTCTGCTGCAGGTAAAAAAAAAGAATTGCAAGGTATTTCACAGTGGTCCAAGTCAATCAGCAACCATCTTTGGTGGAGCTCAAAAACATGTGAAGGGTCGTTGGAAATTCTACTGGAAAAATGGCGGTCAGTAATGTTGCACTGTAGCAACGTACATCGATGGTCGACAAATGAGCATTTCCACAAATGTGAACATGGCCATTTGTCCACAGAGGAGGCACGGAAGAAGAAGTGGTTGATTCCTTCATCACCCACTCACAAAGCCATTGAAAAGATTGTATTTGATAAAACTATAACAAAAGCTTTGAGGGGACTCACGGAATTCTGCCACACAGGAGATTTGGAGGTGTTCCACAATATGTGCCTCAAGTACAGGCCCAAAAGATTGCATTTTGGCATGGAAGGCATGATAAATCGGACTCTTTTAGCGGTCTTGGCACATAACCATAATGTTGGCCGTCAACAAAGTAGGACGACCGGAACTTTAGGGACGCTTCGCTACAATAAGGCCTTCACTAAAAGAAGTAAACAATGGGTGATCAAACCAGTGTTTGAGGATATGCAATATGAGTTTATTGAGAGACTTATCGTAGATGTCCTCGATAGGCACATACATGGAGTGGTGAACGAACCTATGCAGGGGACAACTGCATTGCCACCCAACATTGCCTCTGTTCCATGTCCACCTAAAGCAGAGCTCATTGAGAAATACACATCACGGTTTAAATGATTGTAATTTGATTGTCTGTTCTCTCGAGGCTCCTCATGTTGCAGGCCCATTGCAATTAAACCAAACAGTAATATAAATCATTTTTACAAAAATTATAGAATGTTTCCGTATTGCAAAAACATGGCCGACCCATAGGGACAATAAAAAAAAAGGCACGCAGACAAGATGTCCCTAAAACTAACTGCAGCTAACTAGAAATGTGTGCTCGCTCAAAGTGAAGGTCAGCTGCTTTGATGTTTTGCTCGGGTGGCGGAACGGCCCACGACCCAATATAAGGTTCTATTGTGATTTGACCTTGACAGGCCGGGACCATCCTGAAAGACTAAGAAAAGATAATGAATAAAAATTCAGAAACGAAACGATGAGCCACGTTAATTAGAAGAAGTAACGTCGGCAAAGAAGGAGTGGTGTTTCGGGTCTGCCCTACACAGAGACACAATGGAAAATGCAAATATAATGTAAGTAACTTTTGATGAGTTTATACCGCAATTTCATTACTATACAGTGGCTTTAAAGACGGGTTCAGTTGTACTTGTTCGTTCTATGTGGCATATTGTTTTCTACCGCGCACTATCTTGAGGAGAAACATCTGCTTTTACTGAAGCACCTCAAAACCTTCCTCTTTGCTTCTGCTTTCTCTCTCCCTCTCCCCTGCTACAACTGGTCCACTGTCTGCGACCTCGGTCCTGGGCCCTTCCACTCTCCACCTGCACTGCCTCCCTGTCAACCCCTGCACTGGGGGACTGTCTCAGTATCCTACAGCCCCCCCTTCCCAGCACTTGTTCTGCACTTACCTTGCACTTGCCACCAGCTGGCCCTATTTATTTATTATTTTATGCTACTTACCTTGTACTCCACTCCCCCCCCCCTCCATGCCTCGCCACGCCTTTAAACACTTGTGTACACCCAGTAGCGCTGTCCTCGCTATGAAATGAATAATTTTAATAAGGATCTGATGGTGAGACTAATTTCATTTTTTATGTTTTTAGGTACATCATTCACTACTGTCTGTGTCACGAGTACCAGACACCTGCGGACGGGTTCTACAGCCGCCAGTTGCTTCTCCGCGTGAACAACGTTACCACCCTGACCATTTTATGGGACGATCGCCAAGTACAAGTATGCCCTTACGCGGTACTAACGGTTAGATGCAACATACCTACCGTTGTGGTGGCCTAGTGCCTGGTTGTTGGAACAGCCATGCGATTATCAGTGCGACCGAAGAGCTTATTTTTATCGTAAACCAACACCCTGTGTACTGCACACGAACATCGCTTCCCTCAAGACGAACTAATTTGGATCGAGAGCAAAGAAAAATGCAAATCGCTGAATATTCTCTAAACATTTGATGTCCAATAAACGTACTTTGCCAAATGTACAATCTTGCCGTTTGCTTTTAAACCACGGTTTCACATTCCGAATTGTGGCGCTGTATTGTGAGATGCTCTAAGACCCTGTGTACAGCAAAGGACCATCGCGTTCCTCAATACGAACTTTTTGGAACGTGAGCAAATAAAAATGTAAATCGCTGAATATTCTCTAAACATTTGATGTCAAATAAATGTACTTTACCACATTTACAATCTTGCGGTTTGATTTCAAAGTACAGTTTCATATTCCGAATTGTGGCGCGCTGTATTGTGAGCTGATCTGTGTTGATTTCCGGGGTCTGTGTGGAGTCGCGTAGAAGACGCCTGGGCGCGTTTGCCTACGCAGCTCAGTCACGTCACGGATAGAGGCGGGGAATATGAATGTTTTGATAAAGTCTGTTTCAGGGGCGGGGGATTTGATTTAGTGCCGCAAAGGCAGGTGAGCCAGGTCGATGCGGCGGAATGATAGGATTATCACAAAATGGAGGCTGATTTCGAGTGCGATAATGGGCGAAAAGTCGGGTAAGGTCCATAGGAAAGTTTCCTACGATCTACCGATTTATGCTTACAAACACATGGCCGACCCGTAGGGACAATAAAAAAAAAGTCCCGGAACTCTCCTTTAAATACTTTCCTTGATGATGAAGGAAATTAAGGTAGAATCATCCACATTTTACATTATACGCTTCTATAAAATGTAGTTTGGAAAAACAGTCATGTTGGGTTATGTGACTTGTGTACTTTCCAAGTTGCTTGTATAAAATTAGATTATTTTAGTTTATGGTAAGATCTGGAAAAAAACTAGCAGAAATAGCAGAATGGGAACGAATCCCAGCATCACAGCTTAACCAATGTGTGATCCTCATCTCATTGAATCTCATATTGCCTAACATGTCCAAATTACCAGTCCCCAAACCTTTCAAAAAATGTCACCGCTCAGAGTGATTTTGTTCTCAGTGTATGGTCTTCAAAAAAACCTCACACATGATTTCAGTGGCTACAGTATTACCTCCCCTATAATAATAGTGCGCATTTATATATTGCACACCACAACCACTTGTTTCCTTGCTCTCCAATGGTAAAACTACTTGAAAAAAATGCCCTTTTAATCTCAGCCTGTCTGGAGACGGACATGTTCTTAGTAGCTTCTAATGTTCATCCAGTATGAATGCAATGCTAGGTGGCCCTTTCCCCTTGCTTCCAGTTGGTCTCTTGTATCCATGCTTGATCTCATTGGCATTCTGTGAGGCAACTAATCTAAGTAGTCTGTCTATTCTGGATTATGTGCACCTTTTTCATGGGATCTGTGTCCTGCATTCATACTATGGCCAGTGTAGCTTCCTTCTGGCTGCTACTAATGAAATGTGTCCTGTACCTATGCTACTACAGAAGTACCCTTATTGTGGACTGCTAATGTTGTCCTTGAAATGCTACTTCTTTATAATTCTGATTACAGCAAGAATGAAGAGGGTAATGGGACTGAAAAGTAAGGTAGTACCTATGCATATTTTGCGAGGCAACATACAGCTATGTGTGGTGATCGTGATGAGGGGTGTTGCGACCAGATATTCAGATCCCTTCATTCTTTTGGTTTGGGAGAGGGGCGCCCCACAGGTATCTGTGCCCCGGGCCCCAAAAGTGATTAAGATGGCCCTTGGTAGAGTCAATTACAGAAGTCATGGGTGGGGAGGGTAGCTTATTTGTTAATGTGTGCAGGCTTATCTTAGCAATATCTTCTGTTCATGGAGCCCCTTTTCATATTAGTTTTGTAACTCTTGTAGGTGTATTCTGTGTTTAGGATGTTTAGGCTTTTAAGATAAAGCTTCCATAGGAGGGCAATGAACATAGGCTAGACCAGAATATCAAGACTAGTTAGTCCAATTTTATTTTGTGAGAAAGCAATTATTAGGTACCTGCTGTTGCTTGTGCCTTATTACAACTTGGTGGGCATCGTCTGTGTGCACTGCTAAAATTCTTCTGAGCGGTACCCAGAAGGAAGCTGGGCAAGCGCACATGAGCACAGCTTAGAGGGAACATTGGACCAGTGAGGTTAGAGTCACCAAAAATTAGAAGAACCACGCCCAATAATTTATCAAACTTGGAAAACCACAAAGACGAGCAATTAAACCATGTGGAAGTCGGTAAAGACACCAATCTAAGGGAGAGGAATAGTGAACAACCCGACAGTTTAATTCTGGAGGGAATGTTGCACTATAATGATGGCCTGATCCTGAATAGATCCAACGTGATCAGGCTACTAAATCACATCCCAGCTTTGAGACTGATAACATCAAATGATATAGCCTTAGTGGATTTCATTGAAGAAGACCATACAGACAAAGTGCTGCTCCATACAGTCTCTAGATTGGTCAGAAAATTGCTTTTGGAAGAAGCCGCACACCTAAGACCAATGGGTTTTGATTTAAGTATCAACAACTACGTAGTACCAAAAAAAAAAAAAAAGGAAGACACGAATTCACGGTACACAAAACCTAGAGACAGGGAACCAACTAAAGGAAAAAGAAATGAAGAACACGAAAGGAGCAAGAATAAAAAAGAAAGGAGTCCAAACACCACCTAGGGGAAAAACAAAAAAAACAGATGACGATGACGACAAATGGAACTGGCTAGCTACATTGGTAGCTGAAGAAATGCAACAGAAATAGAGTTTAAAAGGAGAGACAGAAGACCAATGGAGGCTCTTAAACTGGAACACAAGAGGCTTCACCCATCTTTACAGGCAAGGTGATCTTCAAAGGTTAAGGGCCCAGGTGATGTGCCTCCAGGAAAATGGCCGATTGAAACACCGATGATAGAGGGCTACCAAGTATCAACAAACCGAGCCATAAAGGGCCAAAAGGGAAGACCCCAGGCAGTCCTCCTGATTGCCATAAAGAACGACCTGAATTGGGAAGTACTGGATGAGAGAAACCCTAGACCTTACGTCCAGGTATTAACGATTAAGACAGAACAAGTGCCAACAAGCACACAGAAAGTTCTGATAATTATTGTTTACTGGAACCCGGCATCACCAGTGAACGTAGGGAGGTGGATAGACGAATCCAGGGAAAAATGGCCAGACCCAACCTTTATAATAGTAGGTGACTTAAACTGCTCATGCATAATCTTGGGCAACCTGGAGAACGAAGAACTAACTAACAGTATGAACAAACAAAAACGTGGCACAAGATGGACCAACGCCCTAACCTCAAGAGACTGTGTCCTATTAAACGGAGCATTGAAAGGGGATGTTCCCGCAAAGCCAACATGGAGAGGTATCTTTTCAACAGCGACCCTCGACTACATATATATTTCCTCAAACCTGTCTAATAGAAACGAAAAATTAGAGGTAATTGACACCATCACAAGTGACCATAACATTTTACAGATGACATGTAAAAAACTGAGTGACAACAAAACAAGCAAACATGGTGCAGATCTCTCATTGCATGTGAACATGGGAGGAAATAGATTAAGAATTAAGGCTGACAAGCTACCCGACTTGAATTTCAATCTGAGAAACTTAATTGAGAAGAGACAAAGAGAAGTAGAAAATAACACAATCGACTATTTGCCGTTATTGAAAAAATGTACTACAACTCAAAAGTTAGGGAATAACAAAGGGTCAAGTACACAAAAGCATGTATACGATAAAGCAATTATTAATTGGAAAACGTTTTTGAAGAAAACAACAAATAATATAATCAAAAACAAGAGTCTAAACTCATTGGAAGAAATAAAGAAAGCCAAACAAAAATATTGAAATTGGCTACGTACCCACAAAAAACAATGTTAAATCAAGATTCCATATTCATGCTAGAAAAAATCCAGAGCAAAAATAGCCACGAAATTTGGAGAACCGTAAATCAAATTAATGCTCCGCAAGACGCCTTGATGTTAAACCCAATAACAGCAAGCACATGATGCAAACATTATGAACAAATGCAGCAGACTGTAAGCATATACATAACATCGGAACCAAGTTTAAATGAGAAAGACATCCAACTGGATTATTCTACAGCGACAACAGAGGACATGATCAAGAAACTTAAAAACCCGAGAGCACCTGGACCTGACGGCCTCACAAACGTGATGTTAAAAACGAATCCATGAGAATGGGCGACCTTCTTGAACCATTTATTGGAACATGTAATAAAAGGGGGAAAGGTACCGAATTCTTGGAAAAGCGCAGTGATTGTCCCCATATACAAGAAGGGTCTTAGGACAAACCCAGAGAACTATAGGCCTATAGTCCTCCTTGACGTCCTGGGGAAACTTTTTGCCTCAGTATTGCTTAAATCATTAACAACTTGGAGCATGGAAACAGGCACAAGAGATCCGTGGCAATCAGGATTTGTGAAAGGGAGAGAGACCTCCCTTAACATATTTCTAATTAATCTGCTAAAAAATAAATCAAAGAAAACAAAGACAAAAACATTCATAGCATTTGTGGACCTATCAAAGGCCTTTGACATGGTCAATAGGGAAAATCTATGGAGAAAACTGGCAAAATGGCAGTGCCCCCAGGTAGTCTTGGAGAACATAAAACAACTATATATTAATACTTCTGTAAAAATACGAATGGACAAGTCGGGGTTAACATCCGACCAAATAGACACCACTACAGGGCTAAAACAAGGCTGTCCACTAGCCCCTGAACTGTACAATCTATACACTTCTGACATGGACGATACATCTGTGACATACGGATATTTCCGCTGCAGATTGGAGGAACACCGGTAGGGAGACTTCTGCACACGGATGATATCGTCTTAATCGATCAGATGCCAATCGGACTCTAACGCCAACTGGACGCCATGGAAAAGTACATTGAGACAAACGGATTAAGAATTAACCCAGAAAAAACCAGAATAATGACTCTGTCAAAAACAAAAACTAACAAAAAAAACAACTTCGGTTGGTTTCTCAAAGGGAAGAAAACGCTAGAGGTAAACTCGATCACATACCTACGAGTATGTGTTAACAACAGTCCCACTGAGACGCATAGGAGAGACCACCTATACAAAAAGGTGAAAACCTTGAGCGCCCAAGGACGAATCCTCCTAAAAAAATACTGCAGATTTTCAATGTCACCCTTAATTAGCTGCTACAGAATTAAAGTGATTCCAATTTTGCCATATGGAGCAGAAACCAAACCGTCTTACCCGATAAGATCTGGGCACAGTATGAAGGCACATTTTGGAGAGCGGTATTGCAACTGCCAAAATCGCTGGCAATACAAGCTATTAGAAGAGAACTTGGCTTGACATCACTGAAAGCGATAGTGGACTGGAAGACCATCTCACTTTACAGAAAATGCCACGAAAAGCCCTTAAAGGGAGGTTTCAAGGCATTGAATTACGCCTTGAAAAACAATAAGGATATACAACTACAAAAATGGCAAGCCAAATGTGAATTACTTCTAAAGGAGCTAAATGAAACAAACGAAGATCTGGTAACTAACCCTTCAAAAACAAAAAAACTAAATATACAGAAAAGATTAGATACAGACATTGGAGGAGCTAACCATCCATATGTTACGCTCACCTGGACCCCACAGGGTCACCGGGTTACGCTCACCAGCTCACCGAAACACATTGCCAACAACAGATGTCATACCTTCTCGCGTTCCCACAGGTGTCCCAACGAAAACGGTACCTCACATGTGTGGGTGCACCTACCGGGGGCGCAAAAGGAAAATGGTAACCCGCTGGTAACCCCAAGCTTTCCGCCACAGCACAATTTGTTCATGTGGGCAACCTACAGATTTGGGCCTAGGGTGTCGAAGCCAGCAAGGAAAACAGGGAATCCGATGCATTTCCCATAAGAGGACACCCGTGGGAATGCACAGAGGTCTGACTTGCGCGAAGTAGCCCAGAATGTATTACTCAGAACCCCAGACAAAGTTGTGTTTTTTCCCCACCAAATATCACACTTTGTCGGGGATTGTGGCTAATAAAACTGGGGCAATTTGCACAAGGAAGACCTCTGTGGATTCCCACGGGTGTCCTCTTTTAGGAAATGCATGGGGTTCCCCGTTTTCCTTGCTGGCTTCGACACCGTAGGGCCAAATCTGTAGGCTGCCCACATGAACAAAATGGGCAGTGGCGAAAGGCTTGGGGTGACCAGTGGGTTACCTTTATCCTTTTGCGCCCTCCATAGGTGCACCCACACATGTGAGGTACCGTTTTCATCGGGACACGTGTGGGGACGCGGGAAGGCAGGCCATGTGTTGTTGGCGGTGTGTTTCGGTGGGTGGCCAAAGCAAAATGTCTGAGAATTGTCTTCATTTGCAGCCAATTTCAGAGACATTTCCCTGTGTCCACTCACCGAAACACGTCGCCAAGAACAGACGTCATACCTTCTCGCGTTCCCACAGGTGTCCCGACGAAAACGGCACCTCACATGTGTGGGTGTGTACCTACCGGGGGCGCAAAAGGAAAAGGGTAACCCGCTGGTAACCTCAAGCCTTTCACCAACCTACAGATTTGGGCCTAGGGTGTTGAAGCCAGCAAGGAAAACAGGGAATGCACAGCGGTCTGACTTGCGCAAATCGGCCCAGAATCTACTACCCAGAACCCCTGGCAAAGTCCAAATTTGGGGGTAAAAAACACAATTCCCAGACATTTCATTCTGCTCACCCACCGAAACACACCGCCAACAACAGATGTCATACCTTCCCGTGTTCCCACAGGTGTCACAACAAAAACGGTACCTCACATGTGTGGGTTCACCAATCTAGCCGCAAAGGGAAAAGGCTAACCCACTGGTAACCACAAAAGGGTTTGGGGAGATAACCTACAGATTTGGGCCTAGGGTAACCAAGCCATCAAGGAAAACTGGGAACCCCATGCATTTCTGAAAAGAGGGCACCAGTCGGAATCCACAGAGGTCCAACTTGCGCAAAGCGGAACAGAATGTTTTACCCCGAACCCCTGACAAAGTGAAAAATGTGGTTTTTTTTGGCACATTTCAGACTTTGCCAGGGCTTCCGGGTAATACATTTTGCGCCGATTTCCGCAGGTCATACCTCTGCAGATTCCCACGAGTGTCCTCTTTTCGGAAATGCATGGGATTCCCCGTTTTCCTTGGTGGCTTGGACACCCGAGGCCCATATCTGTATGGTGTGCCCGTCTGCAGAAAGTGTGAAATTCAGGTGTCAAAACAGACTTGGGGTTACCTGTGTTTTAGGCTTTCCCCTTGGCGCCCAGGTAGGTGCACCCACACATGTGAGGTACCGTTTTCATCGGGACACCTGTGGGAACGCAGGACGGTAGGCCATGTATTGTTGGCAGCGTGTTTGGATGGGTGAGCCGAGTGAAATGTGCGGAAAATGTGTTTTTTTCCCCCCACATTTCGGTTTTTGCGGGGGTGTCTGGGTAATAAATTCTGGGCGATTTGCGCAAATCATACCTCTGCGAATTCCCACGGGTGTCCTCTTTTCGGATCTTCATGGGATGGGGTTCCCAGTTTTCCTTGGTGGATTGGACACCCTAGGCCTAAATCTGTATGGTGTGCACTTCGAGAAAATTAATCAAATTCTGCTGTCCGAAACGACTTGGGGTTTGCTGGTTTTTGGCTTTTCCCCTTGCCCCCAGGTAGGTGCACCCACACATGTGAGGTACTGTTTTCGTCGGGGCACCTATGGGAACGGGGGAAGGTAGGCCATGTGTTGTTGGTGTGTGTTTCAGTCGGTGAGTGGAGTGAAATGTGCTGAAATTATGTATTTTACGCCACATTTTGGACTTTGGGCTTCTGGGTAATAAATTCTGGGCCAATTTGCGCAGGTCAGCCCTCTGGGGATTCCCACGGGTGTCCTCTTTTCGGAAATGCATGGGGTTCCCAGTTTTCCTTGGTGGCTTGGACACCCCAAGCCCAAATCTGTATGGTTGTGTGCTTGAGCGAAATTCAACATTTTCTGCTGTCTGAAACGACTTGGGGTTAGCAGCGTTTTTGGGTTTCCCGCTTGCCCCCAGGTTGGTGCACCCACACATGTGAGGTATCGTTTTCGCCGGGACACCTGTGGGAACGCGGTAAGGTAGGCCATGTGTTGTGGGCACCTGTTTCAGTGGGTTAGCGGAGTGAAATATGTGGAAATAGTGTCTTTTTTCGCCACATTTCGGACTTTGCCGGGGATTCTGGGTAATAAATTCTGGGCCGATTTGCGCAAGTCAGCCGTCTGCGGATTCCCACGAGTGTCCTCTTTTCGGAAATGCATGGGGTTCCCCGTTTTCCTTGGTGTCTTGGACAACCGAGGCTCATATCTGTATGATGTGCCCGTCTGCAGAGAGTGTGAAATTCAGGTTTGAAAACAGACTTGGGGTTACTTGTGTTTTAGGCTTTCCCCTTGGCGCCCAGCTAGGTACACTCACACATGTGAGGTACTGTTTTCATCGGGACACCTGTAGGAACGTGGGACGGTAGGCCATGTGTTGTTGGCGGCGTGTTTCGATGGGTGAGTCGAGTGAAATGTGCGGAAAATGCATTTTTTCCCCACATTTCGGACTTTGCAGGGGTGTCTGGGTAATAAATTCTGGGCCGATTTGCTCAAATCATACCTCTGCGGATTCCCACGGGTGTCCTCTTTTCGGAAATGCATGGGGTTCCCTGTTTTCCTTGGTGGCTCGAACACCCGAGGCCCATATCTGTATGATGTGCTTGTCTGCAGAGAGTGTGAAATTCAGGTGTGAAAACAGACTTGGGGTTACTTGTGTTTTAGGCTTTCCCCTTGGCACCCAGGTAGGTGCACCCACACATGTGAGGTACCGTTTTCCTCGGGACACCTGTGGGAACGCAGCAAGGTATAACATTTGTTGTGTTTGTGTGGTTTTCATAACGTTTTGACCCATTTGCTGGTGCCCTTTGTCACACACCCCTTTCATTTCCCAAATGTGACCTACAACTAGTCGCTGCTTTAGGCACCATACGCTTTTGTAACCTGCACAAATCACCGAGCCTTGAAAAGGTCTGCCTGTGCTCTTTCAAAAAATATATGCTTGCCGTTCCTCACCACATTGGTTTTCCCGATTTACACATGCTAAAAGCGTCTGTTCAGGCCGTGAGCATAAAACTCTTGTGTACCATGGATCAGTGTTTGGCTTGTAGTGTTGCTTGTTTTGTAAAACACTACAGAAAATGTGTGCTTTCCTAACTGCAAGAGTCGGGGGAATGTAGTAGAGCATTGCTTTTCTCAAAATTCATAGAAGCCATTGCCGTACCAAGCCAAACATGTCCAACACATACCTTTTTTTTTGGTCATTTTCCCGCTTTTCCCCCAATCTATGGCATTTTCCCCTACCCAGCTGTTGCCCGACCTACGCAAATCACCCCTTTCCAAACTTGGAATTTTGTCTACTTTTCAGAAATATATACCTTTCTGTCCTCCAATTCGGCTTTCCTACCCTTTTCGTCCATTCCGTCCATGCATGTCCAATTGGCAAAAATGGCCAAAATTGCCTACCTCTCACAAAACGGTTGATAACCACATCAAATTATTGTTTTTTCGTTTCCACTCAACCTGTTCTTGAAAGCCAGGAAACTGGGGAATTCAGCACTTCAAACCATTTGTTCCTAGCAAGGAAAAAACCACAGGCTTCTTTGTACATCATGTTATTCGCATTTTTTGAAAAAACACAAAACTTTTGCCCTTTTTGGTTATTTTCTCTCACCCCCCTACAGCAACCTAATATTTCTGGATGGCGTTACGACCGCCTACATGTGGGGAAAAAAGGAGCCAAATTTGGCTGAGATATCTCATGTAACAAAAAAGTTACAAGGCTTTGAATGGCCACATACCGAAATCACCAAAAAAGGCCTTGGCACTGGGGGGAAATACCCATGGCAGTTAAAGGGTTCATGTTGTAATTTTTCCTATTCAATCAAGTTGGTTCTGTTTGTAGATATGTACAGATGTTGGTTTGTGATCAAATGAAATGTGCTGGATGTTCACCATATAAAAACGCTATTTTTTTCAGCTTGCTGGTGCGGTGGAAAAAGGCAATGCCACTGTTTCCAAGAAAACAAAGAAAACAGTTTGCTTTGTAGAACTTTTTAAGTTGTTGATTTAGTCATATAATGTTTTTATATATAAAATGGTATCTGCTGTATGTGTGCTATACATTGAGCATGTTTCTCAATACATCTTTTAGAGGCCCAGAAGGAAGCGAAGTATAAAGACACAGACAACCAATGAAACAAAAGATGTCGCTTGAAAAAAAGATTTCACAATGGAGCAACTCCTATTTGGGGCGCAGCGTGGTCCAGTCACTAAGCAGGCTTGTGATGCTTATGCCCAGTGACCGGAAACTGAATGTAATGTGACCGGCGATCCGTTAAAGTGTCCATGAACCATTGCTACCATGTGACAACTAGACAAGATAAAACTGAATACAATGAAGATGCACTGCAATTCCTCACAGACCCCTTGACACAATCTACACCGGCCAAAAATGTTCCACCAAAGAAACATTCGATATCACAGCCTGAAATAACAGAGACCGAAGCTTCAACGGAACTGACCGAGGAACTTGCTAAAGATCTCGACTCACTTTGCCGAGTTCTTTTGATATGTCCACCACAGCCGAATCCCAAACCACGTTCATGCCCGACGATTGGCTGATAAAGGAGACAAAATACATTGTATTTGACAGCTGCCTGCTAGAGATTGTACAGATGCTGAAATGTGTCCATACATTAAGGGGGAACATATGCGTGCAGCCATTGGTGAATGTATCTCATGTATTACAAGGCACTAACCTAAAAATCCAAGCCAGCTGTGTCCACCTCCATAGTACATTTTCATGGTCCACTCAACCGATGCTGTGCAAAGTGCCAGCTGGAAATCTACTATGTTCAGCAGCTTTACTTTTAAGCAGGGTCTACTTTCAGTAGGATTTCCAGTTTCTGGCAATTTGTGGGAGTTGAATTACTTGCTAAAACCCAGTACTTCAAATATCATGAATTCTTATTCCCCGCCATTAGTGAAGCCTAGAAAGTTGAACAGATGTCAATCGAAAGCACATTCTCTGGCAAACGTTTTTGACTAGCTGGCGACAGACAGTGTGACAGCCCAGGATATTCAGCAAAGTACTGCACATACCACTTTTGAGACATGGAAAGTAAAAATAATTGTGAGTTTGGAGATAGTGCAGGAGTTCGAATGTACATCTTCGGTGGCCATGGAGAAACGAGGTTTCATCAAATCGTCGAATTTCTTTAATCGTGAGGGATGCAAATAGAGCTGATAGCCACTGACAGGCAAGTTTCGATAGCGAAGGCCATGTGAGAGCAGTTTCCACACATTAGTCATCAATTCGATGTATGGCATATTGCCAAATCAGTCAATAAAAATATTACAGCTGCTGTTAGAATAATGGGTTCTGAAGAAATCTTAAAGTGATGTCAATCTATCAGCAACCATCTTTGGTGGAGCGCCAAAACTTGTGATGGGTCTGTAGAAATTCTATTTGAGAAATAGCATTCATTGATGCACCATTGTTCCAACGTACACTCATGGACAGAAAACCAACATTTTCACGAATGTGCACATGGACCTTTATCGGAGGAGCAGCAACGAAAAAAGAAGTGGTTGGTGTCATATTCACCTCCACACAAAGCTCTTGAGAAGATTGTGTACGATAAAACGCTTTCCAGAGACATGAAGGGACTCACAGAATTCTGTCATACTGGAGATTTGGAGGTGTTCCACAATATGTGCCTTAAGTACAGGTCCAAAAGGTTGCATTTCAGCATAGACAGTATGGGGGCCAGAACAAGACTAGCTGTGCATACACACAACGTGAACATTGGGAGGGAACAAGCGAAAACTGCAGGACATTTCAGGATGCATCATTACGTCAATGCCTTCACAAAATGAAGCAAACAATGGGTGCTTAAGCCAATTTACCAGGATATGGAATTCAAATTTGTGAAAGATTTGACATTGAATGTGTTGGCCATGCATACTCATGGAATCGATCCACATTTTGTTCCTAGGACACATACAGTGCCACAAAACACGAGCTCTGTCCACCTAAAGAGGAACTTGTAGAAAAGTTGACTTCCAGATATAAATAATTAGTAGCTGTCTTCACAATCTGCTCACAGTAACATTTTCAATATGTTCCCCAATGTTTGTACATCGTACATCAACAATTGAATGCTATTACACTCAATTTCAATGCTACAAAAAGTATTACAAATTATTTATGCAGATTAAATTTGGTTTACGATTCATTAATGTATTTCATTCACCTTCCCTTCATCGATATTTAAGTTACTCGAACGATAAGACACATGTCTGCAATTGCTATTTGTGATATATTTGAAAATGGAATTGCCCTAGCACATCAGTGCTGCACTGCCCATTTCGGTTGCTGAAATAATGATGGGCAAATTGGATACTAGCCATCAGTCAACGGGAGACTGAGACTTGGTGTCTGGCAAACCCTTAATTCTTGACCCAAACCACATGCATATATGTTGTGCTTGGTCAACATTTTGGCAATTAGTGCCTGCTGTTGCTGGGTGTCCATGGAGTGTGACTATGTGTTTTGATTTGCATGCGCCCCTCCCTGTGTCCTTCCCTTGTGTTTTTCACAGCCCCCTCCAACACCATTCCTCTTCTTCCCTCTGCCTACCAACTCCCTGGTGCTCTCTGTCTCTCCTCTCTTTTGTAACTGTTTCTCTATCGACTAAACTGCTCTCCTCACTAAATCTGGTAGGAAGAAGTTTACAAAGGACTTCTTGGTCTCCAACCCCGGCCTCTCTATCTCCGATACGTATACCTGTGCTACATCCAGGCAGACCCTTGTCGACATACTCTTTGTTATTCCATCGCCACGCCTATGGACTCTACCTATGGTCTCTGTCATCTCTACTTTCTCTTCTTCTCACATTAATTGTAGCACCCGGTGGGAGGCCCTCTTGGCCTCCTTCCACTCTGTGCAAGGTCATCATTAATGTTTACTTAATGCCTCTTAATTTCGAAGTTTCCTTGTTAAAGTCTCCTTCTTGGAGAATTTAACATCCAACTGGATGCTTCATGTACTTCCTCAGGACACAGAGAAAACTGCTCTCCTGAACATCCCTTAGTACGTGCTTTCCAAACTTCATTCCTTCACCCTGTGTCCTCATCTTATTCGACTGCTACTCTGCTTTGACATTAGGAATCCTACCATCCTTTTCAACCGTCTCCATGATAACCGGGGTTATCACTGATCATGCCCTGGCTTGGCTGACTTCTTTCCTCTCTGATCGTGTCATGATCTGCAGAACACACCTCTTTTGGACCTCATGGTCCTTGTCACAACGGGGCTTGCACTCCTTGATACTCCCAACATGGCCGTCTAACATGCAACATCTTCCTTGTCCTAACGTCAGACGTAGTGCATTTACAAATTGGCCGCACCCCCGCGGGCCCGCGCATCTCAATGCTACTGCAAGCAGCGACTAGACGTGTGCTCCGTAGTTTGCTACACTGTTGTCCTTGTTCCTGGACCTCCTAATTCCATTCCCATTACCCTCTTCCTTCCTCCTTGTTTCCCGGACTCGTGTGCTGTGTGCTTACCCCCTTGGTTCCTGGATCCTGGAGTGTCTGAATCCTGGACCTCTGAATGCACGCTGGAGCCAGAAGAGGCTCGCGCGGGCTTATACAAGACCAGGTACGTGCGTAAGAAGACACCACCCAAGAAATCCTACAAGGATCGCTCCCAGGTGAGAAATGGGGAATTCCGTGACAGTTTGAGACGCCAAACGACCGAAGTCAAAGCCGACATGGAAGCGGCTGTTCAGGATCTCATGCGTGGCATGCAAGAACTAACGACCGAGGTACAAAATTTAAAGGCGGAAAACGCTGCTCTCAAACAATTAGTTCTATCCCGTGATTCTGCCACAAATTAAAGCGTATTGCTGGGCGACATTGTTGACAAATACGATGGGTCGGCAAAAACCCTTTGTGGATTCCTTGATTCTTGTTTGGTTCACTTTACTTTTAAGGCCTACTACTTTTCAACCCCTAGGGCTAAGGTTGGCTTCATAATTTCACACCTTTCCGGAAATGCTCTAACTTGGGCTACGCCCTTAGTCAATTCTGGTGATGCCCTCCTGGATGACTACGACGGTTTCATACAAGCCCTTAAAACATGTTTGACTGCCCTGAGCAGGTCTATAGTGCCCAGGAGCGCCTGCTAGACTTTCATCAAGGATCTCAGGATATGCTTACGTATGTAACCCAATTTCACCAAGGAAGCTGACTGGTCTCCTGAAGCAAGTTTTACACTTTTCAGAAGGGGACTGAATGAGGAGATCAAAGATGAATTGGCCAGAGTGGCTCGCCCAAGCTCATTACAGGCCCTTTTGGACCTTGCCATGCAAATAGATTTTCGTATCCAGGAAAGAAAGGCAGAAAAAAGGAAATCCAAAGTAACCCCCCGAAGGCATCCTTCAAGATTACCTCCAAGACTGACACAAATCCAGGGTCAGCTACTGAACCAGAACCTATGCAGATAGGAGCCTTCCGTGGATCCATATCCCTGCAAGAAAGGATGAGAAGGATTCATACGGGGCTATGCATGTACTGTGCCTCGGATAAACACCTGGTTAGAGAATGCCCTCTAGCCCCTTTTCGGCGTTCGGGAAACGCCAGCTCCCGATCCTAGATGGAGCAAGGCTTCAGGAGAGAGATGTTTGCTCCATGTCTATTCCATCCTTGAACTCTCCTGGACAAAACAGCCTAGTGATTGTACTGGCCCTTCTATCGCCATCCAAGAATAAGACCTAATCCATTTTGGCCTTGGTTGACTGCGGAGCTATGGGAGTATTCATTGATCAAGATTGGGTTACGTGTCACCACATTCCATACGAGACACGAAGTACCATGCAACCGGTGGAAGCGATCGATGGAAGACCCCTCACTTCAGGGCCTATAAGCCTGCAGACTAAAGGAATCCAACTTTCAATAAACCATCACCAAGAGCTGATCAGATTTGACATCATTAAGTCTGCTCATTATCCCATGGTCCTGGGTATGCCCTGGTTACAGAAGCCTAATCCTTATATCAACTGGGCAGCAGCATCCTTATTTCTTGGATCTGAGTTTTGTATGTCTCACTGTCTATTCCTGGAATCATCCGTGACACCTTCCAAAGAACCATCAATAGATCAGCAAGTTCCACTCACGGTTTCCAATATCGTATCGGTTCCAAAGCCCTATCAGAGTTATGCTGATGTGTTCTCAACTGCCATAGTCCAGGCTCTACCCCCTCACAGATCTGAAGACTGCGCCATAGACACAGAACCCTCAGCAGTGATTCCCTTTGGGAGAATGTTCATCCTATCTGAATCTGAAAAGAGAGCTCTACGAGAATACTTGGATACCAACCTTGAAAATGGCACCATAAGACCATCGAAATCCCCAGCTGGAGCCTCACTGTTTTTTGTTCCCAAGAAAGACACCAAGGAACTTAGACCTTGCCTCGATTATCGTGGATTAAATCAATGCACCCTCAAGGACCGCTACCCTTTACCCTTGATCTCGGATATCCTGGAAGCGGTGAGAGGAGCTGTAATCTTCACGAAACTGGATGTCAGGGGTGCCTATCATCTGATCCGTATGAGGGAAGGAGACGAATGGAAAACAGCCTTTCGAACACCCTTTGGACACTTCGAATATCTGGTAATGCCCTTTGGACTTGCTAATGCCCCTGCCGTCTTTCAACGTTTCATGGATAGGGTGTTCTCCGATATGCTGTTCATCTTCGTCATCGTCTACCTGGACGATATCCTGATCTATTCCAAGGACCTTCTAAGGCATGAAGAACATGTTAAGGCTGTCTTACAACGACTACGTGAACATAGACTCCTAGCCAAACCCGAGAAATGCCTGTTTAATGTGACCTCTGTTCATTACCTAGGATTTGTCCATAGTCCAGAAGGAATTGGTATGGATCGGTCAAAGGTAAAAGCCATATTATCCTGGCCGGCTCCCACTTCTGTGAAACAAGTTCAATCCTTCCTGGGGCTAGCCAATTTCTACCGGAAGTTCATACCCAACTTTTCTGAGATTGTTCAGCTGATCATTGCACTCTTGAAGAAAGACACTCCCTTTCTCTGGTCTACACCTCAAGACAAGGCATTCCAACGTTTAAAGATAGAGTTTACTCAAGCCCCCATCCTAGCACAATCCGACATAAATCGACCATTCATAGTGGAGACGGATGCCTCTAACTACGCCATAGGCCAGTGCTGAAGCAAGAGTTCGAGGACAAGATGGAACACCCCATTGCTTATCTTTCAAGAACTCTGACTCCCAGTGAGACACATTACTCTGTCCTGGAAAAGGAACTCTTAGCCATCCGTCAAGCCTTCCCCGAATGGCGACACCTACGCCTGGAGCGAGACATCCAGTCCAGGTCCGTACGGACCATCGGAATCTTCAAGTTCTACAATCCTTGGAGTGTAGGAACAGTCGTCAGGGCCTTCTTCTTTGCCCAGTACCAGTTCCACATCCACCATGTCCCCGGATCACAGAACATAATTGCTGATGCCTTATCCCGACGTCCTGACTACGAAACAATTGAAGACCGGACCTATCCCAAGATGTTTCCCCACATGATTTTTGTAGCCCAAGCAGTCAGTCTCCTCGAAGAAATTCGGATACAAACCCAATGCTCTGAACTCTGGAAGGATATTTCAAGGAAGAATCAATGGCATCTAAGAATCAAGGAAGGATACTTGTTCAAGGATAATGCTCTAGTCATCCCAACACAGAAATTACAACAAAGGATAATCAACCTCTGCCACGATACCCTTCATTCTGGACATCGTGGCATCACCAACACCCTCCGTCTTATACAAAGACAATTTTGGTGGCCTAGAATGAAGACAGACATACAACTGTACATCCAAGCTTGTTCTATTTGTAGTCAGAACAAACACGATAACAAGAGACCAGCAGGTCTCCTACTACAACCTACTCTACCAAGAAGAACATGGGAATTCATCGCTACAGACTTCATTGTGGAATTGCCACCTTCCAGGGGATACACGACTATCATGGTTACATTGACTTGTTCACTCACATGGCTCACTTTACACCCCTGCATAAACTACTGTCCTCATCAGAGCTAGCTGGAATCTTCCTGGAACGCATTTTCCGCCTACATGGACTTCCTTCCAAGATCATATAAGACCGAGGACCGCAATACGTCTCACAATTCTGGAAACATCTCTGTCGCATTCTGGGAATCTAACGCGCTCTCTCATCAGGTTATCATCCACAAACCAATGGAGCTACGGAACGTGTAAACCAGACCCTGGAACAATACCTTCGCTGTTTCGCCACTAAGGTTCAGGATGACTGGTCGCTCCTAATACCCATGGCGGAGTTTGCGTACAACAATTCCGATCATTCGGCAATCAACACCAGCCCCTTTTATTGCAGTCAAGGATTCCATCCATCAGTGTTACCCTCTGTTCTTCCACATCCCACACCTGTTCCTACCGTTGACTCCTGGATGGAAACACTCATCAATGTACACAAGGAAGCCAAGGAACACTTAGAGCAGGCCAGAATACAAACTAAACAAAATGCTGATTCTAAAAGAAGACCAGGACCTTCATATGCAGTTGGTGATCAAGTCTGGTTGTCCTCGAAGCTACTACCCCGACACTTACGGCCAAACAAACTGGCCCCCCGTTACTATGGTCCATTTCCCGTCAAGGAAATCATAAATCCTGTCTCATACCGACTCAAGCTACCTGACTCCTGGAAGAAGATTCACCCAGTTTTTCACACTTCTTTATTAAAACCCTACATCCGATCTTCCCGGAAATCTTGCAGACCCCCTCCGGTGGTGGTGAACGACCAAGTGGAATATGAAGTGTCCCGAATATGCGATTCCAGGTATAAACGGGGTCAGCTTCAATACCTGGTTGAATGGAAAGGATATCCTCCAAGTGAAAGAACCTGGGAACCAGCTTCTAACCTGAATACCCCTCGATTGCTCAGAAGATACCATCTCATAAACCCAGGCAAACCCGGTGGAACGAGTCTTCGGAGGGGGCATGCTGTCATGATCCGCAGAACCCGCCCCTTTTGGACCTCATGGTCCTTGTCACAACGGGGCTTGCACTCCTTGATACTCTCAACATGGCCGTCTAACGTGCAGCATCTTCCTTGTCCTTACGTCAGACGTAGCGTATTTACAAATAGGCCGCGCCCCCGCGTGTCTCAATGCTACTGCAAGCAGCGACTAGACGTGTGCTCTGTTTTTCGCTACACTGTTGTCCTTGTTCCTGGACCTCCTAATTCAATTCCCATTACCCTCTTCCTTCCTGGATCCCGGAGTGTCTGAATCCTGGAGCTCTGAACGCACGCTGGAGCCAGAAGAGGCTCGCGCGGGCTTATACAAGACCAGGTCTGTGCGTAAGAAGACGCCGCCCAAGAAATCTGTTACGCTCACCTGGTTCCCACAGGGGCGTCAATCGGACCCGGACAGCTGCGGTCTCCACCAACGTGATGCGTAGTGCAGAGATGACAGTCTGGACTGGCCCACCTAATCTTGTCTGCTGGACTCGTAGAAGTATTCTCCTGCAGGTGGAGAAAGGGATTTAGCCACCCGTGGACTTTAGTGATGGCCCCCAACTGTTCTCGTTCTCCCCACTAATCACCTCCGATATCCCCTCTTGGTAACCTCACCTTATGTTTTTAAATGATGAGCTCTCCATCCTGCATGGCATGCAGGGGTGCGTAGATACCAGTTACTTCACTGGTTTGAAGGTACTGGAGGAGTTCCGGAGGAATATTGACTCCAGTGTCTATAAAGTTCAAAGAGTTCAATATGTCCGATGTTCACTTTTGTTCCATTCCCTCGTTAGGTTGCAGCTGGGTCCAAAAGAATATTGCATGGAGGCAGCTGATGGCGTTCAGGTAAGAGTCTGTATTACCAAACACTGTCCGGTGAAAGTTGCATGAGTTTAACTTGCTGTTTTCTCTCCCTTTATAGGTGCAGCATAGGAAGATGCAGCGAATTAATGGATAATACCTCCGGTGGTAAAACAGGTAAGCCTATGGTGGCAAGAGATTGTCTTTGTCGTTTTTCTCGGCTCACCTTGTTATTCCTTTTGTTTTCCCCCCAGGTGCTGGGTTTCGACGAAGAAAATGATGGAGGGAGCGCCGAGTCGAAAGATGCGGTGGACTGGTGAGTATAACGTGGCGTTGCTGCTGGCGAAGCGACGCGTGCTGAAATAATGTCCTTTCCAGGCTCAGAGCTGTGCTGGGTCCGGAATCAGGTAAGGAATCAAATAATGTCCGTGATCTAACCTCTTCTCCTTTCTTTTTCTTTTGTCTAGGAGCTCCGGATTCGAGGCGGGCGTGGCAGAAGACTGGATGCTGACTTGCAGACACGGTGAGCGTTACTCTGCTGGATGCAGAATAACACGAAGCATGGGCTGCTGTTCGGGCGTGGTTTAAATAGCCTGCAAAGTAGTCCCAGGTAAGAAGTTCCCCAGAACCACACCCGAGTGAAAAATAGTCCCTGTAATAAAATAGTCCCATCCAGGCCTCATGTTGGCTTGGACTCATTTGCAGCATGGTCTGCATAAGGTAAGTAAAGTCTATGAGCCTGGCGCCTATGGCGCCAGGACTGATTTCTATGATGAGTCTGGCGCCTATGGCGCCAGGACTGAATCCAAACAGCGGGGTTTTAATAAGTATCTGGATGCCTGCTCCCGGGGCTGATGGACTCGATCCGGATGCCCGTGGGTAGGCATCATGACAAAATCCTACAAGGATCGCTCCCAGGTGAGAAAGGGGGAATTCCGTGACAGATCGACCCTCCATGTTCCAACTTGGGTCCTTCCTCTACTCTATCTTTATTTGCTTTTTCTCCCCCTATCCCCTGCTGATCAGCTCACTGAAACTGTGCTGGTTGCAGGATACTGTCTGACCCGGCCCCCCTTTTATCTTGTGGCCAGTTGCCCACCTGCACTGCCCCCCTGACAACACTTGCACTCTGGGACTGTTTCGGTATCCCTACAGTACCCTAACAGCAATTGACATTGGTTGTCTGCACTTACCCTTGCACTTTCCACCTGCTGTCCGTGCTTTTCATTTATTGGATTCCTTTATTTTTTGGGACTGTTTATACTATGCATTCCACTGGCCCTGACAACCTTTCCCACTGTACTTCTACCCTTGCCCCCCTTCCTTTTGCGCTTTTACGATATCAATGTCACCTGGACTAGTAAGATATTTGTCTCTGTCTTCAATCTTTCTCCCCTACCTTGCCTTGTCGCGCCTTGAAGCACTTGTGCATATGTGCGTTATACATGCCATATCATATCATCATATGATATTGTGGCCTTTTTTGTACAGACACAAAAGGAATCCTAGGTTACACAAGGCTTTCAGTGCCTTGTACTATCGGTTTTACTTACCTTCAGTGTAACTGTGGTCAAAAACTAATTTGAAGTCATGGCTTCCCCTGCTCTTTGAAACGAAAAGCAACTGTCAATGAATATTATGCCCCATGGTCCAACTCTCCTCGAATGACAGTTATACAGAATACAATTCATAGTTCTACAACAATTCATAGTTCCATACCGTGCCCATTATAGGCTACGTGATTTCTAGCTGAGATTCACTGTAAAAAGGATAGAGTCTAGAAAAGGAATTCTATGTTGGCTGGTTTGGCCTGCACTCACCGGCCGTTTTCAGATTTCGAAAACTGATCTGTTGCAAAGGGCACACCCTGCTCCAACAGTGGGAACCAATTCTTCATCACCTAAGGCCCCTTCCTGACTTGCTATGGCCTTCCCAAGAAGATAAGCTTTTCTCTCGACCGTCACGATTGCGTGACTTCCCACACTACTGCAATGTTCAGCACAAGGTTACAGACTTCTCAGGTCCGGGTTTGAAATTCAGGTGAAAGAATTCAAAAAGGTGGCTAACGCTCATCCGTGCTTAAGATCCGACTACGCCTTGTCTCAATCGGGAGTCTGTGTGCATAGGACACGGACTCCCGATTGAGACAAGGCGTAGTCAGATCATAAATACAACTAATCGGATATGGGCAAGCAATGTGACCTGTCTCACCTGAACCTAGACAGGGCTGCCTCAGATGGGATAGAAAGTGTGAACGGCTGTCCCATGTTATGCTCAGAACTTAATGAATACAAACCTCTCGTGAAAGAAGCAAAGGGATAGGTTGCAGGATTTCACAAGGTTAACTATTCCAAAATTAAATAATAATCAAAAAGGGTAGATGCTGTTCGTGAACGTTGAGACTCCACGCACTAGTGATTGTTGAGATAGTATTCAAGATCGCGCTGCATTGGTGGATGCCAACAATTTGTTTATTTTTCTTGTGTTTTCCGAATGCCATGTGCACCTGCTGTGCTCAGTGCTCCATGGAGTGAAGGTCACTTCGTGGGATGATGCTTGTGGTGAAAAGCTTGTGGTGAAAAGAAATCTATCAGTTCACACTGCAGTATCTTCTCCCGTATGTTTTAATATTGTGGCATTCATTCTCAAAAACGAAACCTACCAAACATAAGCACAAGCTTCAATTGTTATGTGACCTTGGACTGAAGGGAGCAACGGCCAGGCTAGAAGGACAGAAGTTGCGGAATACCCACAAAATGTATAACATTTACAACCATGAAATTGGACATTGGAACATTTAGTTTCAATTTATGCAAACTGTTGTTTAGAGCGGACACTGCGCGTTACGCCAAGAGAATGGAACAACCAAACATAATGTAAATTGAACTATACATAATATTTTTGCGATGAAAAAAGAGGAAATTGTTCTTTTTGCATATTGGAGAATTTAGGGACATGCGAAAATGGCATTTTGACGTAAAGAGTGAACAGAATACGTTGTTCTGTATACCGCACCATATTTAAAATACTGAGTGCGTAACTCGTGGTTTATTTATAAGTCTACTAATAATTGTTATTGATGTTTTGGTTATGTCGAAATGAGTAAAGGCTGGGATTTTTTGCCTGTATTGATTATTGACATTGTTATGGGTTGTTCGTTGGAGCATATTGTGACGATTACTCATAAACGAGACAAAAGCACAACCTGTATACAGGCTAGTGATATCTAAACCACTTCGTCCCATGAAATATCAGGGTGTGCAATCAAGGTTGGATTATTGAAAGGGCCGGGGTCAGAACATTTTCCAAGGGAAACTGGTTCGCTGTTCTGTAGATAATATTCTCAGTTCCGTTACAATGCCATCTGTCTGTTGTCCCATTTTATGAGTCACTTTATCCATACCTTTGGGAGCTATACTGACTTCTCAGCACTAACCTTTCACGCACGTCGTAGTCTAAAATAGTCCCCCACGTTGTCTGTGTGTGTTCGTTGTGTGTGGTTTGTGTTCGTTATTCTGTTTCATCCGGTGAAAAATTACGACATAAATTAGTATAAAGAACGGATACTAAAATTTATTTTTATTCTGTTATCTACACAGATATATTGTACTGTTCTGCAAATGCCATCGTTTTCAGCTGCCGTGGGATGGCTTTTTGAACCAGCAATGGCAGATACGCCTAACCACATCGGTCAGCATCACCACGTGGGACGATAGACCGGGACCGATATGCCCTTTGGCGGCACCAGCGACAAGGAGCAACCTGTTATCGTTTACGGTGTAGCAAGAATCTGATGCGTCGAATCCACATCTTCTCCCGAAAGGAACACCATGTGCGTCATTTTAAACTTTTGCCACTCGAGCCTAAGGACACACAAGTATTGGTGGTTCATTCCAATCAGTGGATCTCAATGTGATTTTTGGAGCGTTCTTTGATAAATAAAAGCACTTGCAAGATTGCAGATTAATGATGTTTTCTGTAAAGTTATTGGTAGCAAATTCGATTTGGGATGCGCCGTGAGAGTGTGTTGATCTTCCGTGTTCTGTGTCAACTTGCGTTATTACGTCAGTGATGACTGGGCACCTTTGGCTATGCTGCCCACTAATGTCATGAAAATAGGCGGAGCATATAGTTTGGAATAGTGATGTCAGCTTACGTGTTCTGCGTCAACTGACGTTATTACATGGGTGATGACTGGGCGTGTTTGGCTAGGCTGCCCACTAACATCATGAAAATAGGTGGAGCAAATAGGTCTAGCATATCGTTTGGAATAGTGATGTCAGCTTCAGGGGCGGGGTATTTGATTTAGTGCCACAGGGGCACTTAAACTCAGGGCGATTGATCCACGGATAAGATTAGCACAAGATGGCCACTCCCGACTCGTTGTTTTCGCATGTGTAAAAGGGAGGAAAACCAAGGTAAAATGCATAGGAAAGTTTTTTACGATCGATCACCGTAGGCTGAAAAACACATGCCTGAAAAAAAAATTCTTTTTTTTTTTTTAGCACTACAGGTTCAAGAAAACGAACGATTACTTCAAGCAAGGCTGGGTTCCAGATTGCTTTCTCTATACCCTTTTTTTGGTCTTAAAAAAAACAAATGTGACTAAATTGAGCCTTGAGGGTAATTCTCAAATAGTGCTTCACCCTGCTCACCTGAATCTTCAGATGTGTCAGAGGTACTTCTTTATGTGTTACAGGAGAGGATTTCTTTTGTTCTGTTCAGTGACCCTGGAAGACATGAGTTCTGTCTCGGAAGGATGCCACAATGCCCACCTGAAGAAATACAGAAAGGGCGATGGGACCCCACTGATACAGCCAATGAGGGGAAAAGCCGGTCTAAGGGCCTCATTACACGGAAGGCGGTGAGCCATGGCGCTATTAGCGCCATGGCTCATGCCGGTAAAATACCGGCACCGCCTTGGCGGAAAGGGGATTTACCGCCCCATTCCAAGGTTGGAGGGGCGGTAAATCCCCCTTCCGCCATTGCCCTTCCCCATTGCCATTTCTGCCCCATAGGGCTCTACGGGAATGGGGAAGGCGCTAATTACGGCACCGCAATTTTGCGGTGCCGTAATTAGCTCCGAGTTCCCTTAGCGGGTTGGTTTTTAACGCCTGCAAAAAGCAGGCGTTAAAGCTCCAACCCGCTAAGGGACCTCGTAGTAAGGGCGGTAATGGTTAACGGTCACCGTTACCATTAACGGTGGCCGTTAACCATTACCGCCTTCCGTGTAATGAGGCCCTAAGTTTACTTTACTTTTACTTTAATCATTTTGTACTGCGCAGCCATAGACCCGTAGGTGTAAGGGCGCGGACAAGACTAACATAACATAAACAGAAACAAAGCTGTCCCAAGAAGCCGGGGGGACAGAAAAAAGGATGAGAAGCAGGCTGAGGTGACTAGTTAAAAAGGAAGGTTTTGAGCTCTTTTTTAAAAGTGCTCAAAGACGATAAGCTTCTAAGATGAGGTGGCAGAGTATTCCAGAGCCTAGGGGCCATGCAAAAAAAGGCACCCAGTTGGGCTTTCTTGGATTAAGATCTAGGCTGGTAGAGGAGATTTTGATTATTAGAGCGTAGGTTTCTATGACATGGTTATTCCCCCGATATACCTTTGTAAGTATGACAGCGTAGTTCCCATGCAGCATTTAAAGGTGATGACCAGAAGTCTGAAGGAGATACGAGCCTCCACAGGGAGCCAGTGCAGGGCCTGTCGTGCTTCGGACACATGGGAACAAAAAAAGAGGCCAGCTACAACTCTTACCGCTCCATTCTGGACTACCTGAAGTCTGCTATTAGTGACTTTGTTAGCCCCCGCCAGTAGACTACAACAGTAGTCTAATTTAGTGCCTATAATGGCTCTGTGTTCTGTTGGGAGATGAAAGGTCTCAAATGAGCCAGCAATTTGATATAGTAGGACGCAGAGGAGACCGTGCTACCCACATAGGCCTTCATGTTTAACGACTGGTCCAGTACCACTCCCAAGATTTTAACTTTAGGGAGGGTGGTGATTTGAACGTCCCCAAACTGAAAGTGTTTGAAAGCTGGGTCGATTTTAGCTTGGATGTCCTCTGATGCCCTCCGAACCCACTACCATGAGTTCAGTCTTTCTCCGGTTAAGGGCCAGATTGTTTTGCATCATCCAGTGCTCGATGATGAAAAATATTCGATTGAGTTCGATTTCATCCAGATCATGTTGACCAGTAAGCGGGAGGTCACATTGTGTGTCATCTGCATAGTCAGAAAAGAGTACACGCTCTTGAGTAAGGTAGGCAAAGAAGGGAGCCATAAAGATATTGTATTGCAGAGGTATAAAAAAAAAACTGGGTCGTGACAGCAGGCTGTAGTCAACGCTCCTCTGAAGATGGTAATCCCATCAGGATCCGTGGGAAACTGAGGTTCAATAATAATGACCAAAAAGCCAGCCGTAAGAAGGGAAGGCAATTAGGAGGTAAAATGGATGGAAGAAAAATGCGGAGCAAGAAACAGCAACAGCAAAAGACAGGGAACGAAAACAGGAACAAGGAAGGCAAGTGGTCCAGAGTCAACACAATAACTGGAGGTGGTCGGTAAAAAAGGAGGCAGAAGAACGGTCAATAGAGGCGGCGAGAGGGAAAAGGAGAAAACAAGTGTCTTGCCCCTGGCAGAAGGATAAGGGTTGCACGCACAGCATAGGGGTGTCAGACTGCTGATATCCAAAGGGTCGGCACCATCTTGAAAAGTGCTAGAACGCTAAACCACATTTATGGAAAAAACGTGGTGGGAACAGTCAATGCCAGAGTCTCCAGTGATGCCATAACCTCCAGGGAGACCGAGCCATGACATTAATGCAGATTAGCAACTGGGCCTTGACTTGCCTTTATGTCCATCAAAATGGCAGCACGCTGTGTGACTCTAGCACCGTTATCAGCTGTTGTTGCTGCAGTCCCTGTGCATGTGTTCTGGGAAAACTTTGCCCAACAATATAATGCGCTTTCGCTTAATGCCGCGATTAGTTTCAACTGGCCTGGCTCATCTCTATTTGCAATCCTCATCAGGAGGGAGCAGCTGCCAAACGTCATTTCCTCTGAACTCCGTCTCTGCCCGGCTCACTGCGTGGGTCCCTGCCGATCACCATAGGGTCTTTGGCAAACTCATACTTGCCAACCCTACCGATTTAGGCGGTAGGATACCGCTTTTTTTCATAACAACATTTTATTGATCTTACAGGATAGAGTGTTACATGCAACAATGCAATATATTTCAGTTTAAACATTAATTAGTGCCTTTGTAGTCTAATGTGAGTTGGAGGGTGGAGGAAATGGTGGGTGGTTTCTGGATGTGGCGCTTTGGTGGAAAAGTTCTGGGTACATGTTTCCTCTGTTCCGGTGTGTTCGGGGTTTGGTTGAAGATTAGTAGAGAGGGCTGCATTGGAGCCATCTAGTAAGTGGAGGTCTCCTGGTGAGGGTTGGGTATTTGGCCGCATAGTCCAAGAATGGGTCCCATATATTCAGGGTTCTGTTTAGGGAGTCCGAGCGGATTGCTGTGATTTTTTCTGCTACTGCAATCTCCCAGCATTTGGCCCACCATAGGGCGATCGAGGGGCCATTTTTGTCTTTCCATAATCGAGCCATAGTGATCTTTGCGGCTAATAGCAGGTGGTTGCATAGTCAGGATGGGGATGGAGAGGCCAGAGATTTCTTTAATGTGTTTCAGCACTTCTTTCCAGTATATTTCTGCCATTGGGCAGCTCCAAACTAGGTGATAGAGAGATCCGGGGGTTTGGCACCCTCGCCAGCATGTGGCGGGAAAGTCCGGGTTGGCTTTATGGATTTGGGTGGGGGTGATGTAATATCTGTAGCACAGTTTATAGCCTCCTTCCTTGTTCGTGACGCATTGTGAGCTTTTATGTAGTCTGGACCAGATTTGCTCCCAGCTTTCTGCTGTAATTTCCCGGCCAATATCCTTTTCCCATTCCGTCATATATTTTTCTTTCTTTGCTGGGTCCGATCTTTCTAGGAGCCGGTATATGATGGATATTTTCCCTTTGTTGGTCGGGATGTTAACATGAGCTCCAGGGCTGTTGGTTCTCTCGGGCATTTGTCCCGGGTCCTTCTGTGTGAAATCCAGTGTCTAATTTGTGAGTATCGGAATCTTTCCCGTTCCCCCACTCCAAATTTTGATTTGCATCTCTCGAAGGTGATGGGTAAGCCTTCTTCAAGGAAATCGCTAGTTTTTGCCAGACCCCCTGCTATCCAGGCGTGAAAGTCTCGGGGTGGGTTTCCGGGGGTAAATTCCGGGTTGTTCCAGATGGGTGACATGGGTCCCAGGGAGCTGCGAAGTCCCCATTTCCGCGCTGCGGATTTCCAGCATTGGGTTGTGATGGTCGTGGCAGATAGTGGCCCGGAGTTGGCTTGAGGTTTTAGTAGTGGTAGGTGTGGGAGGTCATGTAGGGGGACCGGGCACCAGGATTCTTCGATTTGACGCCATAGCGGGGGGTCTACTTCCTGCACCCAAGCGAATGCGTGTGATAGTTGAGCTGCTAGCGAGTATCTGGCTAGGTCAGGGACACCCATTCCTGCTAGTGTTTGCGCCTTTCATCATGATTCGTTTGTTGATCCTGGGCCTCTTCCCTCCCCAGACAAATTCCATTAGTTTCTTCTGTAGTGCACGTATGGCTGGGGGTGGGATTTGTAGTGGCAGGGATGCGCATTGGTATAGCCATCTGGGGATTAGGTTCATTTTCACAGCTGAGATTCGTCCGAACCATGAGATTTCTTGTTGTTTCCATCTTTTGAGATCATTTTGAAGGCTGCTGAGTAATTGTGGGATGTTCTTTGAGTATAGTCGCATTGGGTTTCCGGTGATCTGGACTCCGAGGTATCCTATGGCGTCTTTGGCCCAGGGAATTGGTGAGAGCAGTGCGAGGGCGGCCTCGTCCAGGTGGGTTAGATTGATGGGTAGTGCTGAGGATTTGGTTAAGTTGACTTTAAATCCTGACATGGTGCCAAACTCCTCTATCTCTTTCCATAGTGTCCCCAGGGAGGCCGCAAGGTCTGTAATAGTTAACAGCACGTCGTCGGCATAGAGTGCGATTTTATACTCGTGATTTCCCGCTTGGATTCCTTTTATGGCTTCATTTCGTCTGATTCTGGCGGCGAAAGGCTCCATGGATAGAGCAAAGATCAGGGGCGAGAGCGGGCAGCCTTGTCTAGTGCCTCTTGTGATACAGATGTGTTCGGACCTTGTGCCATTAACTCGAAGTTGTGTGGTGGGGATTTGATAATTAGCCATGACCCATGATGTGAAGTTGGGGCCGAAGCCGAAGCATTGGAGGACCTTGTGGATGCATCCCTAGTCCACCCGATCAAAGGATTTGTGGGCGTCTAATGAGATTACCGCCATTTTTGTTTTAGATTTGTGAGCGCCTTCAATTAGGTTTAGTACTCGCCGAATGTTGTCATGTGTCCCTCTGCCAGGGATAAATCCTGTTTGGTCCCGGTCGATTAGGCTTGGAAGAGTTGGGCCCAGTCTTCTGGCTAGTACTTTGGCAAAGATCTTCCCATCATTGTTTAAGAGTGATATGGGCCAGTAGGATTCTGGGAGTTCGGGGTCTTTTCCGGGTTTATGTAGCAGGATTGTGATTGATTCGGCCATGGATTTAGTGACGGCTTTCGTGGCTAGGAAGGAGTTGAATAATGCGGATAATTGTGGGGCCAGAACTCTGGCGAATCTTTTATAGAAGGCTGCGGTTAGGCCATCTGGGCCTGGTGCGGAGGGTTTGAGAGCTTTGATGGCTTCAATAATTTCTTCTACTTCAATGGGAGCCTCCAGATGTTCCAGATGTGTGGGGTTGCGGGGCGGAAGTGCGCTCAGGTATTCTGGTAGATCTTCTAGTATTAGCGGGTCACTGGACATTATAGATGTGTGGTATCTCAGGAGTTCGTTTATTTTCTCCGATTGGGAGAAGAGCAGTTTTCCATTTCCTCCTCGTAGTTTAAGTATGTTGTTCCGATTACGGAGTGCCCTCAGCTTTTGTACTAATATCCTGTTTGCTTTGTTTCCTTTGGCGTAGTAAAATTGCTTTGTGTACGCCAGGGATTTGGCTGTCCGGTCGGCACAGTGCATTTCCAGAGCAGTTTTCGCCTTTCTCAGGGCCCGCTCGGTTTTCCTTGAGTATTGAGTTTTTAGCTGTGATTCGTGGAGGGATACTTCTTTTTCTAGTTTGGAGGAGACTATGTTTGAGTTCCTTCGCTGTTCAGCTCCGGCCCCTATTAGGACACCCCTAACCACCGCTTTCATTGCGTCCCAGATTGTACTGATGGGGGATGTTTGTGTGGTGTTCTCTTCAAAGTAATTTATCAGCGAGTCCTCCACTTCGGCTCTTATGCTAATATCTAGAAGGAGTGAGTCGTTCAGTTTCCAGTACCTTTGAGGGGGGGATTTCTGGCCTGATATGGCTAGGTTTACAGATATCGGGGAGTGGTCGGAGATCATGCGTGTGTGGATTTCCGTGTTAATGACACATGGGAATAGGATGCCGGGGATTAAAATTAGGTCAATTCTTGAGTATCCCTTATGAACGTTGGAGAAATGTGTGAAATCTCTTGTGTCGCCGTTTTGTATTCTCCATGCGTCTACTGTCTCTGTTTCTCTGAACAACTTAAGTAAGGCAAGGGCCTGCACGTAATCATTGTTCGTGGCGGGGAGAGTTTTATCTAGCAGTGGGTTAGGGATGGTATTGAAATCTCTGCCGATAAATAGGTGGCCTTCTCGGAATGCTAGAATTGTTGGTAGGATGTCGTTTAAGAACTGTGCCTTTGAGAAGCAGGTAACGGCCGTCTGGGTCTCTTCTTATAGTGATGTTGAGTAGTGGAATTTTGTTGCTGAGAAGAATTGCCACCCCTCTTTTCTTTGAGCCAGAGGTGGCGAAGAAGGACTGTTTGTATCTCTTGAATTTTATGCGGCGTTCATCCTCTGCGAGTAGATGCGTTTCTTGCAGTAGAACGATGTCTCCGGCCAGTTGACTCAGGCGGTGCTCAACCGATCTGCGTTTTCTTGGTGAGTTAATCCCCTGAATATTCCAGGAGAGAAATCTTAACTCGCTTGTATTAGTCATCTCTGGCGGCATTGTGATGAGGCTGTAGCATGGAATTTATCCCTGGACTGATCTGTGGGGGTTGAATAAGGCTTGATGAGTGTAACGAATTGTGGGCTTGTTTTTGTATGTTGTTGCATGTTGTGCTGCAGAGTCCTTGGGTGACTCTGGGAACAGTGAATAACCGTACTGAATAAAGCATTCTTGCAAGTTTTCGTACTTCTTTCTGTGTCTTTTCTCCTTTCCCAACGTTGAACTGGTAGATGGAACTTCTACCTACTGCCACTGGGAAACTTGTGGCACCAATGCGCTCGGTGTGGCCAACTGGGCCGTCGAGATGAACCGGGGGCAAGCTCATCGGGGGACACATCTCCGTATCGGTGCGTGTGAGTTGTTTGCGATGTTATCGGGGGGGCCTCATTGGCCTTGGGAGAACATTGCTTGAGGGAACCATTATTTCCTGCACCGGGGAGCTGCTACTGTGTGTTCAGCCCCTGTCGCCGTCTTTTTTCAGGGGGCCTCCGAGTCTGCGCCGTCTGTTGGACTTGGACCATGACCCTCCTAGGGATACATCTCGGGGAGGGTGAGCTGACTCTTCAGGTTCGGCGCTGGGGTCGGTACTGCCTATGCCCATGAGTTTCTCCGCCTCTTTCAATGACTGTATTTGTCTCTGTGTTCCGTCCCATTTGAATTTCACTGAAGTGGGGAATCCCCAGTGATATGGGATTTTCTTTTCTTGTAGCCAGGTTGTCAGGGGTCGCATTGCTTTCCGTTTCAGGAGTGTGGTGCTCGCTAGGTCTTGGTAAAGAGAGATTGTGGACCCTCTGAAGGTGATCTGTCTCATTTGCCTTGCTTCTCGCATAATGTCCTCTTTTATCTGAAAGAAGTGTATTCTGGCCAAGACATCCGGGGGGAGCGCTGAGGTTTTCCTTGGAGTGGTTCTGTGCACCCGGTCCAATTCTAGGGGGGAAGTGTCTGGGAGGGTGATGAATCGAAAGAGATCCGATATGTAAGCTTTCAGGTCTGTTTCCAGGATAGTGGTCGGGA